>NW_027526203.1:220610487-220721418 GCF_048455015.1 Haemaphysalis longicornis | reverse complement strand
TGTTTAGTTCGCCGTGGCGGCCGCTAGAGGGACCGGTACTGGAAAAAGGTCCATTGTTCCCACGGGTGCTATCCGTGAAGGGACAGAAATATTGGCGGAATGGCTGACAAAGCCTCTGCCCCCCTGCAGTTCAGCGTAGCAGATAATGCAGGAAACGTATCCTCACGAGCGCAACAAAAAACACGCGATACACAGTGCTTCGAATAGAACGTTCAAACATTTAACATAAGGTTGAATAGAACTCAAACGATACTTAAAAAAACAACAACAAAAACTCACCGTCATTGTTGCATCTGGTGAAGGCTCTACTTAAAAATAATCAGCGATCGCACTTAGAGTGGCATTGCTAAGGGATTAGCCGGGCGGTGGGGGGGCATTTGTGCCTTTCTAATGTGCAAAGTGGGCGCCGAAAGCTGGTAGACGACTGTTGTAGCACTCGCCTCACCAGCGGATTAAAATTTCCTTCCTATTTTAATGGAAGAAGGCGAGGAGACGCCTGCACCCAACAATGTCCGGCGTGTTACCACCCGGACTTGAAGAGTTAATTGCCGATGGGGGCACCGGGACGAAGAAGGAGCGATTCCTGTAATTCCTTACGTATGACAGCGACGCGCGGAAGGGTGCAGAGAGCAAGCTTGTTCCTCGAGGGGGGCGACACTGCGGCCAACGAGACTGGTTATTTGTTGAATTTCAATGGCTGATCCGGAGTGGTCACCGTCCTCCACCGCGGAGCGCGCCGACTCCGCGACGAGCAGGTACTCGGAAGATGCCTTTGCAACGAATCCGCTCCCGCGGGGGCAAAGTGACCAAACGTGTCGGGAACCGGAAATCCCCAGCATCCTTCGCTTCGCGCCTTCCCCGAGTAGTAGTAAGTAGTAGTAAGCTTTATTTGGTGAAAAGCGGTGAGGGAAAAGGGGGAGAGATCAAGGGTGGGATCCAAATTCCAGGACCCCAGAAGCTATTTGGCCATCCCTGGCCCTACTAAGCAGCGCAAGCTGCTGTGCAGGGTCCGAGCTGGACAGGGCTTCCTCCCAGGACTCTAATGAGGTTTCGTGGCTATTTTTGTCCCAAGTAATTGGGCAATTCCAGACTGTATGGAATAGATCGGCCTTCTGGTCGCCCTCCCCGAAATTGTCTGGTTCTCGCGGGCCCCGCGGGCCCTTTCATCTCGCGCTGCGAGGCTGGAGGAGGCAGAGAAGGCGAGCACTGGCCGGAAGCGCAGACGGCGGCGACTTTGGCAACGTCACGCGGCAAACGTAAGGCAAACGTAAGTGAGTTCCGCCCGACTCCGCCGATTTCGGCGGAGCAACTTTTCTTGCTCCACGGAGCGGTCTCGGCTGCGACGGCGCTCCCGATCTGCCTATGGAACGCGTAGCAGAAAAGTTGCTCCGAAAGTGCTCCGGATCTGCCATTGGAATACAACAATTGTGTCTTCGGGGGCTTCTCCGGTGGCTTTTTATTGCGCGCAAAAGAGATTGGGTTAGCTTATGGTGCATCCGGCCACATTTGTTTGTAACCTCCCAACCAGACAGAACGCAGCCAAATTTTTACCTTCATTGTAATGTGTGTGGGTCCTACTTATAATAAATTTGGCCAACACAATTACCCATTGGTTCCGCTGAATGACGATCATACTAATTTGCGTCACCACAAGCATGTGTATACGCACTTTTACAGATATTCTAAGGCCCCTCATCCCGCGGTGCACACAAAAAAACTGACATGGCTTGGAAAACTGTGGACCCTTTCCTTCGCGTTTTCTGTGCTTGGGGTTAAAGGCAAGTGACATCGCGCTTTTGCCTGAACACAGAAGTGACTGGTATTTTTGCGCACAATGCATACACACTTAAGCAGAATTTAAGAGAGATAGAAGCTCCAGCTGTCTTCAAAAAGGCCCTATCTTCTTCCACACCGACATTCTAGACTTCCGCGTAAGAAAAAAGCTGCCGACAACAATATTTGCATGTTTGTTTTAGCGTCACAGCGCTGCCCACATGAAACACCTCATAAGATTTTCTGCATTTTCGGGGGCAACCGAATTTTGGTAAAGCTGCTTGCATGCGATAATGGAAGTGTGCCTTTTATTTAGAGAAAATTACTTGCCAAATACATCCTAAACACCGGCTGATTTCCTTAGCTGATATGCATGCGGCAAAAAAGTGCGAATTCACATTATGAAGTCTTGTAAACAAAAAGGTCTGCAAAAGGATTTAATTAGTTGGCTGCATAACAATTGTTTTCTCAACGAGGTGTTAAACGGGAATGAAGAAATTCTCTATGTATACAAATAACTGGCAAAAATCGAAAATGACATCAATGTAAATGCGCATGCACTGGAGTAGATTGTTGTGCTCCATAACCTACGTTACGCGGAAATATAGAATGGCTGTTTAAACAAGTAAGCACCAGATAATTCGTTTGCCGGAAAGTTTGCGCACCGAAACGTCCGTGCACCGAAACGTCGGTTCACCGAAATGTCCGTACGCCGAAATGTCCGTGCACCGAAATGTCCTTCTGGGGATCTGTGACAATGAACCCGCAACGTTTTAATAGGATGGAAAGGTTAATGTTGTTGTTTGGTTTGGTAGCTCGGCGTATTTGCTTCTATTTCAATCACCCAGGCGGCATTAGAAAACGAACAAGAGCTAGGACGCGCGATTCAAGAAAGCGTAGGCGATAAGGGCTTTTTTTTTTTCGTTTGAATTTTATGAAGTGTATGACTCAAGGTTTTTACTAGTTATCTGCGTCATAATGTACTAGAGCAAGTATCAATAAAACTGAACAAGTTCACAAGTTCATTGTCACTGGGTGCCTATTGGCCGCGAGGCCCACCACTGGAGAGGCTGGCGCTGCGATCGTTTTGACGTCACTTGTAGGATCACCGTTCCTACCTTGCTGCACAGTTGGTTTGCAGCGCGTGACACTTAGCTTAGGACGCGCGTTCTAAAAGTTTTTTCGTGTTAATTTCCATCGTTTCAAGTTAATTCTCAGTGCTTCGAGCGCAGTTTGACGTCATGGGGATTTTATAACCGTATCAACTGTGGTACATTCTCCGCAAACAACTTGAGCGTGGTGGCGTACGTGTGCGACAGAAGCGTAAGCTGCGTCTCGTTTCCCCGATCAACAATGGAGACTTCGATGATTGCCAAGCTAGTTTCTAGATTTCCCTGGTTTGCAACAAATGTGTAAAGCAAGAAATCATGAAGCGTTTAATGCTCGCAGAAACGCTCCGCGCACACACCGGCGTGCCTGCCCGCACGGCCGACGTAGCAGCTCGAACCGACGCAGGTCGCGGCAGCAACAACTTGTCGCCGCTTTTTAAAATCACGCTAGTTGTGGAAAAGTAATTCTATAGCGGTGAATGTAGATGTTAGATAGGTGAAAAAATTGTGCTAGGTAGTGTCATCAGCTGTGGTTTTCAAAGAGATGCTCAAATATCTGCCGCGATCTACGCCGACCGTCCCCGAAGGTCGGTCCCGGCACCGCCGGCCCGTTCACGCGCAGCGCGGCGAGCGGCCGAACGATATGTGCTGCGCGCAAACATCGGCCGAGGCCGCGGCAGGTTCTTGATCATCGATCGCTTAAACGGACGCGGATACAAAGTTACACATACAAGAAAGAGGGTGACAGTGAAGTGAAAAGTTGTATTAGATACTCTCATTCGCAACTGTAACGATAGCGGCGAAGAAATATCTGCCGCGACGTTGTGCATCCGAAGACGGCGGCGAGCGGTTCGAAAAGACCCTTTCGTCGCGCGCGCGCGCGTTGCGTTTAGGTTCCCCCATCACTTTGGGGGGCCCCCAACGCTCGGTTCTCCTATTTTAAAACTCCCAATTACGCTAATTCATTAACGACGTGTTTCACCTCGTACGCAGCCTCGCCTTCTGTGAGCAATCGTTAGTTTCATTGATTCTAGAGGAAGGCAGGCTCACTGTAAACATAAAAGAGCCCACGTTACAATTATACATTCCCACGCCGAAGTCCTAATGAAAACTAACTATAGCCATGTCCAAACCCGCTCGCAGGCGTTGAAAACTCGCGTTCGTATACCATTTATACATTGCGGACAAGTTGTCGCGAAAAGTAAACATATCAGCCGTGCAGAGTACAGGCTACGGCAGTGATCGTTAATCAAATCCGGGAATAACTAATGAAAAACATTGTAGGGGTAATAGGCACTGCTTAAGCCAAACTGCACATCTATAGCAGTACTTTTAAGCATGCGCGGCGAAGCAATCCGATCACCGTTCTCACGTAGTCATTCATTTACCAGGCAAGGCGAGCAGTAGGCGCGGTGAGATCACAAGTGAGCGACGCGCTTCCGTCGCTGTTACAAGGTGTTTCCTTGCACACACATATCCCGTCACAAGTATTTCATAATGAATTTACAGTGTACTTTTATCGGCATCAGCTGCATCGTCCTTGGCGTTAGCTGGCTGCGTACGAGCTGTGGGGCGCGGCTGTGTCGCCGGGAAAAAGCTTCGCTGATTGCTCGCCCGGATTATTAGGGTTGCAGACAACTTTTTTGGGTAATTTGCATCAAATCCACAAGGAGCGGGGGGGGGGGGGGAGTACGGTGGCCACACACACACACACACACACACACACACACACACACAAAAACACGCGGCCGCATACGCACAGGAAATGGGCTGTAGCAGACGACAATCCGACCCGGCGTCCAACAAGTGACGTCATTCGTAGGTGGCGCCACGGTATGTCCTCGGGGCCATACGGCCATACCGTGAACATCATCAAAAATTATTACGTTCGATGTCACTGGGTATCAGTGGAGCTCAACGAAACAGCGTAACTTTCTTCCCCCTTTTCGGATGGTCGCGCTCGACGTAACCAAAAACGTACGCCGTCTTCGAGAGGGTTCACGCATTGTTTCACGCCTGAACTAACTTCGTCTTTCGTTGACATGCTGCGGCCGCACTACTCCCTGCACGACTCATTGCAGCCCCTTAAGAGGGAGTGCGTTTGTGGACTCGCATAGTTAACTATGAATAGGTTAGCTTGAATGGTTAGACGATTGTACCGAAGAAAACATGACTGCCGAGAAACATGAGCTGCCATGACTTCCTAAGCGTCCTCGTCTAATCGTTCGATAAGAAACGTCGCGATCGACAGCGGAGGGAGCATGTAGTTTCCCTCCTTGATGTTTCACGCTGTTAATGGTGTCAATGGTTGCATGAAAGTTCTGTATGTATGATTTCTAAGCAGTGCAGCCCAACCTGATCTCGCCCTAAGCCGTGCGATATCGCCTGGGTTGTGGAAAGAAAGAAAAAAAAAGCTGTGGCCACATGCACTGAAAACATGAAGGAGGTCCCTATGCGTCTGATCCCCGCGTTCGACTATTTACGACTTAAACTCCACTGAAATCGTTTTTCGATGAATATCGTGGTCCAAGTAAGCTGAGCGGTTCGGGCGCAAGTGTTAACAGTTAGCGGTTGCCTTTTGACTCAAGTGTCGCGAAGCGTGGCAACCGGGCACTGAAATTGTGACGCCTCACAAAAGACGGCAGCGCCATTCATCCCGCCGTTCGTATAGGTAGAGCAACATTGGGAATCTGGACGCAGAGACTTACGCGACAACTCTTGGCGTGCAAACTGAACGGCGCAGAAACGCGAGCCCCAATGAAGTTTTACAAATAAGCGTAAAGATGCAAGTAAGAACAAAAAACAAGCGCCATGCGACAAACAAGCTTGCTTCGCCACGGATCAAGACTACGGCCCCGTCGTTAAGCTCGCTCGACGAAAACCCGGCACGCGGCACTGATGACGGCGCATTCAGGCACGGCCGATGTGAAGTGGCCTAATGCTCCTGGGGCACGTTACTGCTGGCAAGGTAAAATTTCGCCCTTCTTATGAACGTCACGAGCAACCGAACGACGTAATCAGCAATGCATATCCTTAAGGGGAGTTGGCAAAGCTGTACAGGTAAACAGCGGTGTAGGTCAGGCAGCGGCCGCCACGTAGGCAGCAGCACGCCGCGGCTTCAAGTCACGAACATGAGCGCAGCGTGTCGCAAAGCGCCTGCCGGAGCAGTCATCCAACGTTTTCATAAGCACTGAAGGCGTTAATGCTTACCAAGGTGAAAAAACACGCCAACGACAACTCGTCTAAAGCATATTTCTCGCGCAAGTGTTGTGCGCGGGTAAAAAGAAATTGATAGATGCAATTTCTCACTGGGCCAGGCTCATGAACTATATAAATGTCAGGCCTCTTCGTGTTGCGTGTTCCGTACTGGTCCTCAGGGAGTCCGCGGTGAATCTGGTACTAATCATCGAAAAGCCCCGTTACGCACCCCATTCAACGAATCGATGTCGACAGCTGATTAGGCTACGACAGGGACACAACAGTGACGTAGAGCACCGCTAAAATCACCAACACTGCTTCCGTGGCGATTCGGCAAGAAAATGAACGGACACAGATCGAGCGCACAGTGCACGTGACGTTTTCTCCCCTGTAGTGAGTGAGTAAAACTAGTAATAAAGCTTCTGCTGGAAATATATATATATATAAAAAAAAACCGGCCTGCGTTGCAACCTCTTTTTACGAAACAGCGGCCGCGGGGGATGCAGGGTCTATACAAACAGGCGCATAAAATCGGACGCTGCCCCTTTTTGTTAAAGGCCAACTGCACTCAAAATTTCGACTTCTTGAAAACCCTATTTCCGTATAGGCTGCTTAAAAAGAAAGCAACATGCAAAATACAACAGCTGAAATACGCACGTGGACGCCGCAAGCGGCCTGCAAAAATCGGCGATTTTGAAACCGAAACCGAGGAGAGCGCGGCCATTGCAGTGACGTTGCAGCCGTCCAGCGAGCGGCCGGACGGTCACCAGTTCGGGAGAATGTCTGCGCGCAAGCTCTACGCGCGCACGGGGCAGCAGAGCTCGACCGGTTCTCCCGCTGCGTGGCTGGCCAGAGGAAAAAGCCACCGTCGGCTGGAACGTCACAGGCGCGTCATGGCTGTTTACGCGATCCGCCGGCAGGTGCAGAGTGGTCTGCGGCGGAGCCTTTTTAAACGCTTCTGACTGATTAACGAGGCGTTTCACGGGGCTACCACTTGTGTCTCAGCTTATTTGGGGGTACTTACTACGCATTAAAAACAAATTTGGCCGAGGTGAAATTTGAGTGCAGTTGGCCTTTAACTCTATCTTGAATGACACACAGCGAGAAAGAGGGGACGTCTCATTGTGTGACCCGGCTCCAGCAGCTCCGCACGCTGAGCAGAACTTGTTTTCAGGCGTGCATGGTTAGTGAATAGGCACCTCGCGCAAACATGTTTTTAGTGGGACAGAGCGTTCGAGCTATTCGCCCCGAGCGCGAACACAGTCGGCCCCTGGCGGCGGCGGGACGAACCGCTCCTAGTGTGGATGGCGCTCTTGCGTCGTCTGCTTTTTCACGTTGCGTGCGGCGCAAGACGCGTGCTGCACCTGACAAAACAACCAATATGTGTGCTCGTTTGGCAGTAAGCAATGACATAGTTACCTCTGCTTGCGCATTTCATCTAGAAACGCAATAATCAGCGGCCGTTGCGGGTTAATGCGCTTATTTAATTTCACGAAACATATCCGCCCTGATCACCGCTTGAGTGTGAAACGTGTTATAAACATTGCTTCCACACATTGCACCTTTCTTATTGTTGACTGCAGTCGTCTGCCGTTTCGGGAACGTCGAAGGGTGCTTTTTGAAGGTGGCGTGGAGATTATTTAAAAGTTTAGTACGCGAAACGGGTAAGAAGCGACAAGACCTGTGCATACGCGTGCAAATACCACACCCTTGTAAAATTGCGCTGTGTCCTTATAGAAAGAAGAAAGCAACAAAACCATTTACACTGCACACGACCCGTGCGCTATCGCCCATACATTACCGGACACGTATTTTACACCCACAAGCGCCTGTGTGATCGTGTCCTTCCCGTACCTTTTTTAAAATAAATACCATTTTTGGACAGTCGTTGTTTATACTGAGGAGGAGGAATAAACATTTATTCAACTGTATCGAGTTGCTAATTTTACGTATTATTTAAATTACGTTTCTATGGATGCGCAAGAGTATTTAGGGGGGATTTTTCGGTAAAATTGAGCAGTTGTGAGTTTGCGTCTGTCATGTGGCATTTCGTGTGTCATTTTCATATATACCATTTTCAAATCCTACATGAATCACCTTGTCCAGAAACGTGTCTCACTCAGCATAACCAAATGCCTAATATGGTCACGTCTTAACCTGTTAAGGTGGACCTAAGTTTAAAGAAAGAGAAGAAAACGCGTAATATAATGCACGTTGTTGCACACATGTGTGAGGGGTGTGTTCCATGACTCGCTGTTTTTTTTTATTTTTTCCCACAATGCTTGCTTTTAATACAATTTTTAAAAAGTCGAGCCACAATTCCTGGACAATCCCCGACCAAAGGGGGGTTAATCAGTTTTGAGAATACGTACTGCTTTTTCACCGCTACAGAACACGACGCCTAGTGTAGTTAGGACCCCCCCCCCCCCCCTTCCTTCCCTAAAAAAAAAAAACGAAATGCACAGAATTTCATTTTTTAACCAATCCTCAATAATTAAATGCCAAGACAAAGGCGATATTCACTTTACAAAACAAGGTAGTTACCGGGAACCCGTTGCGCTGATTCGCAAGGAGAAATAAAAAGGAAATGTTTTACTACATCTGCAACAGCGCAACTTCATTTATTGCCATCTTTAGGGTTCGTAAGCAAGAATGAAAACACGCAAGAATGCAAACACATCTCGCTGTTGCAGGCACCTATTAGATTTTAAAAGGAACGCAAATGGTCAACAGAGCAGCCGTAACAGAAAATATGTGCTCACTGTGAGGTCCCAAAAGCTTGGTTTGCACGCTGTAAACCTGCTTGTCACTTTGCGAAAACCCAGCTAAACATGAGATGTTGATTGCACTGCGTGCGTGGACAATTCAATTCGCAAGTTCACTTGCGACGAAAGCCGTAAATAAGTGATCCTAAACCGTTATTCATCAAACCTTCCTTCAGAGTCGCTAAAATTTCATTGAAAAGACCCGTTAGAGCGGTTACATTTACATCTCTGCGCTGATCAAAATTCAGTAATTTCATGTTACCTATTGA
This sequence comes from Haemaphysalis longicornis, assembly GCF_048455015.1. NCBI lineage: Eukaryota > Metazoa > Arthropoda > Arachnida > Ixodida > Ixodidae > Haemaphysalis > Haemaphysalis longicornis. The sequence continues at coordinate 220,712,304 of NW_027526203.1, read as the reverse complement.
ACACACAAAAAATATCGTAAGCTCTTAGAAAGAATTTCGGGGCAGTTAAGTAATGTTACCATTTCAGGGCATCCCACAAATGCAAGAATGCGTCACGCTACCAGTGAAAGCGATTGAGATTGCCGTTGTAAACTGAATTTCAGAGATCGAGGCTTCCTGATTTGTTTCTATTTATTTATTATTATTTGTTTCTTCCTGATTTGTTTCGATTGAAGGCTCAAAGCCATAGTCTGGAAAGATCGAGCTTGCTACGAACCACAGCGTACAAGTTTATTGCCACAATTACGGCCATTCTGATATTCCCGATGAGTCGTCGCTTTTTTGGCGTAGTAATGAAAACTGACTGCCGCTTCCATGCTATACATTGAACGTTGAGGAACCGAACTACAGCATACCACTCTTGTTTGCACCTTTCGCGCGCACATACGGCGGGAAAAAGGCACGAAGCGCACCCACAGTGTGCATTCTTACGGGCCGCTCAGCGGAGCATCCACACTAGCAGCGCGACGCTGTCGCCACCTACATTTCGAGCTCGCGGCGAATAGTTAACTATAGCTAACTGGCGGGACTGCAGTCCGGTCTCAAACAGGAAAAAGTTAATACCCAAGGCACGCGCTTTTACTACACAACGCTGGAACCCCTGTGCCGCTGTTTCTTCTTTTAAATGTTTTTGCCTTAGCGGGCAGTTGTTTATTCACTCTGCACGCGTGTGCATATTTATTAAAAATGAGTCCGTGCGGCAGCTTGCGGAGAAGAATGGCAGGAAGTTATGTTGCGCTTTGCTTTGTGAGAAATTCCAAGCAGATTTTTGTCTTATTATTTTCTCCCAAAAGAAAAATCCGTACTCGATTTCTTCCTTTTGGAGCAAGACAACCTGCTCTCAGGCGGTCATCGGAAGTCGCCATTTGACAAAACACTGCAAAATAGTCAGCGAAATCAATGCAGCGATGTATTCAGGAGGCGAAATGATTTAAAATCGGCATACACCCAAAAGCGTGCCCGAAAACAGGATAAATATCTGAATACGGGCTTGTAGGAGAGAGAGAGAGAGAGAGAGAGAGAGAGAGAGAGAGAGAGAGAGAGAGAGAGAGAGAGAGAGAGAGAGAGAGAGAGAGAGAGAGAGAGAGAGAGAGAACAACTTTATTGTGTGCCCGGTATGAGGTCGAGGGAAAAGGAAGAGGTTGGAGATCCTCTTTTGAAGCCTATGTCGCCTGCTTTGTTTCCCCTCGATTCAGGTGCGTATTCGCGACGCTAGGAGGGACATTCTGGACATCCTTACCATAAAATGTCTTACCAAAATGTACTAGAGAGTGAACTAACGCGCCATATACCATCGGGGTGATTGTATAAAGAATACAGATCAGCATTAGCTTCGTAATTGGCTCGCCTCAAAACATTTTGTAGAGTGTAAAAACACATATGTATGGAATAAAAAAAAAACGCTTCAGGAACCAAAAAGTGAAAAGCGCATTTTTTGGTTCTACAGCGCAAGAGGTTGATTGATTGATTGATTGATTGATTGATTGATTGATTGATTGATTGATTGATTGATTGATTGATTGTAGGGTTTAACGCGCCGACGCAACGCAGGCGATGAGGCGCGCCGTAGTGGAGGGCTCCGGATTAATTTTGACCACCTGGGGATCTTTAACGTGCGCCGAAATCTCGTACACACGGGCGTTTTTGCTTTTCGCCACAGCGCAAGAGGTCAGCGCGAAAATGTTTCGTCTGCGATTCATGCGCCATATATACTGACGGGTCTTGCCAGTCAGGCCCTTAGAGAGGCCCTTAATCTTTGGCAGTACCACAAGAAAATACACTTTAATAGTTTCCCCATTATTTTGAAAGAATCAATTAGGAGAACAGAGCGCGAAAGTTGTACGAAAAACACAAGCACCGTAAATTATCTATGTACGCACTTTCGTTATAGCGTATGAACTGCGTTGGGGCGGTTGACGCCAAATTGAACGACGCTGCGTCGTTGGCGGCGTCCTGCATAGCCGTAAAACCATTTTGGTTGTACCGCCCAGCCAACGCATATATCAAAAGACGTCGGTAAGACTTTTATTCAAAGCGGTAACGCGCCGCCTTTTTTACGTTGCCGCACAAGCGGCTCCTTTTCACGCCCAGCATAATTAGCGTGGAAGTGCCGCTATTTCATTCACCGACTCGGATGGTGTGCATGCAAGCGAGCCACCGTTGACAGATATTCATGCAGATGACAATGAAACGTTTAGCTCATCCACGTCGACAATTTCTCTTGTTTTATTCTAGAAACTCTAAAAACTAACTTTGATCTTTCTTTGCATTGCTGTGGCAACATTTGCAAAGGGACCTTCTCGCAGGGGGATGATAGAAGCTCCCTCCCTCCTCTTCTCAGATGCCTATTAAAGACGACAGTCTTTCTTCCCATTGTTCACCGGCGTCTTATCATTCATCATGCGGTTTCGATGCGCGCTTTGTAGTTTTTTTCTTTACACGAATTCTGAACTATATGCTGCACGCCCGATGCGCTCGGCATCTCGGGAGAGAACTGCTGGGTCATCAGTCCTCGCCTAGGACGCCAAGCGCATGCGTCAGGAGCAAGCATTTACTGCCAGAGAAGCCGAGTGCAAGCGACAAGCCTGCCGGGACAACGAGGAACATTTGACACCCTCGCCATAAGCATGTGTAGTGTTTTACAACAGCTGCGCGCGACACTTTCGCATGGTGGGATGGCGTCCATTTTTTTAGGCGTCTCAGGCGCTATATGCTTTCTGAAATTAAGCGCTGCAAGACCCGTACACGAGCGATTTGAGGTCTCACCAGTTGCCTCAAGCACCCGCCGCGGTGGCTCAGTGGCTAAGGCGTTGCGCTGCTGAGCACGAGGTCGTGGGTTGGATTCCCGGCTGCGGCAGCCGCTTTTCTGTTGGAGGCGAAAAGCAAAAACGCCCGTGTGTACGAGATTTCGGCGCACGTTAAAGATCCCCAGGTGGTCAAAATTAATCCGGAGCCCTCCACTACAGCGTGCCTCATCGCCTGCGTTGCGTCGGCGCGTTAAACCCCACAATCAATCAATCAGTTGCCTCAAGCGACACGCGGTCGTTTTGGAACCTTCCATGCACTTAGTACGCATCCTGAATAATTCTTTGGACATTGAGCAGCGTGCCGTTTTCCTTGGTATACCCGTTCCTAGAAAAACGATCCGCTGTCAAGTTCGAGAATCAGATTCGCGGCATATATACACGCAGACCTGATGATAACCTTACGCCTTGTGCGAAGCGACGTTACTGGTCGCAAAGCAGACGCACTCGGTATGCTGCTGGCAGCTTGAAAGCGGAAGCAAGCGCCCATTTGACGTCACAGAAACAGGGACAAAGCCTTTCTCTATGACAACTTAGTATTACTCTACTTCTACGTACTCGTTCGTCCGACGTTCATAAGGCTGGGTTCAGACTGTCGCCGCAACTGCCGTAATAACTTTAAAGAATGACGTCACTTCACGTCACAGCCAACCGAACTGCGTGTGTGACACGCCGTTTTTTTTTTACGTTCGCAGATCACGATATGGCTTTTACGTAGGTAGACTGAGCATGGCCTAACGGACAAGATGCACACATTGATATAACATTGTATGGCCCCCTTGGCTGCACCAGGATTTCAAACGTGAACATTGTATTTGCGCTCACTGTTGCTTAAGGGAGATTCGCACGACGAAAGTATGCGCAGACGGATTAGTGACGTCACAAAACCTCAGCGGACGGTCCGGTTCGAATACTTGTTCACCCGGTGAATAAACGGACTAAAGTGCCGACGGGCCAATGAGAGAGAGAGAGAAAGGGGGGAGAATGTTTTTAATGGTTAAGGAATCAAGTTTGTCACTGCACTTGGTCTAGACCTCTGTTTCGCAGGAACACCAACACATCTTTAACCCGTAAGGCCTGGTGTGGGCCTGACCAAGGACGCAAAACTGGCTTCAGTTCAAGATCCACGCCATACGGCACGCACAGAGATGCTACGAGCGTCTGCCTTGGCCCCGTGAATATTGAGCATATGCTGCAGACGACAAGCTCTATCCGTTATGCCACATCTAGAACAAAGCGGTGAAGAGGCCCACTGAATTTCGAAGAGGAAATAAGTGAACCACGTTCAGCCGCAGTCGCTGTAAGACGGATGCCTTTGTGTGGCGTTTATGGCAGTATTCGAGCCACATTTTTTTTAGAGGGCTTTGGATACGCATAGTTCAAATTTTCTTAGAGCTAAAAATTGCGCACTGCTTTGCGTTGCACGCCGGTAGTTGTGAGAAACTTCCGGCTAGCCGTGACAGCTACCTGTCAATTTTCGGCGGATTTTATTTCGTACAACACACCTTTCGGAGGTCACGGTTACTTTTACGAGGCACGCGCAAATGCGAAATGCGCGCTTCGGTCAATATCCTGAGCGTGTGATGCAACAAGCGTCGAAAAATTTATATTCACTGAACATCTCCGGCGGCGGCAAGTTTCGCCAACGAAGTTGTTTTGTTTCAAAACCTACCTCTCAAGGACTCCCATTCTTTTGCTGTTGTCGTTCGGTCTTTGCCGCAGCGCGCGATGCTTTCAGGATTAGGCAACAGGTTCCGCTCTATTACAGAACTAAGCTCAGTAGAATGCGCGTCACGCCGTGGCCACGGTCGGAAGAAATCAACGCAGTGTGCATCGGTCCCCTTCGCTCCCTAACTGTCGAACCTGGATACAATCACTAGCGTACGCAAATGGTTAGTCGGACGGCTACGGGAAAAGAGTGGCCGGGGGGAATTCGGTGTTGTCGCGCCTGTAGTGACACGTCATGAACACCTTTCTAGAAGCATATCTACATATAACCTAAACAAACGCTAATTGTTCTTTACACCGCGCTCAATACTGACTCGAGAACACAACAGGCGGGAAAAAAGCAGAAGCATCACCGCGAAAGCAGCAAAGACGAGCTGTCATATCCGCACACCACAAACACGATTCTGGTTCCAGCAACAACGCGGGTAATTTGCAACTATCGGATGGCACGCTCACGTATCGAAGTTGTTCGTTCAATTCTGTCTCTCACTTTTTTGTGGTGTTTCTAGTGACAAGGCGCAAGTGACCTCGGCTTTTTGAGGAGACTGGGCGCCGTAGCGCTGGTCTCCTCACAGCCTGCGTATCGCTGTATGCAAGTGCAACGCAACTAGGGGCTTATCAGTAAAAAATAGGGGCCAGAGAGCGAGTTGCAGATGTATAATTATAAGCATTAACAAGAAAGGAGAAACGAATATGGATATCACGGCCAAATAATCTAAACATTTCACGGAGCAATTCCATTCCAATTTCAATACATGTTTGGGAATAATTTGAAACAACTAAGTCACAAAACCACGACGGAATCACACAAGTCGCGCTATACGCTGGCGGCTTGGTTTCCATCTTGCAAGCAGAGGCAAACATCAGTGGTGTGAAGTTTTCGCGACTCGAAAATGATCTCCAGTAGAACTTCCCATGCAATTGGGAACTTATTTAGCGACTCACCAATGCGACATCGTTAGCCTTCATCACTGACAGTGACGCCGCACGCGGGGCAACCCGATTCGCTTTCGCGAATGCGATGTCCCGCGGTTGGTCGACATTTCTTCCACACCCGCGTCAACCTTGCACCCGCCATCCGGCCTCAGTGTGACATTGTCTCGCCTGTGGTCGATCCTCGCCGCCACTTACCTCTTTCGGTATCCGACTTTCTGGATGGCGATGACGACTTGCAGTACCAACGGCGTCCTGGCGGCGGAGTTATTCCTTCTACCACCTTACGCGTCGCTCCCTCCTTCAGGGTCGCGGTTGCGCAACAGTAGATAACAAGGAGGGTCCACAGAGAGACGTGGAGGAAGGCGGCCGAAACTCAACTTCTGGGGATTTGCGATGCACTTTTCAATATATACTCGCACTTTAAGAGGAAACGCGCGCCTCCTCCTCGCACCCCGGCAAAATTGAGGGGGGGGGCGCAAAATTTCCAATTTCCCCTCCTCTCCCAGCCTTCGGAGATGGCGCGGCTGCAGTGCCGTCGCCCTGTGAATGCGTCGTGGGAAATCAGTGCCGGCACGAGCGTCGCCCAGAGAGGGGGATGCGCGCCTTCCCCTTTGCATTGCTTGTTAGCTCACTCCAGCTCCTCTTACCCTCTCCTCCCAAATATCGCTTATTCGGCGGGTGACAGCGAGGCCGGAGGGTTGGGTCACTGTAAGCGGTGCTACGCGCGGGCCGCGGGGAATATTGGAGTTCGACGAAACGAACGCGGGGGGAAGAGACGTCGTGAAAAGTGGACAAAAGAAAAACCTGCACGTATTCATTCTTCGCCCTCAGTGTGCAGCGAGACACCACGTGTTTTTCCCGTGCACGGGCGCTGTTTTCTATACACTGATTCAACAGTAAAAACAGAGGAGAACGAGAAGGCATGCTTGGCTTTGACTCAATCAACACACCCACCCCTCTCGGGCACACTGGGCACCATGGAGGAAAGAAAAGTTTTCTTCCTCCATGCTGTTATTCGCCCCGAGCGCGAACACAGTCGGCCCCTGGCGGCGGCGGGACGAACCGCTCCTAGTGTGGATAGCGCTCTCGGGTAGTCTGCTTGTTCACGTTGCGCGCGGCGCAAGACGCGTGCTGCACACGACAAAACAACCAATTAGTGTACTCGTTTGACAGTAAGAAATGACATAGTTACCTCTGTTTGCGCATTTCCTCTAGAAACGCAATAATCAGCGGCCGTTGCGGGTTAATATGCTGGCTTAATTCCACGAAGCATCTTCGCCGTGGTCACCGCTTGAGTGTGAAACGTGTTATGAACATTCCTTCCACACATTGCACTTTTTGTATTGTTGAGTGCAGCCGCCTGCCGTTTCGGGAACTTCGAAGGGTGCTTTTTGAAAGTGGCGTGGTTATTATTTAAAGGATAAAAGTTTAGTACGCGAAACGGGTAAGAAGCGACAAGACCTGTGCATACCCGCGCATTTGCTACACCCTTCTAAAATTACGCTGTTTCCTTATAGAAAGAAGAAACAAACAAAAACAATTACACTGCTTACGACCCGTACGCCATCGCCCATACATTACCGGGGACGTATTTTACACCCGCAAGCGCCTGTGTGATCGTGTTCTTCCCGTACCTACTCTAAAATAAATACCATTTTGGACAGTCGTTGTTTATACTGAGTTGCTAATTTTACGAATTATTTAAAATACGTTTCTATGGATGCGCAAGAGTATTTAGGGGGACTTCTCGGTAAAATTAAGCAGTTGTGAGTTTGCGTCAGTCATGTGGCATTTCGTACGTGTCATTTTCATATATAATATTTTCAAATCCCGACACGAGTCACCTTGTCCAGAAATTTGTCTCACTCAGCATAACCAAATGCCTAATATGGTCACGTCTTAATCTCTTAAGGTGGACCTAAGTTTAAAGAAAGAGGAAAAATCGCGTAATATAATGCAGGTTGTTGCCCACATGTGTGAGGGGTGTGCTCCATGGCTCGCTGGTGTTTTTTTTTTTTTTTTTTTAATTTGTTCCCACAATGCTTGCTTTCAATACAATTTTGAAAAAGACGAGCCACAATAGACTTTCCAGAAACTGCAGCGCCGCTCCTTCCCCTGGCGGGCCCGCGCAAGGCGTCATGGGAACTGCGTGCGTGCGGGGCGAGCGGCGACGGGGTGGTCGCGCCGCGCGCTGCGTGCGCGAAGCGAGCCCGTCAAAGGACAAAGTTTAAGTAGAGTGAAATGCTGTGCTTGCAAAGTTATGTTGCGCATCAGCTAAAACATCTTAAAACCGTAGAGCCCAAAATAAGAAATAAACTCCGCATCCCTCTGAAACTGCCTGCACCCCATGATAACTTTTTGTCGTCTGCTAGCGTGCAGACTGGAACCAGCTGCTGCCAGTTAGTTGAAAAGCGTCTTCGCGCGTGCTTCTGGCTGCCCGCGGGAAAACAGAAATTTCTCAACACGAGGAAATTGAAAACAAATGTGACACTTTAGCGCCCCTAGAAAAATACTAATAACCAGCTCTTGCTTCCGGCAGCCCGCGGGGAGCGGAGTGGGAAAACGAAGAAGCCCATATCGTGTGCACACGTTATTCGTGATGAATTTCCGCCCGTGTAAAGCTACACTCGTTTACGACCTGCCTTAGCGTTTGTAGTTTACCCGACACTGACGATAGGGCGCCAAGGAAGCTGCAGGAGGCGGACAAACGTGCTGTGTGCTCGGTTGGGACAACAATACGCTACGAGACCGGTATGTTTCATTGCACAAGTTTCCGAAGGACAAGAAACTTCAAAAGGAATGGGTTCGCCGAATAAATCGCCAGGGTCGTGATGGCCGATGCTCTTTGAGGGAGCCGTCCGAGCATCACAGGATATGTGGAACCCATGTCAACGCGAGCAGACGCAAATGTTACATGGACCGTATGCGACCATTTTTCGACACCGGGTCTTCTCCGAGAGGTGTCTTCCGGTAAAGACAGGTAATCCCAGCATTAGAACGTAAATTACTCTTTTTATATATTTTGTTTCCTAGCTGCCACGAAGTGAACGAAACGTCGCCCTCCTAAGCGCCCGTCCCGCTTCCAGCTCGGCGTCCAAGACGAACTAGTGATATGCCGCACTGTCGAGATACTCCTGTCAGCTCAGAGTAATCAACGCCCGTTTTGTAATAAATTTTAGCACAAAGGGCGTAACAGGGCGAAAAGGTAATACTTTCGCTCCAGCAGGCAACGATGCGGTTTCTCCAACGACAGCGACTGCCTGCAGACCGTTTCTTGCGGCATTGGAGGAACGGGGTTTCTGCTGTTGTGGGTTCAGCATTTCGACTATTTCTTTTCGGTCGCTCTTGTGTAGTTATTATTTCCCACTGTTAAGGTGTGGTGTACTTCCTTTGTGAAAACAATTAGACAGCTCGTCATAGCTGACCCAGGATTCTTGATCGAAGATGAGGTCCGTGAACTTGGCGTTAAATTAAACAGATCCCCCCATGTTAAATGGTCGGCGTCAACTGACAGTAGCGGAGGAAACACGCACACGGCAGATCGCCAAACTGAGGAAACACGTTGAGCGAGTTATTCGAGAAGTGAAGAACGTGAGAATACTGTGGTATGTTTTCCCAAATGCAATGGCTGACGAGCCAAACCAGATATGGAAAATTTGTTGCTACGTACGCGAACAACTTCACACATTAACCACTTCTCAATCGATAAGTAAGCAAAATGTCAACTATGCGTGTTTTGTATTAGAGCCCTCTGAACAGCTTTACCTTTCAGTCGGCATTGGTTAGTTTTGCTAACGTAATAAAAGTGTACGTGTGTTTTATTGTAATGATACCACACTAGCTGCCTCGCCTGTTTTTCGACTGAAATAAACATTTCTATTTTCCTATTTACACACAGCCGAAAAACGCAAAAGAGCTCAGGATTGCACAATAAGACTTTCCTCCTTTTAGGCAACAGTACTTGGAACAAATACAGACATAGTGTAGCATGAATCGATGGGATGCAAACTGCAACTGCCCAAAATGTAACAGTTTGTTGAATAAATGCGGGCTATAGGTAAGAATGCTGAAGTGTGAAAAAGAAGCCAGTTATCAAAACAGCTATCCAGGATAGCAGATGTTCTGCATGCATCGCACAATGTTAAACGCGGAAGCTGCACCGTCAACAAATGCTGCCTGCACAGGCGCTGTCGCGCACGGCACGGTTCAGCACGGTAGAGCTACATGAAGGGCGGCCCGGGGGCGTATTCCCAAACCATATCCCGCAGGGGCCCAGGCCGACCACACCCCCTAAGCAGGGGCGCAGCCAAAGAGGTTAAAAATTTTTTAACCTCCTTGACGCAGCACCGTGACGTCTCTACCTATATGTGCGCGACTTCATGCGAGGTGGATTTTTTCTTTTTTCCCCCTCCCCTCATTTCGACTGCTTGACAGGCGGCCGATGGTTACGCTCCGTGGGCGGGGCTGGCCTGCGGCGCTGGGGAAGCTGACGCACATGTGGTAGAAGCTAACCTTTTGTACCTGAGCCCTTGATCTCTCCGCGCTCTTCTTGCGCACCTGCAAGTTGACGCTGACCTCCGATCGTGTTCCTAAATAAGCGCTGGACTCGGTGCTCGAAGTGCGCGCGCGCGGATGGACGCTTTCACGCGCATGTGGCAATTATACACGGTCCGGAAAGCAAACACCCTCATTGAAAGCTCATTCTACAGCACACAGAAGGGTATACAATTGAGTTAGGTGCTCTTTCACTATATACACACCTCAAAACACGATTCGGTGCTGCAGGTAAGGATTACAAGAAAGGCAGCCAATTACCCATGACTACATTTACAAACTGTCCTACTCTTGCGAAATATTACAGCTGCATGAGCTGCTACATTTTGGCACTTTCATAAGCACTATTACATTGAATTTCGTTAACATTAACTTCATTGCATTATTCCTTATCAGGAACAGTGCCACTAAGCAAAACATTGACATTTTGTTAACAGCAATGGAAGGTGTGAATCGTTCTTGCAAGGGTGATACATTGATAAGAAAGACACCAGCTCAAACGTACACGTTTTACACTCGGTCATGAATTCTGCATAATTTGCACTGCTGGTCATAACAATTTAGGGAAACAATATTGAAAATATATACCAACCAAGGGCTAAGTAATAGTTGGATTGTACAGCAACTGAAGTACTCGAGGAGTTTGATATATGTCTTCTGTACAGGGCTATTGACCACAGTCTCTTCACTGAAGCCACCAGGCCGAGTTTTATATCAGTAATCATGCGTGCTACCACTCACGCTGGTGCCAATGTCGATTAGTTATTGTTAACAATTTGTGCTTCATGCACACAGAGATTTTGCTGCATAAGATACGTTATTTATAAATAGACAGCTCCAGCAGGATCCGAATGGCGCTGACGCCCCCCCCTGTAATCGGGAAGGCACACCAAATCGTTACCACTTAATTTGGCTCTGTCCATTATTCGACCGTAATCGCCACCAACTTTTAACTCTAGGTCCCGCCCCTGCGACTGAACAGGAACATGTTAGTCGGGTCCGTGACGATCCCACCGCACTAGAAGCAATTACCGAGTACGCCCTTGAAAACTGACTCTACAAATTGGTGTAGCAGCCTGGCCGACTTCCCCGTTCGGTATACAATGTGAACTGTCTGCAGCGTGCACTGTTTTCAGTGTGAAGCGCATTGTCCACAGTGTGAACTGTACATTTAAGTGTGAACTGTGCGTTTTGCTGCCACTGACTGACTGTAATGTGTTCATTTTGCGATTAGGACCCCAAGACTGCAACTGTGTTCATTGTGCGAGTTGTGACCTTTCCCTTTTCTCCTCATCCTTGCTCCCACAGGGTCCCATGGCCTCTCATTTATGCAGTGTTACATTCACTCAGGTACGTATATTCTTTTCGCTGGGACTAATGATTAGTTTCCCGTGAGCTTGAAGTCACGGTAGTCGCAGCAGAGATGAAACTCTGTAAAAAAGTTATCTCCTTGGCGCACTATTTTTGCGATAGTGATCTCGGAGTCCAAGTAGCGGCAAAAAATTGTCACTTTTAGAGATCCACTGGTGGGTATAGATGAGCAGTTTGTGTCTGTTTCTTGCGACGCATTTTTAGCTACCACATATATATATTTCTGTAGTGTCTGGCCTTTTAATTCGAAAGCATTGTGTCACAGCTCGTGCCTGAACTGTAAGCCACACACACGCAAAAAAGTATACAAATGTATAAACAAGAAATAGCAGGAATAAAAATATAAATAGTACAACACAAGTTGCCCACGGAGCGAAACCATCGGCCGCCCGCAAAGCAGCCGAAACGAGGGGAGGGGAAAAAAAGAAAAAATCCACCTCGCATGAAGTCGCGCACATATAGGTAGAGACGTCACCGTGCTGCGTCCAAGGAGGTTAAAAAATTGCAATTCTTTAACCTCATTGGCTGCGCCCCTGCTTAGGGGGTGTGGTCGGCCTGGGCCCCTACGGGATATGGTTTGGGAATACGCGGCCCGGGGGGCAGCGGCGGCAGCTGCTGCGGCGCTCACAGTTCCCAGGCTGCTTTGCGGCCGCCGTTTGGGGGCGCGCGCAACTTTCCGGAAAGGTCTATTCCTGGACAATCTCGGACCAAAGGGGGGTTAGTCAGTTTTGAAAATACGTGTTGAAGTACTGCTTTTTCACCGCTACAAAACACGACGCATAGCGTACTTTCGATTGTAAGTAATACTGATAACCAACGTTTGGCTTTTCGCGTTACATGCTTTCTCTTCTCGCTTCTCTTGCAACATTTGCACCCCCCCACCCCCCTCCTCCACCTCCCCGCGCCCCCCCCCCCCCAAAAAAAAAAAAACGAAATGCACAGAAAGGTCCTCTTCCGTAGACCACCATCTATCCCCCGGTCTCTCCCCGATACACTGAAATCTTATATCATTATCGCCAACTGCGGCTTCAATACCCTCCTCCTCACCCATCCCTTAGCATACAGGCGGCTCGCATTTGGCGTCGACTGCAGACCAACACATTCTACAACACCACGATACTCCACCACATCTCTCCCTCCACTTACCCCTACAACTGCCTTTCTTGCTCCGTCCCAAACACTACCTACCACCTAGTCTGGGAATGCCCCTACGCGCCAAACCCCCTCCCTTCCCCATCCCCTGAGCAGTGGGAGCGCGAGCTGGCCAGCTCACGGTGCGAGGGCCAAGAACGCCTCATCACTCGCGCCCAAGCAGCTGCGCTAGCTCGCGGCTATCCGGACTGAGAAAGCCACCCACTTTTATGCTCAATAAATGTTTTCCAATCCAATCCAATGCACAGAAAACTTTTATCCTTGCATTTTTTTAACCAGTCCTCAAGAATTTAATGCCAAGACAAAGGCGATGTTCAGTTTACAAAAACAAAGTAATTTTCGAGAACCCGTTGCGCTAATTTGCAACGAGAAATAAAAAGGAAACGTTTTACTACATCTGCAACAGCGCAACTTCATTTGCCATCTTTAGGGTTCGTAAGCGACCTTATACGCAAGAATGCATACACATCTCGCTGTTTAAGGCACCTGTTAGATTTTAAAAGGAACGCAAATGGTCAACAGAGCAGCCGTAACAGAAAATTTGTGCTCACTGTGAGGTCACAGAAGGTAGGTTTGCACTCGGTAAACCTGCTTGTCACTTTTCGAAAACCTAGGTAAACATGAGATGTTACTTGTACTGCGTGCGTTGTCAATTCAATTCACAAGTTCAATTGCGACGAAAGTCGTAAATAAGTGATCCGACACCGTTATTCATCAAGCCTTCCTTCAGAGTCGCTGAAATTTCATTTAGAGCGGTTACATTTATATCTCTGCGCTGATCAAAATTCGGTAATTTTATGTTGCCTTTCGAACACACAAAAAATATCGTAAGCTCTTAGAAATAATGTCGGGGCAGGTAGGTGGTGTTACCATTTCAGGGCATTCCACAAATGCAAGAATGCGTCATGCTACCAGTGAAAGCGATTGAAATTGCTGTTGTAAATTGAATTTCAGAAATCGAGGCTTCATGATTTGTTTCTGCTTATGCTTTTATTGAAGGGTCAAAGCCATAGTCTGGAAAGATCGCGCTTGCTACGAGCCACGGCGTACAAGTTCATTGTCACTATTAGGGCCATTCTGAGATTCCCGATGGGTCGTCGCTTTTTTTGGCGTAGTAATGAAAACTTACTGCCGCTTCCATGCTATATATTGAACGTTGAGGAACCGAACTACATCATACCACTCTTGTTTGCCCTTTAGTGCGCACATACGGCGGAAAAAAGGCACGAAGCGCGCCCCAAGGTGCATTCTTACGGGCCGCTCAGCGGAGCATCCACACTAGCAGCGCGACGCTGTCGCCACCTACATGTCGATCTCGCGGCGAATAGACTCTAGCGCTACTGAGCCGATTGAAGGCTTGTAGCATGCGATTTGGACAACATCTAGCGCGTTAGCACGGGTCACAGCTACTGCCTTATTGTCTTGTTTGTTTCTTATATCGATGATACTGAAGGACCAAGCAGAAGTGGGAGAAGTGTTTACAGTGCATATCAGCTAATGCGTAATTATACCATATTTAGCCTTTGGAAGAGGAACCACAAGAGGGAAAATAGAGCAACTTTGAAGATGATCAATTCATGCATTCAAATTTGAGATTTAAATGTTGCCGCTCGATAACTGTACCAATCGGATGTCGTCCGAGGTAGAAAGGGAGTATTTATAAACATTCGTCCGGCAGCACAAGGGGGTAAATTTGAGATAGCGGTGTTGCCTGGCAGGTCGCGATGAAAAAGAGGTAAGATATGTCGACGGGTCGAGGCGCAGTTTGTGGTTGCAAGGATCGGCAATCAAATTTAAGCTATTGCTTTTCTTTCGATATTCCAGCTTTGCGGTTTTGTTAACCTACTTTACGGTGGTCGGGGAGTAGAGCCTTTGATAGCGATTGTAGATAAACCGAACAGATTGCCTTGGCATTTGCTCGAGTCTGTTAATACCATTCAATATTATTGCGTACCAGACCACTGAAATGAACCCAATACGTGACCTCGCTAGAGTGTTGCAAGCCAACAATATGATTCTGGGCGGAGATCGTTTAAATTTTTGTTTTAACAGCTTCGGTTCATGGAGCGACCAGTTTGATGCCATGAAAGAGTAAATAAAAAGAACTCTACGGATATTTTGCTTCGGTGGAAGTGTCACCAGTCACGATCTCACGAATTCTGTTGTTCTTTCCTGTAGGCGAAAGGCCTATATGACTGAAGAGTTAAAACAAAAACGCTGTTGACCGTCCAAAGTGGATGAAATTTGAAGGGGTCATGGAAAAAACATACAGCTTTGTTCGGTTGGAAAGTACTAGGCTTTTGTCACTCAATCAGCTCCATTCCAGCCTCTAAATAAGTTTGCCAGCCATAAAAACGCGAGAAATGTTTAAACGCTGCCAAATTTCGCGCCACGGGCACGCAATATGGGCAGGAGTGATTTAATGTGGGCCACCAGTATACAACCATCGCTATCGTCGTGTTAACTCTACGTTCGCATCCGAGGGATACGATCAGACAGAACTGGAGGCTTCGTGCAATCGCCCCCAGAGTTGTTTCTTGGCGGTGGCTTAGGTGGGCGGCCGCCAGACGCACAAACAAGATTCCGTGACGTCATGGAAAAATTGCCCCGAAGTGGCTGGGTGGCCGCCACTGCTTCACATGGTTTCCTCGATATCTCCACTATTTTTTTTTTGAAGTTCGCGATATAATTGGTTTAATTGATAATGGGATAAATACGTCTGTCAAATGACACAAACGTTTATTTTGTTTTCATGGCCCCTTTAAAAAATTCGCGCAGCGCAGCGCGTGGGGAGAAGACGCGACGGAACGGGGGAAGATGGAGCGCCATTGTTCAGGGGTGGTTGTGATGCGAAATGTGGGCAGTCTGCCTGTCGGTCCCGTGTCTCGTGTCGCAGATTCCCAGTTTCTCGCTGTGAAGTTCCGAATGGACTCCGTTCGGGTAACCAATGAAGACAGAGACGAAAACACTATGTAGCACTAAGCATGTCATTCATAAATATCTTCATGGAAACTCTTAATTATTTAGACTTCAAAGCACGTAAGCAGACCTAAATGTCGCGCAGAATTTTTTTTACTCCGAGGATTTAGGCAAATTTACGAGACAAGCGCAGGCGTCGTCTCTATTTCTTTGCGAAGCTCGGTGTTCGCTAGTTTATGGTACATGTGCTTGAATGTTTCGATGCGGAGTATTAGTACAAATATAAAACAAGAAAAAAAAACACGTGTCAAGGCATTAGCATCCAACCTGTTAACTTTTCGCGCAGGGGGCCAGATGAGCAAGGCATACTCCAAGGCCACTCGAGATGCATCTAGTTACAACGCCGGTGTCGAACGAAAACTCGCAATACTTGTCAGACATATTGTCATCTTGCCAACTTGTTTTCGATCCTCCACGTTTTGCACGAAAATACATCCCATCAAGCAAGCAGTGAGTGCCACGGGGCTTTTTAAACTTCAAGAACGGTGTTCTCCATAAAACATGCTGTGCAGTTGAACCTGCAGTTACGGTGTCGCATAGGCCGTCGTTGTGAGCAGGGATTGGCAGTTAGTTACATGGCACGTGAAGCCAATAAACGTCTTGTACTGCGTATGTACAATACAACTGTGCACACACAACCTCCTCCGTAAATCCCAAGGAGGGAGCAGTCCTTGTTCCACGCCTCTTCCCTCGGCAGAAGTGCTCGAGAAGGATGCAGGAGGAAACTCACAGCCTATATAAATAAGCAGAAACGCTAGCCGCGGTGATCACGATGTGGCGGGTTCTATCCCCTGCCATGATGCCTCCTGTCTTGCCGGACGGGAAAAATAAAGCGGTTCGAGGTTTTTTGCTCACGTTGAAGAACGCCTGGTGGTCACGCCTTCCACTAAGGTGAGACTCTCATCGCCAAGCTAAGCCGCAACCGTGGGCTATCGCAGAGTAGTTCGTGCAAAAACATTACGGCAGCCATAAGTATACGGACAAGGAACGTACACGAATGGGACGACGCCCGCAACGAGAAGAAAAGAAGGGCACGAGGAGTGTGACGATGCGGTGAAACAAGAAGAGTCACGGGCTGCGCTGAAAGAAAATGATTTGTACATGATGCCGTGCCCTTAGTTTCTGTTTACGGTTCGCGTGCCACAGTGTGCCCGTCTTCTGGTATCCTCATCAGGACATACAAGCCACCACGGTAAGGACGGCGTGGTATTTACGTTGCTGGTGCACAGCCTGAAAAACATGCCCTTCCTGGCGAGAATGTTGCGTGCCTAACTGTTATCCACCCCCTAGTTTGAAAAAGTAGGAAAGAAATGCCTTCGCCGTGGACTAGAACCGTGAGTGACGGTACATAACGCCAGATAATACGGCCATGAGGCGAATGAAGCTTGCGACGACTGTTGGACAGCACATTTTGCATAGCTGAATCAAGTAGCTGCAGTTCTTCTTCCAATACATCACAGCTGTCGTCCTCGCCTGTGGCGTCACAAAGGAAGTGCGCTGTCCCCGCTATATCAGCGTGTGCGGCTTACACGAGTTACAAATGGTGCGCCTTGGGGACATACCGACCAAACGCTGCATTTTTTTCTTCTGCAGGATTACAAAAGGCTAAAGTAGAGACCGACGCACCAGCATAGTGTAGTATCGAGATGAGGCCCCCAGGAGTCATAAAGCACACCATAGAAAAGAAAAGGTGTACTTCCTTCCGGTTTGTCGCTAGTCATCGCCACCATGTATCGCCGCGGGGCCAAATTGGACATTTTTTGTGCTACCTACGTAGGAATGTGGATACTGCTTTCGGGGTACACTTTGCCCTCTGCATTTCTATGACGCTCCGTTTTCCGTGAGCGTTGCACGGTACCGATTGGCTTTGAGTCGCGGCCGGCAATACAGCTAAATCAAAGGCTAACCAAGCGAAACCAAGACTGAACCAGACTAAGCCAAGCTCTTCCTTTGCATATCCACGGTGAGCTGAGCTAGGCCGCAGCCATTTTTTTAGTGCTACCTGCGTAGGAGTGTGGATACCGCTTTCATGGTACACTTTGTACGATGCATTTCTTCCCGCCCCGTCTCCCGTCTCCGGTGAATGTCCGCTTAAGACTAGAAATTGAAAGAACGAAAGTTTGCTGCAGCCCGAAAGTGTGCTGCAGCTCAAGGAGCCAGCGGAGTATACCACGAACTCCAACCAAAAATACACACAGACTAACAACTCTTAGCCCTCATCCTGAGACATCCACTCCGCACTGAGGTAAGGTGCGGACCACACACATTGTACCCAGTGAAGAAGGAGAGGGATCGTGGTTCTTCCCACCACGCGGCTGGATGACGCGTTTCCAAACGAGGAATCAGGACAGCGGCCATCGAGAGGTCCGCGTGGTGTCGTTCCACTCGTACTCAACCACGTCTGTCCGAGCGTCGGTTCCCTAAAAACGACGCCCGGCGTAATACCCGACTCAAAAGCGGAATCGCGCGCTTTTACGTATGTCACAGCGTGAGAAAAAATACATATTCCTACTGCCTACTTTGAAAGCGAAGATCACTTTTATATGAGCCATGCAGGGTCGTTTTGACCATTTGAGCGCAACGATGCTCCGAAAAGCGCCCACGTATGTCTCGCATTCGTGCCTCCTCTTGGTTCTGGTTCGCGCTAGACTGGGTTGGCACCTCGAAAACAACGGCCTATTGCGGCGTGCAGTGGTCAGATTCGGAAAGCCCGTGAGCACACATGAAGTTGCCAAAGGCATTCGTACGAATTCATTAAAATGTTCACGCACAGCCCAGTGCAGCTCAAACACGCACCATCGTAGGGGTAGATCCAAAAAAGTCCTTCGACAAAGTGCTGCATGACGCCATACCCCTTAGCCTCAAGGAAACCGCGTCAGGGATCCGTATTTTCAATCACATTGAACATTTTTAAACAGACCACACCATCTGCATCTTGGGACCATCCGCATTATCATCTGGGAATGAAGAATCTTCCCACCAATCTGAAGGCCGTCCCATATCTTCAACACGGAATATAAGTCGACGACGTCCCACTCTGATGTATGTACAAGATGCAGCCCTGGTGAGTAAGGAATACACATTGCAACAGGGTCTCGATGTACTAAGTGGCCACGCTCACGTCGTCGGAGTCACACGCTCGAACGAGAAATCGGAATAGATGTAGCAGCACTGGACAACAGCACCAGATAATTCAATCACTATTTCTACCTCATTATTCGGACAGTAAATAATTTACCCTTTCAGTCAACCTAAAGAACAAGCAGGGTTCCGTAAAGGTTATTCAACAATGGACCATATTCACACGACCAATCAAGTGCGCTGAGCATACTGAACCCCTATATATAGCCTTCATAGATTATGAGAAAGCATTTGACTCGGTCGAAACCCTAGCAGTTATTCGGGTATTACGGAACCAGGGAGTAGATGAGCATTATGTAAAAATACTAGAGAATATCTACAATGGGTCCACAGCTACCATCATCCTCCATAAGGAGAGCAGTAAAATACCTATAAGGAAGGGTGTCAGACAAGGAGACACAATCTCTCCAATGTTATTCACAGCATGCTTACAAGAAGTATTCAGAACGTTGGATTGGGAACAGGTGGGAGTAAGGGTTAATGGAGAATACCTCAGTAACCTCAGATTTGCTGATGACGTTGCCTTGCTAAGTTACTCGGGGGACGAATTGCAAAGCATGCTTTCCGCACTGGGCGAACAGAGTAGAACCATGGGCCTGAAAATTAATATGCAGAATACTAAAGTAATGATCAATAACCTCGGGACAGCACAGCGGTTTGAGATAGGTGGCGAGGCAGTGGAAGTGGTAAGCGAATATATCTACTTAGGCCAAGTTGTGACCCCAGATCTCAACCATGAGGCAGAGATAATTAGAAGGATCAGAATGGGGTGGGGTACATATGGCTGACATTCTCAGATAATGAATAGCAGCCTACCATTGTTGCTGAAGAAGAAAGCGTATGACAGCAGCATCTTACCGGTACTCACCTACGGGGCAGAAACTTGGAGGCTCACTAAGAGGGTTCAACTTAAATTGAGAACGACTCAGCGGGCAATGGAGCGGAAAATGATAGGTGTAACATTAAGGGACAAGAGGAGAGCGGAGTGGGTCAGGGAACAAACGCGTGTTAAGGACATATTAGTAGAAATTAAGAAGAAGAAATGGACGTGGGCAGGGCATGTAATGCGAAGGCACGATAACCGCTGGTCATTAAGGGTAACAGAGTGGATCCCTAGAGAAGGCAAGCGTTGCAGGGGGCGGCAGAAAGTTAGATGGGCAGATGAGATCAAGAAGTTTGCGGGGATAAATTGGTCACAGATGGCACAGGACCGAGGTAAGTGGAGAATAATGGGAGAGGCCTTTGCCCTGCAGTGGGTGTAGATAGGCTGGTGGTGATGATGATGATGATGAAATAATTTACCCACACCTCGGCGTAGCCACGTCAAGGTCCTGGGCTTCGTCGTCCAACAAGATGCTAAAAGCACACGAGTCAAATCCATCATTGCACAAATTAACCAATTCCACCAAATGCCACGCCGCGTGACGGGTCCCCCCCCCCCCCCAAAGTGCTCAAACACACAAATTACGCGAAGCATAATTGAAACCTTGGTGTATACTCACGCGTGATGTACTCATACCCCTTTCAGCGCCTTACGAAGACAGAAGCCAACAGAATAGAAGCGGCCATCAGAAAATGCTTCCGTACATTAAAGGGAGTACCTCTCTAGGCCCCCACGGCACTGATCAATAACGCTGCATTCCACAAAACTCTTGAGGAAGAAGCCTCAAAGCATCATGGAGCTCAGCAGCCTCGCCTGACAATTTCAATGCAAGGGTGGGAAATTCTCCGCACCCTCGGTGTCCCCACCACCCACCTCCCACCAATTATTCCCCCCCCCCTCCCCCCGCCACCACCCTGCGAAAGCATACCAAGAATCAAAGTGCTACCCATAAAAAAACACACGAGTTCAGCCACAGATCAAGAACGCATAACACCTCGCGCTCAACATCTACCGGAACCCACTCATTACACCTACTACACGGACGCCCGCTTCGTGGAGCGTATACATACCACGGCGACAGCATCTGCTGGCCGTCGCGCAGCTCACGTACGGCATCACGCCAATGACCCCTCGCTCACAGCTGCAGAGACTCAAGCTAACGCATAAGCCATTATACTCCACCAGCATTGCACCGACCACATTACAGTCCGCACGGACATGCAGAGAGAACTACGAAGCGTCGCCATGACTGATATTACAGCCCCTGTAGACACGAGCCTGACAACGTACATGCAGGGTAATGAACGAGCTCAAGTTCTCGTCAGCGACGCTCTTTCCCCGGACAGCCTTCAGCCGTGGCCTGTAGATTATATTCCAAGGGAGGGTATACGGCGATGCATCCTAAAAAGCGCCGCAAAAATCTCGATAACCTCCGGGGAGCAAGAGCGCTACTTCCCTCCGCATCGAAATTCATGTCACACAGGCACGCTACATACACCAGATAGGCGCACGCATTGTCCCTCCCCTGTGATCTCTTTCTCCATTACATACACAGCTATCCAGGCCGTCCGCACTGTCAGGTACGCGGTGGCTATACAGATAATGAACACACATATCGGCGATGTGTAAGGGCCACCTCGTCTCCCACATTTTTTCCACCAACCATTTCCCCTGTGACATTCTCTTTTTTTTTTTTTTTTACTTCGTGTGTTTGCCATGCGGCGCAAGAAGGAAGGTGTAAAAATGGCAAGAGCGAAGAAAGTAGGAACTGATAAAGAGAAAGATAAGAAAGTAGGAAAGCAAGAGAGAGAAGGGGTGTAAAAATTACAGGCAGGCATGCAGTCCGGTTTATTGCGGAAAGTTCACCAGCGACCTGCAGTAGCGGTTTTCTTGCACCTGTGGGTGAAGTCACCCGGTTTATCCCACCGAATACCAACCACTTTGATCGCATTGTCCCGATTGATTGATTGTGGGGTTTAACGCGCCGACGCAACGCAGGCGATGAGGCGCGCCGTAGTGGAGGGCTCCGGATTAATTTTGACCACCTGGGGATCTTTAACGTGCGCCGAAATCTCGTACACACGGGCGTTTTTGCTTTTCGCCTCCATCAGAAAAGCGGCCGCCGCGGCCGGGAATCGAACCTGCGACCTCGTGCTCAGCAGCGCAACGCCTTAGCCACTGAGCCACCGCGGCGGGTGATCGCATTGTCCCGAGCTGTCCTTGATCCCGTGCACATCCACAAGAGATGCTTGACACCAGCTTCATCCGCCGGAGCCAGACACATGGGACATGTTCCTGTATATCTTCTGGTGCAGGTCCCCAAGTCCAGGTGACTGAAGGTGTGAGGGTTACCCCAGGTCGAAGCCCCCTGAGAGAAACTTATTCCCACCGGGAGAGGTTAGAGAGGCGGGAGCAGACACACGGGGGAATCAGGGCTCGAGTGTCCCTTCTCAGAAGAGATTTCCAGGCTGAAAGACGGGAGCGAGGATCACAAGGAAGAGGGCTATAGGGGTGGATTCAGATTCAGGTTGGAAAGTAGAATGCGAAAGATTGTCTGCTAATTGGTCAAAAAAATTCTGACCGTACTCCTCTACCGAATGTGCGTGCATGAGTAACTCTGCTGTCTTGTGGAGGCTGTTAATCTGCTGGCAGATTAGAGGAGTCTTTTCCATTTGCCCCACGTGCTTCACAGCACTGAGCGAGTCTGTGTATAGGTATATCCGCCTCCGTGATGTTAGATATTCGTATTCTTGGTCAAGCTGTGCCGTTCCCCCCTAGAAAACACGGAACGCCCTGTGGAGGATACCCTGTTGGCTGCCCACATTGAAAACCTCTGTGCACCTCCGCCAAACCCGCCACCAACGGAGGACCGTGGAACACCCCTTCTTCTCCGAGGACTCATAATAACGCCGCAGCTCGGACTTGAGTTGATAAATAAAGCTTGTCTCTCTCTCTCTCTCTCTCTCTCTCTCTCTCTCTCTCTCTCTCTCTCTCTCTCTCTCTCTCTCTCTCTCTCTCTCTCTCTCTCTCTCTCTCTCTCTCTCTCTCTCTCTCTCTCTCCCTTGGTCCCTCCTTGTTCCCGCTGCAGTTATTTTTTCTACGCTCATTAAAGTGCGTTCTGGGAAAGCACATGTCTGCAGTAAAGTGGCGCGTTAACGTAGCACTAAGAAAAATATCTAATGTGCCAGAATTTTAAGTGTCCAAGTTTTTTTTTGTTATTGTTCTTTCGTGTTGGTGCATGGTCCATTTACTCCGCGGATTTAAAACCGAAACCGCATCACGCTAAGACGACCCCGTGTTTCAGCTTGACCACAATGTGCTCAAGTGACCAATGCCTGCAGCCAACAATGAAAATTCGGGGAATGGCGATGTCGAGCGCGTACTATTTGACTGAAAAGTTCCGTCATCGCTGCGGCATAACGCGATGCACGCTTTTATGACGTTCTGCTTGGCGCAAGGCTGCAACGCAGATCCCAGATCTCCGTGCGGCACACAATTTCATGACGCGTCCTGTCGTCCACGCTTTCTGCATATCGCAAGGAAATTTGTCCCCGAGGAGAATCAGGAAGAATAGTGAAATAAGAAAATTACAAATAAATTTCCGAATTCGCTAAAACCAAACCCCTACTACCCGCCATGAATGGCAGTGCTATCCGATTTGAGACCCACTCAGATAATAGGTTCTAAATGTGCTGAATATAGCGGAAAAGTAAAACAATTACAAAACTTTGCGCTACATTGTCGCTTGGCTTCGAGCACGAAACCCACTAAAGCGCGCCCGACTTGCCTTGTCGCGGAGGCGCAAACGGAGGATTGCGACGACGCCGGCCGCCTTTCGCGCATGGCCCGATTCCTGGTACACATTCGATTTCCCAATCTCGCGCTTCGCGGATGGCTATCGTATAGCCCAGGCTGGTGTGCGTGCTTTTGCGAAACCTTCGCGCGCGCAGCGAGTTCGCGAATGGATGTGGCGAAACGCCGTATTATGAAAGCAGCACATTTGACCCACTCAGCTGACCGGCACTGGTAGGGTGGAGTTTTCTGGCAGACGTGGGATAATGCACGGCACACGTCGAGCTGTCGGCATGGACTCGCGCCTGAGTGTACGGGCGCGGTTCTCTTTAACTGTCGCGCACGCACGCACGCACGCACGCACGCACGCACGCACGCACGCACGCACGCACGCACGCACGCGCACGCGCACACGCACGCACACACACACACACACGCACACGCACAGGCGCGCGCGCGCGCACACACACACACACATGATGAACCAAGATGATTTCTACCAATTGAAATGGAGACATTCACGGGCTACAGGTTAACGTGTAGGAATTTTAAGGGACTGATAACACTAACAGCGGTTTTCATGGGAAGAAGTCAAGGAGACAAAACTTATGCGTCGTCCCGTTGAATTCGCTGCATTAAAATTTTTAAACCGTGCACCAACTAGCCCGCCTACTTCACTTAATTAACGTTAAGTGACTATGCTTGTCGAAAAAAACGGTATTTAGTATTTACTATCTTCTGGAGGGAACCGGTAAGGAGGTGAAATGTGATGACAGGTGTACGCAGAAACACGCAACGACCAACTCACGCTCGCGCCTTCTCATGGTGGAATGCGTGAAATGACACTGCTCCCCTTGAGGCAAGGCAGCGTGGTGCCGCTTCTTCCGCTTCAGAACAGGAATCTCGCTGCTCGGGGATAGGGGTGCAGATGACATTGTCTACTATCTGTCACAGTTCCTCACGTGGAGCGCAGTCACAGGGCAGAGCACGTTTATCGGGTCCAACTGCAAGCTTGGCCTCGGCCTACTTTGCTGGTTCGGTCGCAGTCTCGCCGCTGCACGCTGTCAAACCACATGAGAAGGGATTTTAAACCGCGTAAGTCAGCCTAAACCCAGCCGACAAACGAAAACACGTTCCAGGGCCCTTCGTGCATGTGGAGAAACTGGTTATGGAGGCAGGACGACCTCAGGCTTCACATTAAAATCGAACGCGTCAGGGTCATTCTCGCGAGAAGCCGGGAATATCGACCGCTCAATGAATAGCACTGCCAATACGCGGCGTTACCACCTATGGTTGCTAAGGCACCAATCCGGATAAATCCAGCGACCAAGGTGGCATTAAAGGGACCCAGAAAAGCTTTGTGAAGGTGGCAATCAAATGCATTCAGGTGGTAGAACACATAAGGGGGGATTTTTGAGCAAAGTGTGAGCCCCATACCTTGTGCGTATAATTTGTAAACGATTTTTGAAGATAACCTTTCTCAGCGGATGAGCGCGACGCCGCAGCGAGCCGACCGCTGCTAACGCAACGGCGATCGCGGCTGACGCAACGGCGAGCTGCCCTCTGGTTCGCCCAATCGCCGGCGAGGTCGGCTGCCGGCGACGTCACTGCCATTGGCTTCCGGCTGCTCTTCCTCCTTCCTGCGCGATCCCGAGGCAAAGGCGGCTCCGCAGCGATTGACGCGTGCCTAGGCGCAGGAATGCAGCTAACACAGAACGGAAGTCGAGCGTCGCGATGTAACATGTCTATTCCCAGTGTTTCCAGCTACTTTGAAAGCAGCAGAGGGTGGAGGAATCGATCGGCAAGGGGGAAGAGGTGCATTTAATTGCTTCTGGCGAAGCTGATACTGACTGTAGATCAATATTTCCAACGGCATTGCATCGCTATATTGGTGCTACGCGACAATACAGTCCTTTTGTAACTTTAACAAAAGGCTATTCTGGGTCCCTTTAACAGTTTATTGCTACGGAACGCTGCAATGCGCCTGCACGCGGTACTGCAAGCGCGACTACACTGCAATGAGCATGACTCTCACGCGCGATGTTCTCTTCGTGCTTCAGGTTAGCAAGCACTGCGCAAAATGTTATCGAAGTATTCATGTGTTTCTTGGGGTGGTGCCATAACCACCGCAAATGTGGTGGCTTGATGGCAATCGTACTATTTTTCTTGGCCCGGCGCGCGGTGGATCAATGGCTTAGGCGTTGTGCTGCTAAGCCCAAGGACGCGGGTACGATTCCGGCTGAGGCTGCTTTTCAGACGGATGCGAAACGCGAAAACATCCGTGTGTAGAGTTTTTTCGCCGCACGTTAAAGATACTCAGGCGGTCAAAGTTAATCCGGAGCCCTCCACCATCTTGGCGCGCCATGTCTATAGCCCAGGTGTAGCTTCCACGTGTTAAACACTCCCCTCTTACCCTCAAAAGTCTTTTTGCGACGATTTCTTTTGCTGTTATCTGGAGAGGTAGAAATCAACCCGGGTGTGAATGTAGAGAAATTGTGGCAGAATTTTCAGAAATTGATGTGCCCATCCGGACCTGCAAAAGTGGATATACAGCGGAGCTGGTACAAAACCACTACACCTGCTGTTGGGGGCATGCAATGCTTGATTCCTTCAGAGTAATAGAAGTGACTGTCGCTTTCTCGCATGGCCCAAATCCGAACACGACCTTTGTCGTGTGTTTAGATGATTGAGGTCGAGTCTATAGTTTTCTAAGGCGAAAGCCAGGTACTGCTTCGCAAAATCAACATTATAGCCACTTAGTTTGGTATCTCGTTATCGCCCCAGCCATGCGAAGTGCTTATGCATGTAGGTGTCGACGTGTGTTTTGCATCTTCCTGAAGCGCGCTGTAAGCTATGTAGAATTAGCATTCGGTCATCGGTGTTTACATCGCAGGCATCCGCTCATCTCAGTGGAATCAGTCTCTGGCTGAAGTATCTGTGAGTATATGTGCTAAGTGCTGTGTTGGTTGCATTGGGTGAGTTTTCGCACTCACGCGATGTGTGAAATCCCGGGAAAGCGTTGGCGAATACACCTGGGGGCGGTGCTTTGTGGGTTTGCAACACTCTGGGATTTTTCGGACTAATGACCGGATGGAAACGCTGGCAGGTACACTTCAGCGGGCATGCGCTAAGACCGTTGTCAGGCTTAAGGTTAGGTAGCCCTAACGTTAAGCCTAACAACGTGCCAAGCAACGTAGAACACATTGTACGCCAGGCTGCGGACGCCTGTTAACGCGTGACTTGATAGCGTAGCGTGACGTTTAACGCCCAGGAGATTCCGGGTGAAAGTGTTGGCCAATACACCGTAGCTGGTATGCCCTGAGGAAATTGTTAGGCCAAACAACGTGCCAAGCAACGTAGAACACATTGTAGGCCAATCTGCGGGCATCTTTTAAGGTAGTTGGACCTGAAAGCGTAATGTTAATCCTAACGTCAGAAAAATTCCTAGTGAAAGCGTCAGCCAGTACACCTTTCCGTGTATGGATGCATGCTATGGGGTTATGTAGCACTGTGGGAGTTTCTGCAGACACACGGGCAGAGAAGTTCGACCTAGGGACTATCAGTATCGCTGTAAAATTACTGGAAAACGAGATCAAAGTGGCTAAAAAGTTAACGAACCCCTTCCCTCCAGAAACAAAGGTTCACGCGAAGCTCGACCTCAGTGAAAACGAAAACAGCCAAAATTAAAACGCAATGACTGCACAGCGAAAACGAAAACACTTCTCTCAAAATCAGAACCCAGTGACCTAAATGAGAATGCAAAACTATTGACAATCTGAAACGAAACCCTCTGATTTCGCTGAGATTTATCCCAATGCATGTGTTTGGTAGACGTTATTGTAGATCATTCTTCAGCGATTATCGGGAACGTTTACGTTCTCAAATGGCTGGCCGCTCTTCCGCGGAGCGAACCATGCACGGCCTACCCATGCCGTGCTAACAGGTGAACTGCCCGGCGAGAGCGTGAAACCGCACCTGCGAGGTGGCGTGATGCCAGCGACGACACTTATGCGCGTGCGCCCATGCCAGCTGCGGACGGCGAGCTGCAACAATCTATCTATAAGCTCCAACGGAAACACAGTAAGCCCTCTATCCCCGGCCCAGCCACCCGAGTGGGTACGTCAAATACTTCAACTGCATCGTCATAATAATAATAATAATAATAATAATAATAATAATAATAATAATAATAATAATAATAATAATAATAATAATAATAATAATAATCGGTGGCGGCGGCGTCGTCATCATTAGAACACGTGAATAAAGTTGGCTTGCCACAGGGCGTTTCGGCGTACGCCACCAACACCGACGGCGCAAATGAGCCAACACAATTAATGAGCGGCGAAATGTCCTTCAGACAGTAATGCTGATATTTAGCGTCCTAAATTCGAAATATCCTGGTATTTCGCTTCCGTTAGAAATACAGCCCGAGTTGTCGATAACTCAACCCTCGATGTCGTTTGTGACTGCACAGTTCACCAGAGCCTCTAGTCCAGACGGGAATATTTGAGGCAAAGAATTGGCCGACAAGAAGGAACCGTGAATAACATGCATCGCGACAGCTCGGCGAAGGGGCGACATAGGTAGACGATCGAACATAATTCCGAGTGGCATTCATGTAAAAAAGGATCAGGCGAAAACAAAAAATCGAGCGAACTCGTCAAAGGTAAGCTTACCTAATCCAGGATAGAGAGCATGCACTGCCTCCGAGCGGAGTAATGAACAAAGCCGAAAAACAAACTGCACCGTTCGTGCTACTTGACTAGAGAAACAAGATCACAACGCTTAAGAGCCGCCTGGAGCTCAGAGCGGGGCTTAAGCGTGGTGTCTTTCAAGTTTGTCATTCACCAGGTTAAAAATGAATGAGCAGCTGCGCACCAAACCAAGCTGACTTGAAAAAAATAAATGACATAGAATAACATCAACAAACGGATAAGCTATGTACTGAGTTAACGAATTTGAGGAATGTGATGAGGACGCGGTTTTGAGCCGCGGCGCGCGCTTATCTGATGGAGCCGAAAAGCGAAAAAGCCCGTGTGTTCGAAATTTCGGCGCAGGTTGAAGATCCCAAATGGTCAAAATTAAACCGGAGCCCACCACTACGGCGCGCCTTATTGCCTGTGTAGCGTCGGCGCGTTCAGCCTCACAATCAATCAAATAGGAATGTGAGAGAAAAAAAAAAAAAAAAAAAAAAAAACGAATAACTAGGCAGCAGCATTTCTTGTACAGCGCTCTCCGGAAATCAACGCAATCAACCAAACATATTTGTTTTTTGCACATTTCGATTGATGATATGTTCCATCAGGACATATTGTTTTCTTCAAAGGCAGGTGCTTTCATTTTAGCGATTTCACAGGGTCAAGGGTGGCATTCCTACGACGCCCATGACTGCGCCCATAGAATCGTAGATTTTGAAGGTTACAATCGGTATACTTTATTTTATGCCAATGATGTATCAGCTTCCAGACGCATATCACCGCAGACTACCCTCATTAGCGGACTACACGCATATCATAGCCATGCCATGCGCATACACCCACAAATCACTTACCGGCGACCACGACATACCCGCAGTTGTCTGTGCAGCGCTTGACGTCGGAGAGGTTGACGCCTGCTGGGCAGAAACACTGTTTGGTATTCTTTTTAACTTTGGTCTTAAGCAGCCCGTAAATTGTCCAACGCGTGTTACTGCAAACTGCAGCAGCGTTCTGCGGAGGACCTTTGTCGGTGATAACATTCCAAAGAACGTTCCGTTGTGGGAAGTAGTCGACGGGGTTCCCGACCACAAAGCCACCGAATGCTCGTGAACAACGGGCGGCCCTTCACGTGCCTAAAAAAAAGCCCTCGCACACACGAATGGACCAACGCCGATAACGCTCGCCGGCATCCTTGACTTCTCGTGACAATCTCATCCGAAGTTGTTTGGCTGATTTTCTGGATCAGCGATATGCGACCGATAGCTTCAAGATGTCTTTCAGGGCCAGGGCTGAGCCCAATCTATGAAAAATAACTTGCCACAAAAATAAAGATTCACAAGATAAACCCGCGGATATCAAGAGAGACCCATTCAAAAGAGATGGCGAGGCTGAGCGAACCCTAAGAACTCCCTCATTTGAAGCACCCTCGGACCTGGGAACCTTCCTTCATGCTGAAGCGGCAGCCCGAAGGTTGCCGAAAGTTCTAGGATGCAACCCTAAATAATTGCATTAGTGTCTCCTCAAACATTTGGGCGCTACTCAAATTATATCCCAGTTGAAAAAGACGTCAAGAAAAATTGCTGTAGTTTGTCGTATTTTCGCGTGTAGTAGAGTCGTCTTGTCGTATACTTGTCATGTCGTGATTCTGATTTTCTGTCGTGTGTGGTATTCCTGTCCTGATTTTGATGTTCCGTCGTGCCGAATTCCTGTCTTGTCGTGGTCCTGATGTTTCATGAATAGCTGCACATGGTTTGAATGTTATTGCCCATTGTGAGAAGTAGCGTAAATGACAGTTCTGTTGTGACTACAGAAATGTTTGGCGTTGATAAAATTGGCTTTTTCGTTATGACAGAAATGTGTGTCGTAACAACAGATGGCTTTGTCGTAACAACAGGACTCCTGTTGTCACAACAAAGTTTTTTGTCGTACGACAGGAATTCTTGTTAGGTTTTTGCGGTATTCCTGTTGTGATTTTAGACTTCAGGATAGGAATAATGAGCGGGACGCCTTACTATACTACTGGGCGGTGCCTTTGAATACGGCGAAGTAGTTTAACGGCTATTTACAATCCTACTCTCTCGTTGATTATGACACAATCCCCTTGACTGGCATGAAGCCAGGTGGAAGATGGCTCGAGATAAAAGTAGCAGCAGCGCAGTAACATTTTACTCATTGCGTTGATATAAACCAACGACAGAAACTGTGACAGTTTCTCAGTAATCAGTGAGCTGCTTTCCCAACCTTACGTTTACTTGGCGTCATTAGGGGAGCATAAGATAGCGTCTTTCCTTTGTGTTTTGCTATTTTTCAGTCAATGCATCACGGTCTGGTTCAGACAGGCCTTCGTGATTTTGCGAGGTATTTTGTATTTATTATTTTTGATGCACAGACATATGTGGTTTTTGAGTTATTCGCGTTAGAGATCTGGATTAGACGCACCTTCGGAGTTGGTTTAGTTCAATTTGGTTTTATTAAAAAAAATGTGTATTTGTTAATCCCGCGAAGCCGCTGCGTTAGGTATACCTTCGCGGTTTTGTTACTTCATTTGAATTTTTTAAAATTTTTGTATATTTTTATTTTTTAGTTTCCTGGGACGGGCAATGGTCACCAAATTCACTACTTGTAGTAAGATAGCGCGATTTTGCATTTCGTTTTGTTATTTGTTTTCGTTTTTTGCTTTTTTTCTTAAAATTTACACTATTACACTGCTATAACAAGTAAATGTTTTAACTTCTCTAGTTACGCATTTTTATGCCGATGGGATTGGGATACTCAGTCTCAGCAGAGTTGGGATACTCAGCCTCAGCAAAGAATGCCTACCGCTTAAAATACCAAGCAGCCTTGATTACGTGTCCAGTGATTTGATAGACTGTAGTGTTTAACGCGCCGACGCAACGCAGGCGATGAGGCGCGCCGTAGTAGAGGGCTCCGGATTAATTTTGACCACCTGGGGATCTTTAACGTATGTCGAAATCTCGTACACACGGACGTTTTTGCTTTTCACCTCCATCAGAAAAGCGGCCGCCGTGGTCGGGAATCGAACCCGCGACCTTGTACTCAGCAGCACAACGCCTTAGCCACATTACGTGTCCAGTGCTGCTGCTATAATGTAAACCAAATGCATCTTTAAATACTTCACACTCACCTACACAAAATAATCGCACACATGCGAAGCCCCCAGCCAAAATATGGACAATTGCTAAAATTGTTATCACCCATAAATCACGGGATATAGTGAATAATTTGCATTTCGTTGCGATTTAACTCCCATGTACAGCGGGAAAAAAAATCAACATATAATACTGAAAACCTTCATTACTTCCGTCGAAAGTACCTCTTTAATTAGCCTTAACAAACACAGACTTCAGAGCGGCTTGTCCACGGCGACTAAGTAGTAGAGGCCCCACATGAATCTGCATCAAGAATTGAGAGGCGTGGGAAAGTATTGGACAAACCCTTCCATAAGCCGCTAGCAGCAGTTGTCGGTTCTGGCTGTTTTCCCTGTGGAAACGAGCATACAAACTACTCGTCTTATCACGGTATATAGGCGACATGTGCACTCATTCTCTTGCTGGCCATTGCAGCCCATGGTGTACGCCGTAGCAGTCAGGGCCTTTTATCGCGCGCATGGCGCTTACATATATTCGTCGAAACTTTTTTTTTCTTTCCAAGAAGGTGTGGCCACACAAACGCTGTTCTGGTTACGTCCTTGACTATTCCTGACATCATTTGCTCATAATCTTCTCCTTCCTCGTTTCTGTTACAATTGTAAATCTCGATGTCGCTCATTTAGGATTGGTCTCTAAGCTATTAATAGAAAATTGCTGGTAAAAATTAGTTAACATACCAATAATGTCTTCGTGTGCTCAGTTTATCAATATTGAGCTCCGCGGTAGCTACCCGGCCGAAGCGTTGTGCCACGGAGCACAAGGAAGCTGATACGATCCCTGGATGAAGCGACAACTTTTTCTGGTGAAGTTGAAAAGCAAAAATGCCCTTGTGCCGAGATTTAGAAGAGCGTTAAAGATCCCCAAGTGATCTAAAGCAATCCCAAGCCCGACACTACAGCGTGTCATACACGGCCCATGGTGTATAGCTTTGGCCCGATCGTTGTTTCTAAGTGTCACTCTACACAACGACAGATTCCACAAACCACAAACCGGACAGCATACAGACGGCAAGAAAAAAGTGTGTACAGAACACGCCAACCTGTTGTGGTAACTCAAGCACGGCGGCAGTGGTTGCGTACCCTGCTTGGAAACCCATTCGAACGTTTTCGCTATTCTTTGGGGAGACCCGCTGCGTGGGGCATTCCCTTGCCTTGGGGCAGAACAAGGGCCTTCGTTCGTTCGTATTTCCAGGTACGTTAAGTACCGCAGTGCCGTTGAAAAAAAACCGTTTCTTACTCGCCATTCATGCGATTGACCTGCGTCACAATTCAGCGAATAGCCATGGTCAGTTCGGCGGTGACGAGTAACATCAGAGCGCAGCCTCGCGCCGTGCGTTACAGCCAAATTCCGCCGGCGCGATTCCCCATATTCCAACCAATGGGCAAACGTTTTCCGTAGGCCGACAACAGTAAATACGCGCGTCACCAATTGAAAATGTCTGAGGAATTTAGGCGCGAGATGAGATAAAGTACTTTTACTCATTTCGTGGCTCTATAGATTTAGTGGCCACGGATTCAGTGGCTCTATTTAATGGCTTATTCATTGGTTTATCGCTTACGCAGCTCATTCAGTGGCTCTAGGGAATCCCTGACCGCGCCTGGCTACCACGAAGCCAGACGGCGGAACATCCGGGTTGCCACGTCACTATACGGAGTGAGAAGCCTCGCTGGCGGCGGCAGGTCGGCAAGTTGAAACGACCTGCGAACCCTTAAAAATAGATGGCCCTGACGTGTGTTAAACCGCGGGGTCATTTTAACGGCGCCCTTTTGTAGAACTAATCAGCTAGATGGCTCTTTGGTTCGGTTCCAAAGACAGACAATGAATGAAGACTTTTTGCAGCTACGTTGTAGCACGTCGAGATATACATCGCCCTGTATATCGGGCATTTTGCAATGCGCTGCCGGTGCAACATGTACTTTTTCTTAAGCTTCTCTGTATATATTGAATTCAGGATTTGACTACTCTAAAAATAGCAAAAACAGTAACAAAATAATAGGTAAAATGAATAAGACGACGCTATTCATGCGGTGTGCCTAAGTTTTAGGCGGTACCTCTTGAAACCGTGTACGTTTGTCACAATTGAAACCGCAGTGAGAACGAATCATTTCAAAAAATTCTGATTAATTTCAGCCTTTTGTATTTTACAGGGAACACGAAAAAAAAAAATAAGAAAGAAACGAAAGGCGACGCAGGTGTCGCTCGGATGACAAAATTAAACGATCTACGGACTCCTTCGTAGGAAATAACATTGCAGAAGCAGCCTAGAAAACGACATCACTCACAATGCGACTGGTATTCTGCGCGTGCGGTACAACAGGCATTTCTAATTGTGGTCTTGACGCACGCATTGCGGTTGTGAAGCACGCCGTATACACTGGAGGCCTGCGAATTAGTTTCGGCAGTTCACAGGGTTCATAAGGATTAGTTCCGGCAGTTCATAAGGCAGTTCATAAGGTAGTGCGCTCCGCATTTTCTTGATATTTTTAACTGCGGATACTGAACTCTAACGATTTGCTAAACAGATTCCTTGTTAAAACAGATGCTGCGCGGAAAACGAGGACAGTGACAGAAGGACCGACGGGAACCACACCGACAAAACTGGCTACAGTTTCGTCGCTTGCGCAACTGCATGGAGATGGAGAAGCGGCAGACATCAACCCACGAGTAGGTCATGGTGGCCAGACGGCTCAACGCTTCGGCTAGCTCAGATGACAGCCGGTACTCAAAAAGTGCCCTTCCAAGTGGGGCCAGAAACGTGTTTATAGTACTTAAGTAAGTGCTTATGCTTTCCTGACTCGGTCATGTAAGCTCTAATCCTTTCGCACTCCCCTTTCTTTTTTCCAAGTTCTAGAGCACCTTTGCACCAAATTTGAACCTCCTAGCACCGATACTTTTACAGATATAAACGTTTTCTGTTTTTCGCCGAGTCACACCCAGGATTAGGTACCAAGGCAAGTGAAACAAGCCTAGTTAACTACCGCGACAGGGTGGCGCCTTAAACGCCGTACTCACGCTATAGCGGGGCTGTGTCGATAGTTTGGAAAGTTAAATCAGCTCGCTAGGCGCATTTTTGGTGAAGTTACAGCCAGAAGCTCTATTGAAAACAAACCACAGTTAACGTAGCCCTGATCGGCGAAGCCACCGGTGCAAAATCATGGAATAAGCAAGTAATTCACCCGGCGGGGCCTTGAAACAGTTCAA
The DNA here is from genome assembly GCF_048455015.1 of Haemaphysalis longicornis. NCBI lineage: Eukaryota > Metazoa > Arthropoda > Arachnida > Ixodida > Ixodidae > Haemaphysalis > Haemaphysalis longicornis. The sequence continues at coordinate 220,677,854 of NW_027526203.1, read as the reverse complement.
GTAGGTTAAAAATCTATCCCAGTGAATCAGAAAGGCACTTAGAAAAGAGGAAAGGTCGGACAACGCTCGTCGAAAGCGATGTAAACAAACCGCTAACAACAAGCATAACCGGCCCAGCCGGAAATCTGAAAAAAAAAAAAAAAAACGGAAATTATTGGCAGGGGTGAAAGATTGTTGGAAAGCTAAAGACCTTCCGCAGCATCGGACATGAAGTTATTAAGGCGAAAACCTCTAAGTAAGTTCGGCGCTCCGTCAGAAACGCCCTGCCCATACCCGTCTAGGAGGAAGTCGACCCTATAGGCAACACAGGTAGCATTGCTAAAATTTGATAACTCGACAATCCCTGGGTGCACAGAAAAGTATAACCACTTGCTGTGACCGCCTGAACAAGGGCTCCTTAGATATGTAATCGGTTTTTCTGTAGAACATGCGGAAATACACCTTTGCACCCCTGCCTTGGTCCCAATGTTTCCGGACCTATCACAGGGTTGCCTAACTTTTGCGCAGCCCTGTCAAACGGTCACCGTTGTTAGCGGAGCGCACGATTAACAATTTTCGGCTTAGAAAGTGTTAAAAGGGCGCGGAAGGACGCTAATACACATTCAGCGGCCTTTTTGGCCAGAGTAGCATTAAGCTAGCTATTTTTTGTAGCTAATGCACTTGTACATAACAGTGGATTACTTTTCCAGCGGCCAGACGTCAGTGGACCTCTCATCAGTAAGCCAGCGTCTCAGCTTATCCCGTCAGAGCCGCGCGTATACAAAGCAAAACCGACAAACGCTGGCTCAGTAACACTGCAGGCGCGCGCGGCAACGTCGCCCGCGGGAAACTTCTTTCGCTCTCTCGCGCTGTCTCTCTTTTGTCTGGCTCTGACCCCAAACTTGACATGCAGGCGCGTGCTGCCTGCTCCAGAAGTAACCATTGTGCAGGATACCGGAGAGGCTGCACTAGAAGCGTTTAACATGCTAGGACGGTTTTTAGGGACACAAAAACACTCCCTGACCAGAGAAGGATCTGGCCACTCTGGTGTAGTAGCACCTCCACGGAGAAAAGTAAAGTTTAGGAGGGAGCGTCACGTGACTATCGGGAAGCCTAGTCATAAAAAATAAAAAGAAAAAACTGATGGGAGATGCCCTACCTCACGTGATTATGCAAGCGGTAGTTCTTTGCGCCTCACGCGGCCGCCCGCCTGCCCGCGCTATGCTGCGTCGTTCCGTTTGGTTGCCTGGCCGTCCGGGTGTTCGGGTTTCGGCGACGAGCCCCCGTACGGGCGTTGCGCGCAGCGCGGCCTGCAACCCTAAACGCGCAGCGGGCTGATCGTGCAGGCAAAGTGTTCGGCCGGGCGAGACAGAAAACATCTTTATTTATTGAGCTCTGGGATCCGTCGAAGTGCGCCGCAGTCGAGGTGTCGTGTTCCGCCGCAGTGCAAAAGTGGAGATGTCAGAGTACGACATCCGTGCCTCACATTTTATTTCACAAAACACACCTCACTTCCTGGGTTCTGGTCATTTTATCTTTTCACCTCCCAGGCGTAATTTAGCGTTCGTTACCCATATACCTACCGCACGGATTGAGCACTACTCGGACAACCAGCCCGCGTTCTGCCTGCGACGCGAGGCGGAAAATGATTTGTTCTTCCCGCGCCCGCACCCAAAATCAGTGGTTCTGCACCTTTTGTTCTCTAATGCACTGAAGGAGACAGCAACGCAAAAAGACGTCGTCACGACAATTGTGGCACGTACAACGTGCCACCATGCCGGAGCACCGATAAGGCGAATGTATGCAAATGCGCACGCGAGCGAAACCAAAGCTTTTCGCACCACCTCTCAGCTGATGGGACAGTCGTTACAGCGCTATGATGTAAAGGGAAGGTGGCGCGATAACTCCCAGCAAAATTCGAAACGCAATCGTCAAAGCACACCTGGCAAACACCACGCACTCGTAGGCCGAATGTTTACAGCGGCGCGTTCGAGCAAATCCGGTCGTGGTTCCAGCGGTAAGCGCCAAATTCGGCTCGCAGCTCGTGAAGGTGCTCCCTGAGCATGGGATCTACGTATCGTGTCGCTTTGAACAGCGACAGTACTTCCACGATACGAGGGTGGGAGCGCAACGCTGGCGAAAAATCTCGTACGGCGCCTTCGGCAACGCCACTCGCCTCCTCCTCCACCGGCAGCCAGCCGGAGCCACTAAATGCTACCGCGGGCCTGAGCGTGGTGGATTTTCCATAATGCATTGCGCGGGAGGAGCCCGAGGAGAGGAGAATGCGGCGTCAGAGGACGTTGGCTTGCCAAAGCTGGGCTGCCTGACGTCATGCTCCCTCCTAACAATTTTCTTCCTCCATGGCCACCTCCCATGACGGACCAGCTCAACTATCGCCCCTCAATCCCCAGCAGCTGTAGAGCACCTGTCCACGGCGGCGGTCAGAACAGCTATTGGCGGTGAGATGTTTGAGTGGCGTTCCCTGTTTCTGACGTCAGCTTAGGGACTCGCGCCGCTGTCGTCTGCTACACTCCGCTTGTGAGGGGCAGCAATGCCTGTGCTAGAAATAGCCCGCTTTGTTGCTGTAGTGCGTTAAAAAACGTATTTCTAGTGACTCAGTTATTTTGCCAGCTTCTGACGCATCTGAATAATTTGAAGCTGTATCCCCCACAAGTTTGCAACACACGAGGAGATGTAGAACAACTTTCTTCAGAGCATCGGTCAGAGGATCGTGTGTAACTCGTCCTTCCTAGCTTATGCGCGAGGATCAGCGATCAGAGCTTCTCGATAAGTATTCAAATTGCGTAGGCTTCCCTGCAGTATTTTTTAGATGCTCTTATAAAGACTCAACAGTCTAATGCTACATACCAAACAGCGGCCCCTACACGCGCATCGCACAGCAGCAAATAAAACGACTGTCTTCTATTTCTTTCGTTGTTGTTGCCTTGTATCAGATTAATGTTTCTTGCTTTTTTTTCTGCCCAACGCATTATTTTTCTGCGTCGTCACAAACGTCGTATTAGGAGGTTTTGGGATGTTTGGGAGGCTCAGAAAGATCCTGTGGATATTTCATTCATGTTGCATGGCATACATTCCTTTCTTCACAAATTGGCTTATATTTCATTACGGTTGCGCGCAAGAAGGTGCATATACGTAGCGTGCTTTGTTTATTCACATGCAAGTACAATGAGACGGTTTGTGCTACGCCACCGCGATCGCGCCCTAAACAACGTTGTCCACAGTACTGGAAGGCGGCTTTTGTGCTCTGAATTTCTATCTTAATCATATCGTTGTCATAACGAACTGACTCTCAACCCGAACAATGATGACATGATTACGGTGTTGAAGGCATGATATACTCGCTAACTAACGCAATAAACAGTATACCTGTATATATTACAAGAATCGAAACCGAAGAATAATTCCAAGTAGCTCTTTATTGCTTTACAACCCTTCCAGGCGCAAAGAACGAATCCTATTCTGCTCGGGATGGCGTTCTATGAATTGAAGAAAATTGCTTTTACTCTCTCGTCCTGGACTGAGGACCCGGCCCACTAACCAGCTCAATTTAATTGTTAAATAAAGTTTTCCCCTCCTACCCCCTCTCCTCCTCCTCCTCTTGAGTGCAGTTTTCCTATAACCCATATCCGGATATCGGGAAGATATTGCTGTGGAAAATGTACCGAAATATTCCTCCAGGTATGAACAAACATAGTGTCACTGTAGATTTAACGTAGACGTGACTCGTTTTGCTCAATAAACTTCCATACTGGTTAGATGCCTGGTATAAAATCAGCACGCGCCTATATACACGGCGGGTTATTTGGAACTCACCCTACAGTTTTTGCACCCCATAGTGCATGTCGGCTAACTTTCATGCCCTGACAACGTAAAGTGATGCGACACAACACGTTCGAGCGTTCGGGAGGGTTGAAAAAACTGTTTTACCTTACATATGATTACCGGGAATCGTAATGCCTTCTGCCACAGCCAACAGGCCTGAAGGCCTAGAAATTGTTTTGGTCTTCCATTTTCGCTGTTGTTGGTTATTGGCAGTTGGTTGTTACCTTTGTTCGGAAGACTGCTTAATTGAGAAGCTGACGCCTAGCTCCGACTGTTCGCGCTCCGCACAGGACCGGCTTCGCAAGGAATGGGGCGACGCCGGCAATGTTTCTTCCGTAGCGGTATCCAGAACTATACTTTAACTGAGACCATGGGCTAGGGTATGCGATTTTAAGCCTATTATGATAAAAAGTTACCCACACGCCAATTTTGGTGCGGACAAGCATCAGACGTTGACCGAGCGCAAAGAAACAGCAGGGAGAGCGAGCCTGAGTGAAGCAGACGACAAATGCGAGGATCCCTAAGCTGACGTCACGCAGGCGCGCTTCGCAGCGCTGCCCGTGTTCGCGTTCACCGCCAATACAGCAGAGGGTGCTGAGAATCTATGGGTCCGGACAGGCCGCCATTGGAACTTAACCCTAGCAACGTTCAACGCACGCCCTCTGTCTAGCGAAAGAAGCTTAGCTGTACTACCAGAGGAGCTCTCGGACATTAATTGGGATATAATAGGGTTGAGCGAAGTTAGAAGGACAGCAGAAGGCTTCATGGGGCTTAGCCGCTTAGACAGCGGACAAATTCTGTGCTACAGTGGACTCCAAGAGAAGAAAGAACACGGGGTGGAATTTTTAATCCCCATAGAAATAGCAGAGAACGTGGAGGAGTTTTTCAGCATCAGCGGGAGAGTTGCGGCTGTTGTGATCGATCTAGCTAAAAAAGCGATACAGGTTAAAGATAGTACAGTCCCATGCCCTAACAACCATATATGATGATGAAGCCTTAGACAGCTTCTACGAGGGCGTCGAATCAGCAATAAAGAAGGCAACAACACAGTTCACGATTGTGATGGGAGACTGACGCAAAAGTCGGTAGGAAGCAAATGCGAGAAAGGTCAGGGGGAAATTTTGGAATAGACAATCGCAACAGTCCAGGAGATACACTAGTGGGATGTGCAGAGAGAAAGCGCCTCAGGTTGATGAATGCATTCTTTTACAAACGAAAGAAAAGGAATGAACGTGGACAAGTCGTGATTGTACAACAAAAAACAAAATTGACTTCATTTTAAGTGACAACCCATGTATTGTGCAAGACGTACAGGTGCTAAGTAAGATTACGAGCAGGGATCATATGATCATTAGATGCAAGCTAAGGATGAATCTCGAAAGAAAAAGATGAATCTCGTGAAAACTTAAAACCCCGCATTGAGTCAGCCAGAGCCAGATCGCAGGAGTTTCAAAAAACTCTTCAAACAAATACGCGCTTCTAAACGAGGAGAACGAGATCAGTGTAGACAGGCTAAATGACATCCTAACAACGGCAATTAGAGAATAAGCAGCAGGTGTGGGAGAAGCAACATGTAGGAAACAAACTGGAAAACTAACAAAAAAACAAAGGAACTAATTGCCAAAGTTGCCAAACGTAGGGACATGAAAGTGTCAAATATAGTGGACCAGCATGTATTATCCGAGCTGTCGAAAGTGATTAACAGAAGTAAAAACAAACGACAGTCGTGCATATAACCTGGTAGTGATCGAAAAAACGTTTCAATTAGGGGGAAGCTTAAAAACAAGTAAGAGGAAGCTAGCCATCGGCGAAGGCAGGATGCACGCACTCAGAGACGAGCAGAGTAACATTACGTACAGCTAGGACGAGATAATAAAGTTAGCAGAACGATTCTACACCAGGCTGTACGTCAGCGACGTTAGACCAGCGTATAAGCTCAACTTGCGGTGTCCCACCAATCAATCCCACCAAAAGTTCGTCTTAACGAGGGTCTACTGTATTTCTAGAAGAAGCAAACCAGGTCGTTAGTGTCATTTCTGTGAATTTGTAAAACTTCTTGTACCGGTACATGGTGCTTTTGAATTAGTAAGTCTCATGAATTTGCGTCATGAATTAGTGAGTCCCATATGAATTGGATCAGGTTAGTCACCCTTAATAGCATGCACGAGACGAAAAATGCTAACGAACATCCAAGCATATATAACTGCATGCGTGACATGCTGCGTGCAGTGTAAAATGCGGCACAGTCGGTTAACACTATGTATATACCGCATCAGGGCATAAATAACGTGGACTAAGTACCTATTTACAGCAGATTGTAGCCATTCATACGTTCCTCTAAAGCACTTAAAATTGTGCACGTGCTACAACACAGCGAGCTGATGGCTGAGCATTGAGCAAAAAACAATGTTTCTGCGACGCTTAGTGAACCAAATGCAGAACATGCAATAGTCTCAACAACTATATATATATTTCTTTATGAGGTATCCACAAAAGCCCAATGAATTCTTCAGCACTACCACGGCCCTGTCCCAAACGCAGAAGGAGAACCTGAGGACATCCGGTCCTTCTCAAATTCAAGTAATTGGTGATTTCAGACGTACTGCGCGTCTGCAATTAGCAAAAGACGATATTCACTAAAGCGGTCTGAGCGCCGCAGACAACCTGAAAGGGGTTCGCGAAATTTCTATTTGCGCTGAGATACCCTTTTCTCGCACCTTTCATGCTTTGTACGGTGTTGTTATAGCAGTGGACATATTGTTTTCTGTCAAATAACGTCACTAAAAATACGTCTTAGCCGTCTTATATAAGTAAACTGCTCTAAGACAGTTCCATAGATATCGACGAAGTTTATTAAATTTTATGTGGTGCGTGCGTGTGTGCGTGTGTGACTGCATGCATGTGTGTGTGTATGTGTAGGTGCGCGGGTGTGCGTTCGTGTCTGTATCTATGTCTGTGGGCGTGTGCGTGCAAGTGCTTGTGCGTGCGCTTGTGCGCCAAAGCGTGTCAAATATATATGTGGTTCATTGTTCCAGTTATTGCACGATTCAGTGCATACTTCACTGCAGCGCACAAGTTATGTGGAACAAGACACGAGCAAAAAATATACAAAAGCACTGTCCAAAATTTTTACTGGGACATAAGTGGAACAGTAACTGGAACGGCCGACAGCGCATCCCCTCATTTATTCGGTTCCACATAATAACCACAAACCTAAAGAAAACAAATGGACAGTTCCAGATAAGATCCACTTATATCTCTCGTTCCAGTTATTCTTCGTTTAGATCCAGATAAAAATATGTGGATCGCCCCGTTTAACTAGAACTTACATGGAACCAGATTAAGAGTGTAAGGTGCTCCGGACCTAAAATCTACAACCAGTGCACACTGCCGGTGATGACATACGGAGCTGGAGCTTGGCGCCATACTAAACAACTAGAAAGCAAACTTGAGTCTGCTCGACGGTCCACGGAACGAACAATGTAAGGAATAACACTCAGGGACCGGAAACGAGCTACCTGGATCAGAGAACAAGCTAGAGCAGAAGATATCCTAGTTCAAATAAAGAAAAAGAAATGGACTTGGGCTGGCCATGTAGTCAGATGAACCGACAACAGGGGGCAATTAGGGTAACAGAGTGGATACCAAGAGATGGGTGTAGAAAATGAAGAAGGCCTTTAACCCGATGGAGGGATGAAATAAAGAAATTCGGGGTAAACAGTGGACTCGAACAGCGCAGGAAAGGAGCGGTTGAAGGTCAATGGGAGAGGCCTTCGTCGTGCAGTGGACCTGAGCAGGCTGCTGCTGCTGCTGCTGCTGGTGATGATTATCATTTCTTGAAATTGCATGGGACAATTCATCTGTAAAAAAACGAAAGTAACATTTCGCAGTGCGATAACTGCTCCATTTTGTTTGCTGTACAGGGCAGCGCAGTCAGAGCCGCACCCGATTGCTTGCTGTGACAGTTGCGACCACTGAGTAGTTGCGGCAGGGCCCACAGTTTGGACGTATTGGGTCTACCGAATTAGCAATGAAACACATTGGGTTATGCTGATAACGCATTTACGATAGCACATAATGCATTATCTGATGGGACACAATGCAAATTATCTTCTGTTTGTCGAGATTTCGATCAGCGCAAGTGGAAGATATCCCCACATGGATTAATTGCTGTGCCTCCACTACGGCGCGCCTCACAGTCGAGTTGTAGCTACGGCGCGCATACGATTTACGTTATCAGCACAACGCAATACCCAGAAGTGCGCAATACAAAGAGAAAGTGGCAGGCTCTTTTCGCCCCAGTTGTGGCGCGCAATTATACCGCTATTGAGAAATAGTAGGTCCCTGAACATTCAAACAATAATTTCACCGTCACTAATCCTTATATGAAAAAGGTGATTATTATAAACTCGAATAAATCAAAATTACCCTGAAGCTACGAAAAATTATGGAATGACAAGACAAATTTTCATCCAGTTATTATTCGCACTGAATAAACAGGACAATATTTGGTCAGAGCACTGAGTAACCCTCCGCCGGCACAAAAGTCATCATTACTAGGAAAAAAAATTTTATTCATAAATAGGTGCAATCTTGCACGCTTCCAAGTACTACGTCAACGACGTCCAGATGTTGCTGCTGAAAACGAGCGCTCGGATTCATTTTTGAAACGAAACGCGCGTCTAGGTAAATATATTTTGTTCACTTATATATTCCGTATTCCCTGTGAAACAAACAAAAAAAAAAAACAGCCAAAAACTGGAGTAGGAAGCTCATTCCATGGAAGTGGTTGCGGATTAGAAGCCAATAAAAATAAAAACGGGCGAATGTGCAAAAGTATTTTTGCATGAAAAACCAAGTTGTCGATGACGAAAATCTACAAAAAATCTACATTTTGCCTACAAGAAAAAAACCTAGACATCTCATGCTTAGTACCCCGAAGCCTTAGCCCCTAAGCTACCGTGGCGTGTGCGTTAAACCTTTAGGCCACGGAGAAAAATAATTTCACGAGTGGAAAGTCGGCCGGCGTACAAGAGTTCGTTTCCTCCTTCCATTCCCACGCAGTAACTATCGGCTGCATTCCGAAAACAATCTGCTTACAAAAATAAAGTCCCTTCTTTTACGTCTTCAGGCATTGCCGACGTGTGCATCTCCGTTGCCGTGGGAACCTGGCCTCATCGTCTCATCATTCGCATAGACCAGTACATAAATACCCGCAGGTGCCGCGCGCACAGGCGTAGCGACGAGCGACAATCACGTCCTTCGCAATGATTTGGCTTCGATTCAAGCGCGACGAACGACGCCTCTTTCAGCAGACATCCTTGTCTATTGTCCTTTTCTTTTTCATTTGGGAGAGGAAGGGGGAAGGGGGGGGGGGGCGACGAAGTTTCCTAAACAGCAAGAAGGCCGGGTTATTACGGCGGGGACAGTGGCCCCGTTTTCCCAGAAGAACCATGTCGCTGCCCTTCAAGGTTTCAGTTGGGAACTCAGGGGAAAGGCGAATAGCCTGGAAGTAGAATTACGAAGAGGAAAAACGAGCCATGAGAATTTCGCTTAAACTAAGCATTTCGTGTCGGTTGGCAGGAGGTTGCTCGAATATGCTTCCGGCGGGAAAGTTAAGCGCACCCACGGGCAGTGTACGTGGGGTTAGGGCGTGCTATACCGGACGAGGCTATACTTTAACCCCCTCCATTGCTTGCGATTCAGTGCATGCCTGAATGTAAATAAATGCGTGTCAGGGTGCACATGGTGTACGGAGAAAGAGCTCAAGCATTGCCTCCCGCGGATCTTACTTATTGATTGAGCTTGCATTGGTGATTTCAGCGGGCAATATTTCCACAAAACCGCGGCAATCAACGCAGTAAGAACATCGCAGTAATCAACTAAAAGCACGCACGTCCAACACGTATTGTTGTTGAATGGCACCTATGGCACCTGTCCTAACTTATGGTCGCTGGAACGTTTTCTACCATGACTCATTCTTGACCTGCTGGCACTTAATATATAATAGAGGTGGAAAAATATGCAGAAACCACGGCGTGGTTGTCTATGCAGCGCGAATTCATTCTTTATGACACTCACGTTGAAGCTCACTGTGAAGGTAACTGCGCAAAGTGTGCGCGTTTTCTCTTGTATTAACTAATTGATTTTGTTAGTTATTTTTCGCGTTGTTTATTCTCAGTTATTTCTTCTTCCGTTTTGCGTTAATTGCGGGAGGGCGCTGGATTAGTTAGGTCGTTCAGATACTGTTAGTCTATTTTGAGTTTAGTTTTTTTCTGTTATTTTTATTTTTCGGGCCGCTCCAAAGGGGGCGTCACGGCCTGTGCGACGCCCCGATCTGAGTGGTATCACGACTGTGTGAAGTCCTGACCATCTCAACCAAGCTTTCGTTGTTGGTACGAGGCCAGACACATTGCGAAATTCGAGTAAGGTAGGTAAATAAGCGTTCGCATTAATAATGAGCTTCTCGTGGGGAAGAACAACCGGCAAATATTCCCTCGTGCAACGGTTTTGCGCAGCGCATTTTACGACACAGGCTACAGCATGTTTTTTGCCAGAAGAAAGCGCCGAGGGTCTGAATTTATTACGCGGCTTTCGTCGATATAGCTACGCGGTGTACATCTTCATCCAACCAATCACGTGCAACGCACGCAATCCTTGGGCCGCATTCGTGCTGAGAAGCTACCAAAAAAATCTCTCGTAGATAAGCGGAGTTTGGAAATCGATGCGATAAATCAGTGCGCGAATTCGTGTGCACTGCGTTGAGGTTCAGGTGTTGCTAGGCGTTCATAGTGTTCAGCATTTCCTTGGTTTCCGAGTTTGTGGAGGTATATGCTGTTGTGGTTGCCCGGCACACGCGGAACACCCTGGTTGATTCTGTGGGGCAAACTTACTGTTTATGCATAACTGGCCCAGACCGGTCCCGCGATACTGACGAATGACGCATTTTAAGTTCTCCAAAGCATTGCTTAATGACAAAATCATTCTGATAATTTGTAGCTGAAGTGTCGACGCTGAACTGCTGGTCATATTTACCAAACGCGGCAGTACGCGGCTACAAAAAGCTACATATGTACGCCAAAGCTCTTTTAGAAAGATGAGCAGCGCCTTCTGCGCGGAGTGCTGGCCCTTTCAGCGACTAGCGCCACCGAACTTTCCGGACTCAGCAAAGCGCCGATCTACAATGGGCAACGTCGCAAGGATAGAGGAAAAGCAAGTGTAAAAAATACCAAAATATTGCGTTCGTTGGGGTTGCATTTCTTTTTGACCATAGGTGTAGAATCCACAGGATTTCACTAACGCGACGAGCTGTTCCCCGGTGTGTATAGGAAACTGCCATTGGAGGTTATTGGTTGTTCAGGCAAAATGCTTCGCATTTGAATGAAACGAATCTTGTTTGTGCGTAACCCCGGACGCGAAAAGACAGCGCTATACAACATGAGGTAATGAAAGCTTGCTTTTCAGTGTATGACATCGATATCACCATTTCCACCGATCAGCGAGCCGTTCAGAGTAACGCATACTTATCCACCTTACGGCTTGCTCCCAACCTAAAACGATCGGCAAGGGTTCCTGGGTGCACCGGAAGGGGGTGGCAACGAAGGATTGAACCCGCTCGCCCGCGAGACCTTCACCGTGCATGCTCGCGTCAACGCTGACCAGCACTAGCAGGGCGACTCTGCCAACACAGACCTAAAGCAATATGCAGGAGCTCGTTAACAACTAACAAAACAGCTCAAGGGCCTCACCAGAGCCGAGAAAATCGTAACACGCCTGACGGAAATATACATCCTACTCATGTGAACCGGCAAAAATACACCAATTCCAAAGACAGCACGTCTTTGTAATTTATGTATTCTTTCCGGTTGAATGAGCCACCCCTGAAGCGCCCTACTTTTCAGAGAACTCTTTATCAATGACACATTCTATGACAGTACAATCAGAATAGTCATCAAAGGAACACATGCACGAAGTGGCTGACTGACTCGCCAACTCTATCCAATGGGAACAAGCCCTGGCTGCCTTAATCACGGAAGCGACCAGAAGCTCCCTGAAACGAAGGGGCTTTGAATACAGTGGGACAAATAAGATTTCTGTCTGCTGTTCAAGGACGTCCCGTCTATTCAGCGGTCATTACCTTACAACTCCGACATCTGAACCGTCTCGAGCGCACCCGTCAGGGATGTGCCACACAAAATAGGATCCACTAAGAAGTGAATTTGCCCCCATGGCCAGTCAGAAAATGCTTCAACCATAGGGTTGACCTGCCCTTGGCATCATTCGTCGACGTCCTATTTCTAGGCGACAACCAGAGGCCAGAGAACACTGCATCAAAAAGCTGGCAAGGGACAAAGAAGAAGACGAAGTTGATGTATTTTTTTTACCAGACTCAGGTACCAGCTCCTTGCATTGCCGCTGCGCAGCCTTGGATTTGACAGGTCAGCAGCGGCATTACTTTCATTCGGGGCTTCTGAGACTGCGCTCAGCCACCGGGGTGTTTGCTTAGCCACCCCGAGCTTTATTAAAACTCTAATGAATTTTAGATATAACTTGAAATATTTACTATCTCTTATAATTTTGCGCTCTTTTTTCCCTAATTTATCAGTCCTAAATGCTTTCCAACCTCGGAATATTATTTTCTGTACTGCCCCGTAATTAGATAACAAACTTTTTCTACTCCAACCCCTGTTGTTTGGCCGATCCCTGATTGTGTATGTGCCATCTCAAGGAACAACAGCAACAACACTAATGCTGCGGTTACTGACACTGATCGCTTGGAAACGCCAATAATTTCCTAAGCTTGATTGACATCCCACCATTAAAAAGACCTGGGGATTAAAGGACGAAGGGGAACTGTGTGGAATACTAGGCGTTCCACAAAGCTTTCAAATCGCAACAATTGGAAACAAGGAAATTCACAGTCGTAGCAGGCTCCTACGGGCACCGCGGGAGCCTAACAAAGGCTTCGGACCAAATTGTGCAGCCAATTCTATACTACAAACGCTACAAGAACTCAGTTTCGAAGTAATTAAAATCAACATGGCTTGCACACCAGCACACACACCAGGTGCGCAGGGCAACCAACAGGCACATAATGCTGCCCTGGAGTGTGTACAGAATCTTGCCTTTGTGTCCCCTCTTCTCCCCCCCCCCTAGGAGCATAGCATGGAGGGGGGGTTACACCGGGCACCCCCCCCCCCCCCCCCCCCCCCCCCGTCGAAATTTTTCATTCCAGGTTTGTATGCGGTTTAAGTAGCCTGCAGGCGCGGAACCTGCGGTTTTATAAGGACATGCTCGTTCACGCACAGTTGAAAACAAAAACTAAGCCAACGCCTGATCCGTGTGGCCGCTCCAGATGTTGTACATGTAAACATATGCGGCCGGGCGACGCGCAGACGTCGGCCGGATCCGAATAGCTCGTGCTGCATTTCGCGCCGAATGCGCCGAGCTACGCCGGAAACACGCCGCGAACCGATGGAGGCGGTCATGCTCTTTCGGTGACGGAACAGCAGAGCCGTGAAACGGAGAAAGAGCAGGAAAAGCTTCATATGGACATACATGTGGTCTGGACTTAATCCTGATGTTTTGCTATTTGTTGTCTTTACTATGGTACAAAGCATAATAACATGGCAGGGCATTTACTGTATTTTGTTCAGTCAACTACCAAACCTTGATGTGTTTATTTGCCTAACAACATCGCCTTTAACTGACTACTGCAGTTCAACATTGATTGATTGCAGGGTTTAACGCGCCGACGCAACGCAGGCGATGAGGCGCACTGTAGTGGAGGGCTCCGGATTAATTTTGATCGCTTGGGAATCTTTAACGTGCACCGAAATCTCGTACACACGGGCATTTTTGCTTTTCGCTTCCATCACAAAAGCAGCCGCCACGGCCGGAAATCGGACCCGCGACCTCATTCTCAGCAGCACAATGCCTTAGCCACTCAGCCACCGGGGCGGGTCTGCAGTTTAATAGAAACTGCTCTATGAAAAGCATTGCTTTGTGCCTATCTTGTATTGCCTCCACATCAGAAAAACTGTATAATTCTCTTTATTGCAAGGTTTTGGCTTTTTTTTTGCATTATCCCGTTTATTTCTTGGCCACCATCTCGGTTAGAATCAGCATTAAGTATTTGCCTAACAGCATTTTTTTTTTGAAACCATGTCTGTTCGACTGTTTAAACGGCTAGAAAGAAAATTAAATTTAAGAAACGTCCCATATTATACGAATGTGCCGCAAGTACGTCCTATGGCTATCGCGGGAGCATAACGCGTTGAAATTAAGCAGACGAAACACCGGCTTTAGCAGATCGTCGCTGACAATTTCGTTATCATTGGCGTAGATAAAAGTCAACCAAGTCTGTATTTGAACCCAACAAATGTAAAGCTTAAAGGGACCTTGAAACACTTTTTTCAACTTTTTTCTAAATCCTAAATGCTTGCTGAACGTAGTCAACCAACTCACACAGTACTTAGATTAGGGGGTCGCAAAGAACCTCAGCCAAGAACTACTGCTCTATGACTGTCAGATAACTTGAAAACCTACGCAAAAGGTTATTTTCTCTTTCCCGGCGTTGGCGTTCTTCGAACGTTCTAATTACGTCATTACAGGGGTGTAGCGGCTATTAATCGGCTTTCCTACAGGTGCAGCAATGAACACTCGGTAGCCATTTTAAAAAGATAGTTCCAAAAGCAAAGCAGAAACGGAAAGCTTATCTACAGCGATGAGCAAATCACCCAGTGCCGCTCCGTGCCGGCTATAAGTATAACATTTTCCAGACGCTAAGGAAATTCCGAAAGCGTTTATCGGAAGTGTTGCACAGTTCCTTTAAAGCAAAAAGGGTGGAAGTTTGTTTTATGGGGCATTGTTGTAGCATGCAACAGCGAATAAGGGAGAGAAGAATGCGAAACCTTGATTTTCATAGTTCCGAAACAAAACGCTAGGCCCCTGGCATAAAGTTCCTTTTAAGCCGATGAAGGGTATTTACCCTGGCACGCTTGGCTGGTCGATGCTCGCACAATAACCTTCAAATAGGGCTGTACAGTACTTCATAGCCGTATAGAAAAATTATTGATCCTTTTCCTAAGGGGAAAGGTAAAACACGCGAGAGAGAGAGAGAGAGAGAGAGAGAGAGAGAGAGAGAGAGAGAGAGAGAGAGAGAGAGAGAGAGAGAATAAACTTTATTTAATGAGACGAGTCAAGCGGGCGGTTTCCTCAGTTCAGGACCCCGTTGGAGCGTCCAGCCGCCTCAGCTCGGTGGATCAGCCGAAGCTGCTCTTCGAGGCTAGAGCTGGCCAGCACTTCCTCCCACTGCTCAATCGAGGATCTTGGTGGGAAACACGCAATGCACAACAACTGAGGCTTTGGTCGCATGTTGGCCTCCACTTTCACCTGACGAACTTCGGGGTGCCCACGCCGCTCTCTAGCACGCTCACGATTACGCTCACGAGCGCGAGCCCGCATAACCGAATATATTCGGCCAAACGAATCCCCGGTTGCCTACCCATGGACCTGCGAACGTGAATTCAAGTCGTAATCAACATCATCTAAGCTCCTTAGTCTTTACTGCGAGCCTTTTCGCATGCACACATGGTACGTTCAAATCAGTTCTTCCAAGCTTCGCTTGAAAAACAAAGCTCAAGAAGCCTTGCCTTCCTACCTCCCTCTTCCATTTTTTTGGTAGAGCGCCCCCTTCCCGCCCTCCCCCCCCCCCCCCCCCAAAAAAAAAAAATCCTGTCTACGCCACTGCCGCCCCCCCCCCCCCTTCCGTCAACAAGAGCATCGAGTAAGCTAGCAACAAGAGTATCGGCTGTTCAAAGATCTCAGCTTAGAAGGATTGTCCGAAGCTTCTCCACATGGCTTTTTGTCACCTTTGAGGACTTTATTAAGGCGGGAAGTCTTCGCTAACAGTGTATGCGCACGCAGCCTGCGCACCGGGCGTAATTCACAGATGGACAAGATATCACATCAGTGACCAAATGTACCTTCTCTGCAGCACAGACTACCCCAAATCTCTTTCATCTAGTTTGGTGTTGTTCAGCGTTCCCAACTGGCAGAGAACAACAGCTCAAGGTTCAGGAAGTCCCACGGTCACCAACGGCGCACATACAGCTAAAATCGGTCGGCTACTGTAATTAGAAGTGATCCACTCACCCTTGAAAGTCGGCTATCCTTGCAAGGGTTGGCGACTTTACTTTTCAAAACGGGCTATACAAAGTTGTGTAGGCGCTAATCAATGCACTCCCTCCCCTCTTTCTTTTTCTGAATTGTTTGTGGATGGGACTTTACCCGCGCGAACCTTCTGAACAGTACGTAATAGACGACCAGTGCTACGTGAACACTCGAACTGTTCCTGCAAGTAACCGTAACGAGAACTTTAAACAATTACTATGTATTTCAACTTTTACGTGATATGTGTCTTCCCATCTCCTTCTAATTTTAACCCAAACCAGGGCCTCTGCTTAAATGAAGGTCATTCCTTCACTGAATTGTCCACGGTCTGTCTGACTGTCTGTCTGTTCGGCACGTACGGCCAGCTTTGCCGATGCGCGTTTGCTCTCAAATCGTTTACAGCAGCGCCGTTCAGACGCTCGGCCGTCCCGATGCGGTGGATGACCGCGCGCAGAACGAGCCCCCTTGCAGGAGTAGCCTCCTCTCCCCCTCTGCGTAACGCGGATGGGAAGGACAGGCACGCTGCCGCCGGCCCATTGTTTCCGCCGAGTTCGAGGTCAGCGGCACTTGGCGCGCCGTTGATTGCAGACCCCCCCGTTCGAAATTGACCTCCCCGAGCGTGCGCGCCCAGCGGCGCTGTTATGCAATGTTGATGTTTAGGAGCTTCGACCACGTCTGCAGCGGGCGGCGCGTAGTGTCTGTTTATGGAGCTGTCTCCCCTCTTCCCCAACTAGGCTACCAAGTCCCCCGTATCATTAATAAAGTTTTATTCATAAAGCCAACGCTGAAATATCTCCTCCTTCCGGTAGCTACTGTGGGGGGAAATTCCGCGCTCTTGCGCTTTTCGGCCCTTCCACGTGTGCTTGTTTACTTTTTTTATCCTGGAGTAAGAGTTGGCAATGACGGGAACCCCGTTTTCCAACTGTTATTCCGACGCCGCGCTGCTCCTTCTCCATAGCTACGCATGGCTTCCAGTCTTACTAAACGCGTCAACGCTGTACTCCGAGACTTCAGGATACGTAAAAGCCGAGCGCAGTACACCGCTTTAGAGGCTATTATTATCCCTCCTCATAGCCTTTGACCTTTTTTGTTCAAACCACTGAGTGGCGGGCCAACATTTTCTAGGTTGGGCTGTCTACGCGAACATATTACGCTTAGTGGATCGAATTTTGGCTTTTTGTCTGGACGATTTTGATGCTATTGAGCTGCGGCTGTCATGCGCCGTTGAATAAAAATGAAAAGCCATAAACATAAATAAACGACACAAATCGACGTCCAACCATCGATAAGACCTCTTGGCGGCGAAGAAAACCAGCTCGTGTGGAGGACTGGACGCGACTTATTAATTCCTAAGAAAGTTTGACGTGGCAGAGCCCAAAATTTGAGCGCTCCTTGCCGCACGACAGGTCAACACGTCTAAAATTGGGAAACTGCGGCAGACATGTGGAGTAATTAATGAGGTATCGTATAGCTAAGGTGAGACTTCCCTATCGCCATCTCTCTCTCGGTATTACTCTTCCATGTAGTGTCCACGACTACTCCAAGGTAGAATACGCTTGCTGACCCAAACAGTGAGAAGTTGAGAGGGATGTGCAGTATGCACCGAGTCTCCTCGAGAGGAGTATACTGTTCATTGAAAAGAAGGATCGGAGAACCAGAACGAACATGGTGCATATGCAGGCTCCCAACGATGAACCTGTTCTGGGTTAACGGTTATCGGATAAGTTCTCAGATGCATCCTTTGACGGGAATGCAGTTTTGGTGCCCTCCAGTAATCGCAACTCCTGCCAGATTTGTGGTCGCGCATTTGCGAAACTGGGCTACAACAAGCACGACACGAACGCGGTGAGATTCATATACTGCATTCTTAGGGGCCCACAAGCGCCCTCTCAGTAATACACCTTGCCTGCGGCCTTGAAGAACTGCACCGTGAAATGGAGGATGTATGAATATAGCCTATGAAGGTTTTTTTTTTAATCAACGAAACTGCTGCATCTACAAGATCGGGAACAGCGCTCTTCAGCGATTTTCTGAAGAGCAGCGAAAGACGCATGGATACTTGGTGGTATTCCTTGTTGTCACTAAACGGTTTCGATATTGACAAGGCACATGGAGTTCAGAAAAAAAAGTCCACGGAGAACTTCAAGTGCACTGGGGGCGTTAAATATGTGAACCCGAACCAAGATAACTAAAACAAAGCAGACGCCAAGAAATATGACTCGCGTGTGCGATCAGCTTCCGCGCTATCTTCCTCCATACAGCAACAAGCCAGAGGATTAAGAAAACGCAGCTCTGTTTCCCTCATCAACTGTCTCGCTTTCCACATTCTCAATCAATTTGCACAGACAGCTTGCGTGGGAACGGCGTTACCATTGATTGTTATGGCGCACTTCTGTTCTGAACGAGCAATGAAAACTGATCCAAGGGTATAAACCAGCCTTAATAGCAGAAAAGAGGTCTGAAATTGATTAATACAGTCTCGGTTTGCATTAAGGAGCAGCATCACACCATTTCAGGTCATTGTCCCTCAATCGATAACGAACTCATTGGAGATAAAAACCATGTTTGTTCCTTTTTATCTCCAATGAGACGTCATGGTACAAAGTCGGTTCTCATGTCGTACACGTCTGATTAACTTGCGCGGGACAAGAAACAAATAGTCCTGTAGAAGTTTTTCACTGACATATTTCTGAAGTTAAGCTCAGACAAACGAGACCCTTTGGAATCCCAGCCCGCCGAACAAGGACGCATGCAGTGCCTGCATTGCCCCACTTTTTGCTTGCATTCCGGGGAGGCTGACCACCGTCCATGATCCTCTTCAAGCCTCCCCTGAGGAGCGATCCAGTTTCTTGCCGCGACGCGCCCTTCATGTCGCACATCTCTCCTATTTCGCTAACTGGAGCGACAAAAAAGATACACAGGTGTGCCCGCCAGGGCAGCAGAAGCCTCGTTGACCCTTACAAGTTACCGGCAACTGCCCAAGGCCAAAATATGTCCACTGAAGCAGTAAGGTAGAAAGTAAACCGCATCTTACCTAATGGCCGCGGCTGCTTAGTCCTGATGCAACGAGTAGTTGACCGATGTCTCGTGTTGCCAGGCGAAGGGCTTATAGCGCAGGCCACACACTGGTCCACGCAAAGTCACCACTATCGGAGGCCGAAAAGCAAGCGCCGAAGGAGACGTAATGAGGATAATAATAATAAAAAAATGACACCGGAGCTCGCTATGGGTGGAGGTGCCAAGAGCCCGGTGAGAAGACGGAGCAGCTCGGTGTCAGGTGCGGGTGGTGTGGCACATGGACGAATTCCGGGCGCGGTGCCGTGGTTGGTTCCTCGAGGAGGAGTCACGTTCTTCCTGGCGGGCCTCGAATGCGTTTTTGGCCAGGACCGGCTGGCGCTGTGACCTAACAACGGGTGGCTTCCTCCTCCTCAGCCGGCGGGAAGGAGGAGGTAGGGCATAGATTACGCGAACAGAGGAGGAGCGCGTGCGAGAGGTGGGAGAGGCGGCGATGCGTGGCCCCGTAGCCCCCACACGAGAGACGCAAGTCCGAGGTGCGGAGGGGGGAAGTGAATGCCGGAAGGGAAAGAGAGCGGCCGGGAGAAGGAGGAGGGCTGGAATACAAACACAAAATAACTAGGTCTGGGTCGCTTAACGGTCCGCTTCCCCCCTCTCCGCCGCATGCCAGTTCCCCGCACAGCCGATAGTTCGTTGCCTTCTCGCCGCGGCGTGTGTGACGGCGATGGTGCCTACTAAGCGTCGGGCTCCGCAGCGACCACGGGCCCGCCCTTGATGGCTTCTGCCGGCGGGACTGTGGCGGCCCTGGCGCTGGTCCTCCGGCACTGTCCTATTGCTGATATGCACGATGCGATCCTCCTCGGAGTGAGTGCGAAGAATGCGTGCTCGCCCTCCTCCCGCAGTCCAGCCCTTGATTCGGACGTACCATGACCCAGTGAGCTGCTGGACGCCCCCTCCCTTTCTTCACTTGTCTCCTTATGCCGACTTCGACGGAGAAGATGCTGGCCTCTCATCAGGCTCGCATCGTCTCTGGGCATGTGACCTTGGAGAGTTTTGGGGTTCTTTCGATTTTTGAGCTCATATACTTCGATTCCTTCGTGAGCTTTCCCTAGGCTGCCCGTCAAGCCTGAACGCCGCCTATTAGGGGTACGCAATGTGAGGGCGTTTCGTTTCTCTTTTTGGTCGCGAGCTGACTCTTCCTATAGTTCCTCAACGACAGCGGCGGCACCGCGTCGTGCATCAAAACCACGCAAACAAATACCCGAGTCGGCCAGTCCGTCTGACCTATATATTGCTTTGTTTTTCAATGAGGGATTAAGTGCTTCTGGTTGTAGACGGCTTGTGTATGCAATGGAGTCTCGCCTCCGACGTCGTTGCTGATCCCACTCGTGATGAAGCAGGTGGGTTGGCGCTCATCTGTTTAAGTGCCGTTTGCAGATTCGGTCAAGCGCAGTTCGTGTCTGCAGACGTTTTGAAGTACGGCGGCGTGGGCGGAGCTATATTTGACCCTGTGACGTCATCCAGCCTTGATTGACTCGGCCGAGGCACCTCTCGACGTTGCGCCTTTGCTGGCGGAACGCATCGGTGAATGGCAGAGCGGCTGGGAGAACGAGCTTCGCGGCTTTCTTTCGTTTTTCCGTGCTTCACTCAACCATCGACAATAAATTGCGCGCAAATGTTGATGACCGCTTACTTGCGAAAAATGTTACATCAAGAATGTTTACATGCTATTTTAATTGGCGTCTCCTTAAACAGTTTGCCGTTCCAGTGTATCGTGAAATAGGAAGCGGTGCGATGGTCTTCCTTCTGTCTGCGTGACCCCTAACAACACTGGGGTTAAAATGTTGCAACACAGTGAAGAATCGAGCATACTTCTGTATGTTTTAGCGACATTTGAAACTTAGAGTGCTTTCGTCTCCAGCGTAAGCGGAACTGTTGGGCTCCGTTCGCGTGGTTTTATTTGCTGTAAATATAAATTAGCTTGGGTGGCTGGGACATGACGGCTGCTTCGTCTTGATAGCTGACCCGTGTTTCGACATGGGGAGGCGAAGTTTTAGCCCATAACGTTTCACTCTATCAGTCGTTGCGTTCTGAGGGCTTGTAATTTGGCGCATACGCAAACGGCCCTGTTGGAAAATCCATACGGTAGAGGATGGGACGAGGAACAATTCCCGATGTGTACCTCATTTCAATTTTATACGACACTCGTTGTTCACCGCCCGCAAAATAATTGTCACTGTGCACAGCAAAGTTCTCAAAGTTTGGTAAATTGCCTAAGCTTTCGTGAGAGGTGCATGCTGTTTGCGGACCCGGAAGAAAAGCAGTTTTCTTTTACTTATTTATATCACGCATAGCAATTGGTCTCTTAGCACTTCACGTTTCCAGCTTCAGCGTTTTTCTTTTATGACGGCCTGATTGCGTCTACGTTTACGTGCTGCATTTACTTCTGTCTCCGTTTGTTGCATTCGAACTCGTGACTTAACAGCGATTAATTAGCTCAAATTACGCCAGTTTCAGTTTTCGTGACATCCTATCAGTTAGGCGATACATCTTCAAAAAAAAAAAAAAAAAACGAAAATGTAGCTGACAAATTCGCAGAGGTACGGGATGCTCGCAGGCGCGCTGAAATAGAAGTACACGGCCCGTTGGACGTTTCCCATCGAGTAATGTAAGCGTTAATTTTTAGCTCTCCCGCACTTCGTATGGTCCACCCGCCGTTGCATGTATGCGCCCTTCAACACCGGTCCGAAACTTTCGGCAACTACAAGGTTAAGAATGCTCGGGGGGTGGCCGGTCCATTTTTTTACGCTTCTTGAACTTTTTGCTTTAAATGACGTATATATAGTAAGAAATATGCTCGCGCTTACGTGTTTTAGGCGGTATTCAATTATTATGCAGGGTACACATGCGTGTACACGACCCGCACACACAAACACAAGCTACAGAATTTTATGATTTTATGCAAACGTAAGTGCCGATTAAGGATAGCTTGCCACCTGCCACGAAAGCAAGCTACGCGCCTGCAGTGCGGGCGCGAATACTCCCCGTGACGTCCCACGATGACGCCGGTCAATGGGAGCCCGGCAACATATTCCTCCAAGTGCACCGTGCATGCGACTCGGGCCAGATATCGGCGAGTGACTGCTAATTAAGGATCTCTCTTGCTCGCATTCCACGCCTTTCACGCGTGAGAAATTTGTCACCACTTAGCGTGCGGACGTTCTGAGCAACACATTCTGGCCGACAGTATCAGAACTGTGCCACTATTAACGGACGAATGCATCTGCTTTCCACAATGTGACCGATCCCTTGTTTTTTTCAGCTAAGCACACCTTGACTGACCTCCGCTCAGCCGTATGTGCTTGGCGTCACACTTGACATTTGCCCACAACGCGCCTCCTCTGCTTAAAACACGGCGCTTGTCGGGGGCCTCGCCTAGTACGTTAGGTAAGCCAGGATGTTTAGCCTCTTTTCATTGAATGCGTGTTTGCTTTTATTCTCGAGTTTCTTGAATGCTTAACCGCCTTGGACTTAGTGAAAAAGCGATGGTAGCGCCAAGTCTTAAAAATGTCAATTTCTTTTTGCATTCTGGAAGCCTTTTTCTACCTCCAATGGGCGCTTTTTGTCTGCCATGGACCTTCGCCCCCTTGAAAAAAGTCGCATGTGTATGCGTCCACATTGGCACGCATACGTTCCGCCCAATAATGCCTGCCTTTCCGCCATGGAAAGTTGCACCATGGGATATATGCCTCACCATACAAGGTAAAGGCAAGAAATCATCTCTGCCTGAGCCAGCCTTGCGATACTTCACGCTGGAGCGTATCAGCTCACGTTATCTTGGCCACGTTCAGGTGTATACAGACAGGTGCGTGAGGTCTGACTCGTCAGCTATTGGAGGGTGGATTCCGTCAAAGGGACTAGTTGTGAAAGAGAAACTCAGGTACAAAACGTCGTCCACCTTCACTGATTTGACTGCTATTAGGGCGGAACTCCTTCACATCACCAATAGTCCCATTCGACAATGGGTGATCTTTACAGACGCGCGGCCTGCCCTGCAAGCACTGATGAAGCTATCCCACCGCTGCAGCCATCTTGTGCGTGATCTGCACGCATTGCACACACTTGGACTACGAGACGGGCACAGCATCTCGCTTCAATCGCTGCCAGGTCGATCAGGCATCCAGGGGAACGTCGTCTCTGACGCAGCAGCGAAATAGACGCACAATCTGCTTGTGTCAATTGGAATCCCGTATTTCAGACACGACGGAAGTACGGCCGCGAATGCACTGGGCTGGAAACTATAGTTGTTCGCTTGGCAGGACCCTCTTAGGATACCCTTGCCTCTGCAAGTGATTGACCTTCAGTGCAATTTCCAGTTTCCGCGAGGCCTACAAAAGCAAACCGAGGATGTCCTTCACCGTCTACGCCTGAACGTTGCCTTCACTTGTAGTTCTCTTTTTAAGATAGGCTGGGTGGACTCGCCATTGAGCTCTGTGCGCTCTGTGGGAGAAGACATACGGCATGTCTTGTGTTACTGCCCGCAGCAAACAACTCATCGCACAACAGCGAAAAGAACTCTTGTGCGACTGCTACGCGGGAACTTTTTAAAGCTGCATCACTTTCTTGGTACGTTGCAAAATCACACTGACGCGGCGCGAGGGACAAAGGCTCTCTTAACTTTTTTGTCTGACACGGGATTAATCGAGGTTCTTTAACCTTGGGATCCTCAGGTTTTTTTTTTCTCCTAGTGCTGTAAATTGTTTCCACGTTCTGAACTGATTTTATTTTCTTCTCCCTATTCATTGTTGCTGCGTACTTCTTCCCCTTCTCTCTTCTTTTTTCGCCTCACTATGTTCACCCCCATCTGAAGTAGCAAGCCCCACCGTTTTGTGGGGCTAACCTCTTCAGTGTTCATTAAAGCTTTCTCTCTCGCTCTTAGCTTATCCGGAGTAAGAAGATGATACTGATGAAACGTTTATTAGAATAATATATGTTATTTGGTTGACCACCATGTGGGGTGCCTCCCCTGTCAAGGAAACCCTGGGTCAGGGCGGCCTGTCTCTCCCGATCCACGATATGTTGGTGATCCGGGTTTGAAGTTGTCAGCCCACCCTCACACACACTGCTCATTTGGGGTGGTGGTTGAACGCGGGCAGGAATAGGAGAGAGGAGGCCCGGGCTCCGACTCAGAGAAAAAACAAACGAGCGAGCACGCGCAACTACAAGGTTGAGAGAGAGAGAGAGAGAGAGAGAGAGAGAGAGAGAGAGAGAGAGAGAGAAATATATATATATATATATATATATATATATATATATATATATATATATATATATATATAGAGAGAGAGAGAGAGAGAGAGAGAGAGAGCCTTCATTCACAGTCGAAGTGAGTATATTTGTGGTCGGGGTCAAGACACCACTGGTGCGGCCGGCTGTCTTCGCTCAACAGCTGCATTTCAGGACAGGAGCTGGCCAGCGTGCTCTCCGACTGCCCGCGTGAGGCCTGTTGGGGATGGGGGAAGATGTGGGTTTAGTTGGCATTTCCGGACAATATGGTACAGTGGGCCTAAGGCTTGGCAGTAAATACAGCGAGGATCATAGAAAGTAGGATGCATGGCGTGTAGTCGTGTTGGGTGTGGGTACGTGTTGGTCTGTAGTCGCCTCAGGATGACTTCCTGCTACTTCATGGCCCCATCGGGGACTGGAGGGTATAGTTAAAGTGTTAGTCGGTACGGTTGAGCAATGTTGGGGTATGTTGCGAGGTCCGCTCAAACTCTTTTTGCGGTGCCCGGTCGGTGAGTTCTCGGGCCAGGACGTGTGCCGTCTGGTTGCCGCGAAGTGCAGAGTGGGCTGAGGTTTTTATGATTTTAAATGCAGAACATTTCTTTAACTCACGATGTTATGCGTCCGTAACTCGGCGTCCGCACCACGGCAGCTGCGCCCTCTCCCCCACTCCTCCTCGCCCTCAACACGCTTGCAACAACAGGTGCAGCGCGCGCTCCGGCGTTGCGAGCACCGTAGCAACAGCAGGTGCGGGCGCGTCGTGGCGTGACGGTGGCGTGATAGCGCGCTCTCTCTCCGCCTCCTCTCCCTCTACTGCGTTCGTTGGGAATATAAACCCGGGTGTCGGCGCGTCAGCCGCACTCCAGTTCTGCTTCGCTCTCTTCTCGTCGCGGTTGTCGCAGTTGCTAAGCGATGGAAGCAAGACCCTACCACCACCATTACAACACCCATCGCCACCGCCACGCGCGTAACGCCGCTAATGCTCTGCATTTACTCGTGCCCCGGCTGGTCGGGGTCCCTTTTATGATACGAAATTCCGATTGCTGCGGACGAGAGTGCGGCTCTGCGAACAAACAGGAGCTTGTCCTCAAGTGAGGAGTTGCAGGGTCAGCCTCCAAGGCTTTTCTCAATTGACGGGCTGTAATTTGGCTCAAAAGATGGTGTGTATCACCTCCCCCCCCCCCTCCCCCCACCATGCATGGCTCTAGGCGGAATTTATAATTGCATGGGTGACGCCGGGTGTATAGAGTGTAGCATTGCGTGTTTGTCTCTAGCTATCGGGAGATGACCATGTATTCGCGAGACATCCTGAGGTAAGGAGATGCAAAGTTTATTTGTTCCCAATGGTTATGAGTCGAGACCGGATTTTAGTGAGACGCATATTTTGTTCCTCGCGATCCGATCACCCCAATTTGATATATGAGCAGGAATTAGAAGGGCTTTAATGGTGTTTGATAGTGCCTATAAATGCCTATTTTCAAAATTGGCGCCTATTTTCAAAGTGGGCACGACAGGAGCGCCGAGAACATGATTCCCCGGAATCCATTCTTGCTCGTTGTACAGGTGCTGCTTCATGTTCATACCAGCTGCGCATATATGCGTTCCCTTGTTTCGAGATGAACCAGCAAGATATACCGGCATCGACAGCACCGACAGCAAATCTGGAAGCCTGCGCACTACTACTCCGTCCCTGGAGGCGCATCGAGTACCACCATCAGCCACGCCAGCGACACCCACGGATGTAAGAAGAAGCGCTCAGTGGGCACCGACTAGTGGGCGCGACAGAGGCGCCGAGAACATTCTCAGGAACCCATTCTTGCTTGTTATAAGGCGAGAGACTACCGTAAGGGGCTTGCATATCGTTGTAATAATATGTCTTGTGCTTCTGCCGTGCCCACGGTCGCTGCTTCGTGTTCTTTCTGCAGTGTATGATTGTTTAGTAGACCTGCTACCTTGTTTCGGGGATGTTGAGCCGAATCCCGGCCAAGTGCCTTGTGTCAAGTGCCTTGCATGTGATTAGTATGTGGACTACAGATTGGCCCTTCACACGCCTGCTACACATGGGTCTTGAATATCCAGTGAGCAGGTGGGAATGTGTGGCCTATCCGTAGCCTAGCCAAGGCCACTTCAGTGTACCTGTTGTGTAAGTCAATTGTGTAGCATCCTGAGTGTGGTTTTATTGCATGTAGTTTGGTGTCTGTTTGTTGACTCCAGTGCGATTGCCATCTGTTACGAACCAGTTTTCTGATGTGTATCTTGAGGTCGGTGTAACACCGTGTAAGGAACTGTTGTTATGTCGACTGTATTCATGAGAGCAGCAGCAGCAGCCATTTAATCGGCGGCCTCATTGTTAGCGATTCCGCAGTGCACTGGAACTCCACGTATAATTATTTCAAGATTTGAGGCTTACGCAGTTGTTATAACCTTTAAAAGAAGATTGATCGAATAGTTTTTAGAAGGCTTTCTTGATGACAGTGCATGCACAACGCGGGAATCTGTGTACACGATAGACTTTGGAATTTTGTTTTGGATGATGCATTTTAAACCAGTAATATGCCGTGCGCTTCTGCGGTCAATATACTGTTATGAAAATTCATTGTTTTAGTGACAGTAAAGTTTGGTCCGTGCGCCGCCCAAGAGACAGTGGAAGCAGATTTCGACGCATCGCTGTAGAATTCGGCGCACCTGTACGTCTCCTGCAGGTACAGGAAGGGCTGCAGAATCGCACTCCTGGGTACCCTATTTTTTTACTTGCGTGAATAACAGGTCGCATGATATCGGGCCTAGATGCCATGGTTGAATGTAATCATGGATAGGTGTTTTGTGCGTGTCTGAAAGGGAGACCTTGAATTCAGAAGCCTCCTCCTTCACTCTAAGAGAGAAAGGTAAGGAAATAGATGGCCTGTTTTTTTTTATGTGTCGTTAATAACTCGGATTAAAAGGATGGTTGGTGAGAGACACAATCTTTGATGCATACAACAAGTCAACATACTCCCGTTGATGCCCTAGCTATCATTTGTCACACTCTACACACAGACTCTCTACAGGGCGAGTGCGGAAAGCGCCGCATGAAAATCGAATGCCAAGATACAGCACTGGGTCGAGCATTTTCAGTGCAGTTTTTGTTGCTCACACATATACGATACTCCCATAGTCGACCCAGGATCTTATCAAGGCAGTATAGAGACGCAAAAGAATTAGGTGTTTGTCTGCACCGTACGATTGGTGTGAGAGGACTTCAAGAATGTTCGTTGCTTTTAGGCATTTTTGTTTGAGCAGTTTCAAATGTGGGATGAATGTCAGTCTGTTATCGAGTAATGTACCTAAGAATTGTGCTCCTTTTTAACGGGAATCGACACACCATTTATAGTACTGTCAAGGCCCAGGTGGATCCCGCGCATCAGGGTGAACACAACGCAAATACTTTTTTTAGGGTTCAGTTTAAAATTACCCTTTGTATCCGTCCAGCCAGCAAGCTTGTTCATCACGAGCTAAACTTGACGTTAAGAGATTGACATATTACATGATTTAAAAGATATTCGAACGTCATCTACATACACTGAACAGTAAATGGTTGGTGGCAATGCATTCCGGAGCGAGTTCATCTTAATTCAAAAGAGTGTGCAGCGCAAAACACCACCTTGAGGCACGCCATTTTCCTGAACATATATGAAAAGTGCATTACCAGTGGACCTTCTTCCAGTAGCACAGCCCCTTCGTGGTGGCTGCCTGAACCACACTTAGGGGATTCTAGAAGAACACGTCCCATTTTTTATTTATATTTATATTTATTTATATTGAAGAGGTGTTTATTGGCAGGGAATGGTAGCGTTCCAGGTGACGGTATTCAGGTAGGCACTGAGACTAGCCGGAGCCATGATCACGACGCAGCGAGCTATCAGAGACCGTGGCGCGTTCTACCCGAGGCCGGTGCTACCTCCTCGTCGTCTTCACAGTCCCCATTCACTACATACCCATTATTGCTCATGGCCACCGTATCAGAGCATACCCACACGGGGCATAGTGCGTCCTTCGCAGTGCCTGATAGCATACTCTAAGTGGGCAAATCTTTTGGACTACAATTAAAATGGTACGTGGCGGCAGGACGATTGACAGGAACAATGGTTGAATGGAAAGCGAAATATTTACGTGATGGCGTCCATCGAAGCACCAAGCAAAGCCACGCACACGCACACAACTCGCCCTCTTCGTCTTCTCTTCGTGACAGGGCCCTCTCGTCGATGCGTCGACCGCCCCGGTCGAGGGCGCATTGGGTGGGCGAGTACGCGAAATGAAAAATGAGATGATTATAAACAGTGAGGAAGTCCATGCCGCCACAGATGAAGGGGATGAGCTCGATTCATCACGCCGTACGAACAGTAATCCCCGCCAATGCCGCTGAAACGCCGAAGGCCCTTGGAGATGCGCCGGTGTACTGGGCGGGGGAGCGGCATCGTCGTCAGTTCTGGTCACGGCGGGTTACTTCCCGGCTGGGCGCGGCGGCTCGTCGGCTGGGGACACGGGGCTGGGGACGTGGACGTGTCCATAAAGCTCTGGGGCTGGGGCATGCCGACGCAATCCAGGAACCCTCAGGAAAACGCATCAGGAGCAGAGGCAGGCAATGCTTGAGTGTCGGTATGGGGATGTTGTACCCCGCACGGTCCACCAAAATGTTACGGGGCGGCCGTACGATTGACAGTACCAATGGTTGAATGGAAAGCGATATATTTACATGATGGCGTCCATCGAAGCACCAAGCAAAGCCACGCACACAACTCGTCCTCTTCGTCTTCTCTCCGTGACAATATATATATATATATATATATATATATATATATATATATATATATATATATATATATATATATATATATATCAGGGTGTCGAACCGGAACCGAACCGAACCGAAAACCGGAACTGAACCGGTATTTTTGCCGGAACTGAACCCGAACCCGAACCGTTATTTTTTGAGCACGCTGAACCCGAACCGGAACTGAACCGAAAAAAGAAATAACGGTTACCGGTTCATGCCGAAACGGTTCGACCCTCTGTTGTTGACATTGCACAGTCAATGCAATTCAGGCTTTTTTTTCTTTCACGTACCATCAACTTCGTACCTGCTCGCTCACTTCCCCCTCCAGACAATTGAACACTATCACACTCTATGTAACAACAAGGGAAATGAATGAGCACCAATGTAGCAATGGTCTGTTGCTGCTGGAAGCGCGAGCGTAGTGGAAGCTGACCAAAGGAAATGTCATTCTCCGCAGCTTGCAGGGGATATAAAACGACTTTGCCCTTCCCTAGCTGCAACTTTAGTGGAGCAATCAGGCTGCAGGAGTGCTCCAGTGTGCAGCAGCGAAAGCCCGATGTGTGCAAACTTTTTCCATTTCATAATTTGTTTAAAAGGTCCGACACCTGCAAATTGCAATATTTGACAAATTTGACCGCAGGAGCGGCTCAGTGGCTAAACCACTTGATGCTGACTACAAGTGGCTTCGATGTCCCTTACCCACGACCATTTTTGAGGACAGTACAGTGGACAAGCTCCGTTTTTTACAAGTACAAATAACAACAGATATGTCAGGGAAAACTGTTAAGGTGCGCACTTAATCTCTTGGCAAGAAACTGCAGTCCTCGACCTTGTCTTGGAAGCAGAAACAGTAATAAAGCAGATGACACGTGCAGAAAGGACGGCCGGTACCTCACACTGTCCCATTCGCCGAGCGATCATCTTTTCTGCTTGTTCTGCAGTTTTTTCTCTTTCAGATCTGCTTTTTTTTCGAAGGTGCACTTGTACTGACTGCCCAACTCGCTACATTACTTCTACTGCTACTCGATCCGGAGGGGAGTACTGATTTGATTTGATTGTGGGGTTTAACGCGCCGACCCAGCACAGGCGATGAGGCGCGCCGTAGTGGAGGGCTTCGAATTAATTTTGACCACCTGGGGATCTTTAACGTGCGCCGAAATTTCGTACACACGGGCGTTTTTGCTTTTCGCCTCCATCAGAAAAGCGGCCGCTTCGGCCGGGAATCGAACCCGCGACCTCGTGCTCAGCAGTGCCTTAGCCACTGAGCCACCGAGGCAGGTCAGAGGGGAGTACTGCTGTGGACGAATTAAAGAGCGCCTACCCAAAAAAGTTCTTCTTATGCTCCGCGCGTAAAATTTCCCTTTCATTTTGTAACAGCATAATCTGTTATAAGATTACGCAATGTAGCACACGGAACGATGGCCGGGGGTCAGGCGGTACGATGACATACTGATTGTAATGCACACATCCAGTATAGCTTTCGCAAAAGGAATTGCAGTGGTCAGAGAAATAATGCAGTGACTGAGCGTTAACTAAAGCTTACTTTTAACAAAAGTGTGGCTAACACATTCGATAGGGTGACAGCTAACAAATTATTCAGGGTGACCAAATGATCTAATTCATTGGTAGTATTTATGTGCCTGTAGTAGGGTTGTTCTGTTTTGTTACAAATATTAAAAAAATGTACGCCATTGGTAATTAGCGCTGATATTTCAACACGCCAGTACGCAGACCTAAATTTAAGGCTTCAAGGTAAGCGTGATAGGCGATTCCATAGTGACGATTGCGATTTTAACAAAAAATGAAAGGGCAGAATATAATATCCCACCGTTATATCTCTCGGCGGTGGCTTTATGAATAGTCGCTAGGACAACATAAAGTCTGGACGAGAAAGTAGGTAGTAAATCGTCACCACTTCATCTGTTTTTCTAATATATCGTGATTATTTAAAGTTTGCTTTGCAATTGCGCCACTGCCCTTGGGGAACAGCAGCATTTTGAATTTTTGTTTGTGTTTTGACTTTACTGTCGCTTTAAACTACTAAATGTTTTTTTTCTAATTTCAGTGACAATTCAATTCATCGAACCGGTTCGCGAACCGGTTCAAGCTCCCGAACCGGTTCGCGAACCGGTTCAAGCTCCCGAACCGGTTCGCGAACCGGTTCGGCACATAATTTTGTCGAACCGGAACTGAACCGGAACGAAATTATTTCACCCGAACCCGAACCGTAACCGAACCGGTATTTTTTTCGGTTCGACACCCTGATATATATATATATATATATATATATATATATATATATATATATATATATATATATATATATGTAACGCAGGAGACATGGCGTCCGTCGAACCAACACCTTTATTACCAACTTCTTCTTCCTCGTCCACCACTATCGCACCGCACCGTCTCTTGGTGGCTATTCCGGACAACTGCCCTGCACCATCCATCTGCGGGACGTCACACACACACACACACACATATATATATATATATATATATATATATATATATATATATATATATATATATATATATATATATATATATAACACAGAAATAAGGGTTGGCAGTCAAGAAAACCTCGGAAAGCAAAGGGGAGGTTGGGGTAGGTCATTGAAACAGATAAAGAATTTGGAAAGAAAGAAAGAAGGCGGAGAAAAAATGCCCGCCAGGTGGGATCCGAACCCACGACCTCCAGAATACCGGTCTGGTACCCTTATTTCTAGCACTGGCAATAAGGACTGCAACTTTGATATGTGTCCTTACGGAATCCCTCGTACCGTACGTCTCTGTTCTACAAAATGCATTACGAGGGTTCTGGCTTCAGCAGTCTGAAATGCCTTTGGCTATCCCCGACTTCCGACCACGTCTTACGTGCGGCCGCTGGAAAAAGACGTTCTATGTCTTCCCGCGGTGGTCGAGGGGCGGCGCTAGTTGACCGGGCTCTGAGCAGTCGTAAATACAAAACCCCGCGGTATAGTCGAGAGGGGTGTCGCCGCGGAACTATCTCAATGGTAGAGCACCGCACGCGTTATGCGGAGGTTGTGGGTTCGATTCCCGCTTCCGGAAAAAACGGCGCATTTTTTCTCGACTTGAATTTTCAATTATTTATTCCTGCATAAAAAAAAGGCAATCATACCTTATTCGGCACTATAAAAAAAAACTGTTAAAACGCCAAACAGCACTGGCAATAAGGACTGCAACTTTGATATGTGTCCTTACGGAATCCCTCGTCCCGTACGTCTCTGTTCTACAATATATATATATATATATTGTGACGGGGATGTTCAGCTATGTACTGAGCCGACGGGTATGCGTCAGTGTCTGTGCTGGAGAGAGGGTCTGATGAGAGCTCAGCAGCTTGAAGAGGAAGTCGACGACGATCGCTCTCGACTTGGTTCGTGCGTGAATCTGGACACTCTGCTCTGGCTCCCCCTTGTAAATACCTTTGGTTAATACAATACCTTCCCCGTAACATTTTTGGGGGGGGTGCGGGGTACGACACGCACAGCACGGAGCTCCGCAGCGGACGGCAAGTTCCCCGACCAACGATGGCGCCCGAGGGAGCTACCGCGACTGCATCCCCGTCACAATATATATATATATATTTGCTTATTTTCTTATTTATTTATTTATTTATTTATATTTATTTACTTACTTATTTCTTTATTGATGGGTTTAACACGCCGACGCAACGCAGGCAATGAGGCGCGCCATAGTGGAGGGCTCCCCCTGGGGATCTTTAACGTGCGCCGAAATCTCGTACACACAGACGTTTTCGCTTTTCGCGTCCCTCAGAAAAGCGGCCGCCACGGCCGGGAATAGAACATGCGTCCTTAGGCTCAGCAGCGCAACGCCTTAGCCATTGAGCCACCGCGGCGAGTTTATCTAAAGTGTTCAATAGCTCCTTTAACTGTAGAAGCTACTGCAAAACGTTTTGTATGGTAGTGTGACGAGTATGTGGCGCCCCCACCCCCTCCCTAATTTTCGTTGGCCGCTAAGGTCGGGGGCCCTGCCATGCTCGGTGGGAAACATTGTGCACGGCTGGGGAATAAACACCGGCGAGCAAAGCCGCTCGCGGTCTGTCACCGTCACCACCAGCACGCTGCGGGTCGTCACTCGGGTGGAGGGTACTACGACCCTCCCACGGTCACGAATGCGGGCCAAATTGTAACAAGTAGGTCAACGATTACAACAATAACTGAAGCGAAACAAAAGGTTCGTTGGGACACTTAAGGCTGCCTATTTGTATGAATGTGAAAGCATTACTCTTTATGGCCGCGATTTTAGCTTTATTAATTTAAGTTCGTTCATTTTCATGATTTAATTTTATTTTATTCATAGCTCATACCACTGCAACTTTATACACCACAGTTGTTTTCTTGAAGAAACAAAAAATATGGCAGTCGATTACGGTAGTCGCTAATGCGAAATTTGAGCACAGCGCGAACTGTAGTCTTGTCGGCGACGGCGCATAGCTGCTGTGTCGTACGAAGTGTGTCCTCAACAAATGCACGACGGCATGTGGTATACTCTGCCGTTATCTCATAAGGCGTGTCTGCCGTGGAGCATGTCTCACGTGGTCTGGAAATTTCACCCTCCCCTCCCACTTTCGCCCTACTATCGTCCTCCGCTTTCCTGCTCGCTCTATCTTTGGTTGCGTCTTCGTGCTCTCAGTTACAACGAGGCCGACGATAGAGGGGTCAGACAAGGATGCCCCTTGTCGCCGCTTGTTTTTGTCTTATGTCTAGACCCCTTCATCAGACAACTCGTTGATAATCCCAAAATTAGGGGTCTCCCCCTGCCCGGAGAAGGCTCGGTTAAAGTGTCTGCGTACGCAGATGACGTGGCTATTTTTATCCGGGACACTGATAGCCTCACGGCTGTTTTAGGGGACTTCGAGTCTTATGCTCGACTTCTGGTGCCGAATTAAATGTCACAAAAAGTGCTGTCCTCCCTCTGGGAAACGCTACACTCGCCCCCATCCATAACCTAAAAATATTTCGAGACCTGAAGATTCTCGCGGTCAAATTTACCGAAGAAGGTGTTTCTCCAGACATGTGGCCCGAGTTAGTTGATGATATTCAAAAGAATGCTGCCAGGGCTAGGTCTTTCAACCTCTCTTTTTCGGAGAAATCGTATTTCATTAATTGCATTTTTCTTGCTAAATTCTTTTTTGTCTCCAGGATTATGCTGCCTCCCAATCCTGTTACACACAAAGTGTCTCGCGACATTTTTTCTTTCTTTTGGAATGGAAGCACGGAGCATTTAGCGAGGGATGCCCTGCGCCTCCCACGCCGCTCTGCGGGTTATAGTCTCCCTTGCATCGACCTCATGAGCCAGTTTTTGGCCCTCAGAGTCGTCTCTAAGCTTCCCTTCTCAGTGACGTAGAAGCTCCGGGCAGACCTTTCATCCTATACTTTCTCGGTCCTTCTAGACGGGTTCTTTGTCCAACTTTGGCCAGAAACCTGCACCCAAGTGTAGCTATCCCATCAAGACTCTTCAAGGCCGTCATTACTGCAGCTAAGGAAATTCGTGCACTGGATGCTGATCTTGTGACGGGCCGCCTCTCGTCCCCAAATCATGCGTACTCATCAGAATGTTCTGCCTGGCAGGCAGGCAGGCAGGCAGGCAGGCAGGCGGGCAGGTAGTTTACTGGCAAGCGGGCGGTCTCTTTGGCGGCCAGGAGAGCCTACGCGCCCGCCATCTTTTTTTGGTTCCATCAAATGTTACGCACGCGCGCACGCACGCACGCACGCTCGCACGCACCCCTATTTTCGCACAATGAGGCAAAAAATTTTGCATTGTAAATAAATCGGTTGGTCTGCTACGCTTTTCATCTACCCCAAGTTTCAACGGCGCTTTAGCTGTAAAGGCTTTAGCTGTAAAGAACGGCTGTAAAGACTCATTGGACGCCGTGTATAGGACGGCATTGGATAGGGAACCACCGGAGATAGTAACTTGCTAACGGCCCTTCAGCGACCGGTGACAGCGATTGGGCTCTAGAAAAGATGATAGCCAAGTGAAGTCACAAGCAGCAGTAATGATCCCTTCTAGAGAGAGAGAGAAAAAATCAAGTTTAATTAAATCGAGGCAAAGGTGCAGAGAGGCGCCCTCAATCGAGGGGGCCGAATCGACAGCCGTTTCCATCAAGAGCAACTGATCTTCCAGGCCGGAGCTGACCATGGCTGTCTCCCAAATCTCTATGGAAACGTGGAGGTTGGGTGGATCTGCGGTACACTTGTCGCAGCCGCCTACTATGTGTATGAGGTTCCCAGGCTCTCCACAGAAGCGACGAAATGAAAAGAGTTGTGTCCCGTCAAAGAGGTGGAGTCTGGTGGTGTGTGGGTGGGTGTATGCCCGCAGAGCGCGGAGTAATCTTTCCTGGTTAATTGGTAGCGATTTGTGCGGGGAGGAATACGTTCTACGGAAGAGGCTATAGTGTTGAGTAACTTCCTGGTCTGTTACTTCAGGATGCATGCACTCGGGCCCGTCTTCATCAGCGCTGCCTAAGCGGGTCAAATCTCGAGCCACGAGGTTGGTGATCTTGTTTGCCAGGGATGCCAGTATGAGCTGGTGCCCATACAATCGTGACTGTCTCGTTGGTGGTCTCCTATTGATCATTGGAAGTGTTGTAACATGCAATCTATCGTTGGCAAAGTTGGGCCACGCCTGGTAAGAGTCTGTTATGAGAGTTTTGGCGCCGCTTCGTCAGCATGAAGGGGGCTGTGTTCGGGGGTTAAGATGCTACACCTGTGGGAGGCTGCAGAACGGTAGCACAAAGAAAGAGAAGGTATTGAAGAATGCTGTCGGGCGTCTCTTCCATCAAACCAGTTGATCGTTCCTCCCTTTTTTTCTTTCAGTTTAGTTTCTTTCCAACCGTCTTCCCTCAGGTATATACACGTTTTGAAAACCCTTTGATGAAAATAAAATATGCATTAGGCAATTAGTTATTAACTTTAGTGCGAGATGTCAATTTTAATATAGAAACAACATAACAGCGCATTACGGGCATAAAGAAAGACCTTTTATAGCATTCAGGTGGTCGTCACATAACTTTGCGGCTACTTTGTGCTTGAATAAATTTTCTGATTGGTCCAGAAGGAGAACGCTGCAAAATTTCCAAATGCCAAGGACCCCAAAGATATCATGTGTTGTCCGACCGTCTAATCCACCTTAACTGACCCGCTAATTCCTGTCATCCAAATTATTCAACACGCCAGTCCCACTAATTCACATTAGCTCATTCACTCACCTAAATAATCTACCCCAGTCTACCCGATAACCCGCATTAATCGACTTTAATCCATTCGCCTCTTAAGTTTAAGGTTGAGCAGATTCAAGATAACATGAAAATGCTATCAAATATACTTTAAAAGTGGAAATTAGGATCCCCCATTTTTTTAAATCTCATGTTCTCTTAGAGCAGTAAACAAAGGACACAACGGCACTGTATACAAGAAAAAGTGACGTTAACTTTGAGAACTACGAGTGTTTGTGTCTCAGTGCTGTTTGTATATAACTGCCCATTCAAACTAAAATAAGTTGAAGATATGGATTTATTGTTGATGGTGTCCCTGAAGGCCTTCACAAGCGGACAGGAATGCATGTGAATTCACAGCACATTGAAAAATTTACACGATTTTAAACACCATGCAGATAGAAACCATGAAGAATATTCCATAATATGTCGCCTTCGGAATATGCGTTGTAACTTAAGTTATGCTAAATGTAAAAGATATTTGGGAGAGATGGGCAGTACCTAACGCAAACTGATAGTAAAAATGGACAACTTTACTTTAAATTGAGGGCAATAGTTAGAAGAGAACATGATGGGCCTTGGGAACTGCAGACTATGCAAAATATTTCATGGTGCTGTATGGCGAGTTGCAAAATATCTTCAGACGCAAGGTAGGGTACCGAAATGGAAAACTAGAAATCACATTTTTGAGGCCCCGGAACCGGTTCGGAACGGTTCCTTCGATTCGTTCCGGTTCAGGTTCAGTTCCAAAATGGCGTAAAAAATACGCTTCCGGTTCAGTTCCGGTTCCGGGCGAAAATTCGGGTTCAGCTCCGGTTTTCGGTTCGGTTCCTGTTCCGGTTCGACACCCTGCCGCTACCGCCGTTGACACACACACACACACACACACACACACACACACACACACACACACACACACACACACACACACACACACACACACACACACACACACACACACACACACACACACACACACACACACACACACACACACACACACACACACACACACACACACACACACACACACACACACACACACACACACACACACACACACACACACACACACACACACACACACACACACACACACACACACACACACACACACACACACACACACACACACACACACACACACACACACACACACACACACACACACACACACACACACACACACACACACACACACACACCACACACACACACACACACACACACACACACACACACACACACACACACACACACACACACACACACACACACACACACACACACACACACACACACACACACACACACACACACACACACACACACACACACACACACACACACACACACACACACACACACACACACACACACACACACACACACACACACACACACACACACACACACACACACACACACACACACACACACACACACACACACACACACACACACACACACACACACACACACACACACACACACACACACACACACACACACACACACACACACACACACACACACACACACACACACACACACACACACACACACACACACACACACACACACACACACACACACACACACACACACACACACACACACACACACACACACACACACACACACACACACACACACACACACACACACACACACACACACACACACACACACACACACACACACACACACACACACACACACACACACACACACACACACACACACACACACACACACACACACACACACACACACACACACACACACACACACACACACACACACACACACACACACACACACACACACACACACACACACACACACACACACACACACACACACACACACACACACACACACACACACACACACACACACACACACACACACACACACACACACACACACACACACACACACACACACACACACACACACACACACACACACACACACACACACACACACACACACACACACACACACACACACACACACACACACACACACACACACACACACACACACACACACACACACACACACACACACACACACACACACACACACACACACACACACACACACACACACACACACACACACACACACACACACACACACACACACACACACACACACACACACACACACACACACACACACACACACACACACACACACACACACACACACACACACACACACACACACACACACACACACACACACACACACACACACACACACACACACACACACACACACACACACACACACACACACACACACACACACACACACACACACACACACACACACACACACACACACACACACACACACACACACACACACACACACACACACACACACACACACACACACACACACACACACACACACACACACACACACACACACACACACACACACACACACACACACACACACACACACACACACACACACACACACACACACACACACACACACACACACACACACACACACACACACACACACACACACACACACACACACACACACACACACACACACACACACACACACACACACACACACACACACACACACACACACACACACACACACACACACACACACACACACACACACACACACACACACACACACACACACACGCGCACGCACGCACGCACGCACGCGCGCACAGGCACACGCGCACGCCCAGGAGCGCAAACACGCACACGCACGCAAGTACACACACGCATGCACACGCACACAAGTACACGCACGCACGCACTCACGCGCACACACATGCACAAGCACGCACGCACACACGCACATACACGCGCGCGCACACGCACACACGCACGTTCTGATGGAGGCGAAAAGCAAAAACGACTGTGTGTACGAGATTTCGGCGCACGTTAAAGATCCCCAGGTGGTCACAATTAATTCGGAACCCTCCACTACGGCGCGCCTCATCGCCTGTGTTGCTTCGGCGCGTTAAACCCTACAGACGAGCAATCGATCGATCACGCACGCACGCCCACACGCACACACACCCACACGCGTACACACACGCACGCATACGCACACGTGGCATAGTATATGTCGTGTGTACAAATGCAGACTAACTGTTCGTCCCCGTCCGTCTATAAGGAGTAACGGGAAGACGAAACGCATGCGGTTAGTCTCTTTGCTGCGTCATTAATACCCTGTAATGGCGTCGTCGTTGCCATTTCGCGCATGTCTGTGGACAGTTTTAGATTTCCCAAACACAAGTCATTGCATTCAATGGGTCCTTTACATGGTGCCGAAACTGAAAATATCGGTGTTAAATATAAGAAAAGCGCCTATTGTTAATCGAACGGCGGGGAATGGCAAGGAGTGGCGAAGCACGATGGACAGACGATTCTCGGGGAGGTTATGTTGACACGCTGTGTTGCATACGATTCGCGCGAGGTAATAACGGCCAATGAAAGATTTCAAGCGTGTCAACAATAACAGAAATATTAGTGACAATAGCAAACGTTGATTCCCAAGCGTAATGAATATGTATATGTTTTACAGAGGAGAAAAAACACATTACTGGCTGGTGACGACTGCAAACTAAAAATGCTCGCTACAGCATAAGCGTCTTGAAGTTATCTTTTACACTCGGTACATAATTTCCGTGTGCACCAAAGCTATGACAATGCTAAACTGCTGTAAAACCCGGTTGCATTTCTCAGTCTCGATCGTCTAGAGACGCTAACTTGAAGAGCTCAGGCTAAGCAACACTGAATTCGGTTTCGGCGATGAAGTAAAATATGGTCTGTTTCCCTATTCTGACCCATGCTGACGAGCGCTTTCCCATACGATACCTAGATTACTTAATATATGTATCGAACACTAAGAATACACCTAGTTTGCGCTAATTTGTGCGTAAACAAATGAGTCGTCCGATAACCCAGCCGTCTATCTCAACTGGGCGACGAGTTGATTGTCCTTGATGAGACCAAACTATGGTGGAGAGGCTGCACTTGGAATCATACAGAGCAATAGTCCCTAAAGATATAGCAAAGCGCTCATCGCAAAGCGAAAATCACGGTCACGTTCGCTTGCACGGATAGAAATTGGGACATCCATCGCAATGAATCTGTCGCTTTGTGCACAGCACTACACGCTGTACACCTCTGCTTCCGTCCGGCGGCGTGTGGTAGCGCGTCGGATTCCTTGTGTATAGTTCGCAGGCGTCGGTCGTACGATCCCTGATGGTGCCTACGTTTTTTTCTTTTTCTGCGACTCTCTTTTAGCAGTTCGTCCTTGGGGAGTATCGGAACGAACCAACCGGGTGGCCGACTAACAGTTCGTCCCCTCACATTTAGTTCCCAAAGAGAGCAATGATTGTGGCAAAGGCCGTTTGTTCCCCAGACGATGAACTTTTAGCCCTTTTTGCCTAAGAGTGTATGGTACTCTGCGGCGACTTTAATCTGCCTAGGATAATTCACTGGGGTTCGGTGAGTGCCGTTCCTTCCTGTGATCATTTCAAAGTACTGCTTGATGTTGCTTTTTCTTGTAAACTAGGCCACATTGTGCGTAAACCTACTGGTGTCTCAACAAACTCAAGGTCAACACTGTGATCTTGTCTTTCTTTCTGCCTCTGTTCAGCGGCTTGGTTTTGATGTCTATGTTCCCCCCGGATTTAAGTTCATGAAATAGGGCAGTTCACAAGTCATATGTTGCCTTCGACTTCGCGGGTATTAACTAAGCAGTTTCGAGATTTCAACAGTGCTGATAATGAGGGCATCTTCGGCTTCTTTAACTAGATTTCGACACGTTTAAGAGTAAATGTAACGATGGGTCTTTTCACGTAAATGGGTTGTGGGTACACTTCAAGACAGCCATGCATACTTACATTAATGGGGAAAGAAATATTAACAAGCCCATGTATTAAACGTGACATTATTCCCTCAAAACATCGCGTTAAGTGTGTTTCACGAGGGCCCAAAACGTCTAACATGTTGTCCTCGCTACGGGCTGGCCTACGAAAAAAAAATGAACGAATCAAAATATCACGAAGGAATGAACTGCGGGAGAAGACGAAGGTGAGACACGAGGGTGACAGGACTGCGCTGGTCTTGTCTCCCTTGTGCTTCGTCTTGTCTTCTCGCGTAGTTCATTCCTTCATAAACTATGAACCAACTAACCAGAAACCAAGTCCTTCAAAGCATCACTTTTTCTACGTTCAAATGAACGGCTTTCTAGTCACTAACCGTAGTAAATTTTGGACTCACACTACCGAAAAGAAAGACTCAGTAAGCAAAATTAAAATAAATGGGAGGGAATTCTCTGATGCCTGCTCG
Organism: Haemaphysalis longicornis; assembly: GCF_048455015.1. Lineage (NCBI taxonomy): Eukaryota > Metazoa > Arthropoda > Arachnida > Ixodida > Ixodidae > Haemaphysalis > Haemaphysalis longicornis. Next base: position 220,636,120 of record NW_027526203.1, on the reverse strand, counting down.
ATAGCAAGGGCCTTTAATGCCTTTATTCATCAGTATCCGTAGGCACAATCGAGTGCAGAACTCAGTTCAACATCACTGGCCGTGATATTCCAGATATAAGTATTACCGAGCAGGGAACCATTTCGGCCTTACTTAACCTTGACCCTAAAAAGTCAGAAGGTCCCGACGAAATACGGGATGAATTCGTTTACCGGTATGCTGTGTGGTACTCGAAATACCTTTACTTTATATTTAACAAAAGTCTACTAAGTGGTATCGTTCCATACGATTGGAAAATAACAAAAGTTACTCCTGTCCATAAATCCGGTAAACTCTCGGTGCAAAACTACCGCCCCTTATCCCTTTTTTGTACAGCCGGTAAAGTTTTGAAGCCCTGCATATTTAAACACGTAGTAACGTATCTTGAAAGGAGCACATTTTTTTACGAGCAATCAGCACAGTTTTTGATGGGGAGTTTCTACGGTGACGCAACTAATAAATATAATGACAGCACAACAGTATTAGATAAAGGAAGACAAATTGACGCAATATTCTTGGACCTCAAAAAAACCTTCAATCGAGTACCTCCCAGCAATTTAATATTGAAAATTCAGAACATGGCGAAAAAGGAGAAAATAATTCAGTGGTTGGACTCTTACCTATCAAGTCGGCATCAATACGTTCAAGTGGGCAATTCTAACTCTCCCTTAGCAACGATTCTGTCCGGAGTCCCACAGGACTGTGTCGTAGGTCCGTTGCTTATCATTATTTATTTAAACGATTTGCAGTTCGGCTATCCGGTACAGTTTCGTTTTTTTGCCGTTGATTGCGTTGTGTATCTCACCATTGAATTGGCCAACGACCAGGAAGTTCTTAGTGAATACTTAATAGCTCTTAGTAAATGGGGTACTGATTGGAAAATGAGCCTGAATACAACAATAAAGTGCCGCCAAATGACAATCATACTTACGAAGTATACGCTTCAATATGCTTATAAAACTCACAATGTTGAACTTGAGGTTGTTAACGAGTTTAAATATTTGGGTGTAACCATGACATCAAGCTTCACCTGGAACAAACACATACAAAATATTTCGTCATCAGCACTGCGCAGACTTTGGCTACTAAGGCACTGACTTCAGCACTGTACAAGCAGAACTAAGGCCGTCGCGTATACTATGCTGGTTCATTCCTTGCTCGATTATGCTGACGTTGGGTGGGATCCACATACAAAGACAAACTCGGCAATGCGGGAACGGGTACAAAGGAAAGTGTTGCGATTTGTTCACAACGCATACAGCAGGCGTGTGTCCGTGACAGATCTGCACAGTCGTTTTGACGCCACAAACTACATCGACGTAAATTATTACAGACACAGCATAGTCAATGGTTATTGAAAGCTTGACCTGGCATTCAACACGTCATCACCCCCCCCCCCCACCCCCCAAACGGAACAAGCACAACAAAACAATCCTGATGCCTTACACAAGAACAAACACCCACCGCCTTTGTTTTTTCCCTACAACTATTTAACGAAAGCGAGTGCCACAGCGGAAACTCGGAATCAAGTGGCAAGGAGCCCCGCTCGAACGACGACTGGGCGGATGGCGTAAAAACGTGCCTCGGCATTTCTTTTACTTTTGTTTTTCGCCTGCCTGCGAAAAGGCCGAGGAAACTTTCGTCACGGACGCTGTTGGGCGCCGTGGAGGCTACTGAAGTCCCTTCATCAGCAAAAAAGCCGACGAAGGGACTTCAGTTGAGATCCGACCAGAAGAAAACTCTTGCAGGGAAGCAGACGTTTTTGGAAAGACCCGACATAAAGGCTGCCGCGAAATGTCTGTTCCCGTCATGCTTCGACATTTGCTCCTGCGGGAGCGTGTGCGTTTCAAAAGCAGTTTTGGCGCTCCTGCTCTTCGAGGGAGCAGCGTGCTCTGCGACGGAGCTCGGCGACCGCTCCCGATCTGCCATTGGGATTCAACATAAGAGATCCTCGAATATTTTTTTTTTACATGCTGTGCGGCGAAGATGTTTGTTAAGAATGACGCATATATTTCCTTGCTTGCAACACGATCAGTCGCTGAGCGCCGCAAAGAAATGAAATGCTAGCGAGCGAGAGCCGATAATGAGAAATTGATGGGTGTCTGGTGCACGTAAGTGTCAAGCTTGTGATCGCGAGACGGCGCTATAGCGCACGTTCGTACCGCTCACTCGTGGGGACCGTTCACTGATTGTTTCTGTACTATCGTGATACATCTAAATACGAACAATGGAGCACGTGGCTTTCAGTACATGCCGCGCACCCTGTCTACGGGCTGCGTACGCGCTGTAAGAGAAAGCGTGGAACAAGTTACGAGAGTTGACGTCCAACCTTGGTATGGAAAGACCATCGTTCTGCGTGTGGTATCCGGCTCATGATCACAGGCTGCATTATCCTTATTACTTCTTCTACTCTTATTCCTGATCTTCTCTTGGTTGCCTTTTGAAATGTGGGCAATTGGTTAAAGATTTTCTCTACTTTGGCGATTGTGAGATTGGCTCAGCCGCTTAACTTTAGAGCCATGGTGGAAAATTTTACGTGACTGTTCTCTGGGAGTACATCCGTTCACATTTTTTGTGTGACTTTAACTTGGCCGCCTGGCGACATTCGTCTACTCCTCCTTGAGTTCTGCCCCTGTTTTAGTTGGTGACCCAAATTTGGTGCCGGCATGAGTGTCGATGGAAAACACGGTGGTGGTCCTTTTCCTAATGGAAGGAGAAATCGAAAACTCACGTGTCGAGATTTCAGCGCACGTTGACAATTACTAGGGGGTCTAAATTAATTAGAAGCCATCGAGTACAGCACGCCTCATAGCCAAGTTGTGGCTTCGACACGTAAATCACCGAAATTTCAAATATTTTAACTTCTGCATGGGAGGCACTTTGGTGTGATGGCGTTGGTTGCGGGCACAGCTTGTTACCGTGTCTGTTGCGGATGCTACCATCAACGTTTACTACCATGGATAGGGCGTAGAACTAACTTCACTGCGCAGGCGCGGAACGTGCTGAAAATGGGTATTATTTCTTTTGTCTCCGCCGTAGTGCCATTGTCCTCTTTTACACACTTCTGTTGCCGCGCACCATATTCCAAACTCAGGCGAGCCTTCACATCTGGCTGCCTCAGTTGTAGCTTCCGGTTGGCAGTGGTGACGTACTTCCGCGGGCGCTGGATGAACACGGCTGATAACGGACGGCTAGCCGCCACGGCAAAATCGAAAAATGAGCCTAATAACCTATCGCGTTAAAAAATAATTAAAGCTGGCATTTCTCTCCGCCGTTCCTTTTACATTCTTTTCGAGACGTTTCAAGCACGTCACAAGGAGCCCAGAGGGAGCTCCATCGCCGCAATTTCAGTCCATCGCCGCCATCTTCCTGAAAGCATGTTCTCATTGGGTTTCCCTTTCTTAAAGACAAGCATAAAAGACCTTAACGCCATTTTAGTGTGACGGCGTGCCACCAAGCCTGGCACTCTATGAGCGGGGTTGTCGCCGAAGAAGCTACACAGTGATGTCCAGGACGTGCTGCCACCTGTCAGCATGTGCTGAAAATGCATAAGCAGTTGAGCAAGTAAGTTGATGGCTATCTTGCTTCAAGTCGATTGCGCTAATACGTGATTTGCGCATGCGCTAGTGCTCATGCGCAAGTGAAAATGCGCTAGTGCTAAGTGGGTACGGTAGGTTCTTGCATTCACCCGCATGCACGCGGTTTTTTGCGGCGTTTGATCAAATGCGAGGCAAAGCATTTCAAAGAAATCGAAACTGAAACAAAGCCGGGCTGAGGCATCATTTTTATGGTGGTTATGTTTGTGTCTTTTAAAAAGCGCATAAAAAGTCCTGTAAAATTTCTGTAAAAAAGCACCCGTAAAAGTTCCGGCATACATTTATTCTACATTTTACATGTTCCTCCTACCTCATTGTTTGTTTCAGAAAAAACCGTTAGGCAAGCTCCACCCGTTTCTTCATGCGTTCGCAATATTTGATATTCCAAAATGTAGTGCAGAAAGTGCAGGAAGTATCTACCCCCGATTTCGCGCTTGTGGCGTTTGGGTGTTAATAAGCAATTCCCGCCACTCTAATCTACCAATATAGGCCAACTTGATTTTACATATAAGTGACCCTTTAAGCAATGTGCTCTGTATTTTGCACAAGGGCGGCTCATGGTTATGCTTTACTGCAGTTCCGAGATGCGTAATATTTTAGAACACCATGCTGCCCTCAACATAAAAATAAATTCCTAAGGCTGTTACCTCAACCGACACGTACCCAAAACGCACTTTTAACCCTGTGTCCTCTAGCACAGAAGCCACAATGACAGATGACAATACCTCAACGCTCCTATCCTTACATGATGAAGGTTCGGCGCGATCATATGGTTCACAGATGCAATTAAAGTCACACATGAATACAACAGCACTATCACAAATCAAAAACTGATATAAATTTTTTGAGAAACCTTGCTCGTGGCCACTATCATTGAACGCATAGACATTGATAAAGGTCACGGTATACCGTACAGCAAGAAATTGCCACATCAACCACCTCTCCACACCAAACGGATACGTGTCTGCATATTCTCCATCCCAGGAACTCTACACCTTTCTCCCAGCATAGACAAAATTATACCGTAAGCCTGCAGGGCTTAATTAACGTAACCATCTAGTAGGCGGTCAGGAAGCCAAAGAAGCTTCATGCAGACTTCTTTTGGTTCCGGGTCATTCCCAACACAGCGGCACTCTTTCACAACTATTTCTCCGGTGGCCACATGTTTGTGATATGCGAGCACGTTGCGAGCACGGGATATGCGAGTCTGCTAGCTGACATAATTCGCGCGGAAGGACGAACAAATAATAAAAGGGACGCCCGTTCGTCTAACAAAGGCGAAAATGACCAGCCAACGACAGCGTCAAGCGACTAGATCCGGGTAGAGCAAATGGAAACGCATTGAACGGCTTCGAATGACGCTTCAGAAAAGGATCATGCCAGCGATAATGATCGCAGCGACGTCTATTGGGGAGAGAGTGGGGATGGTAGTTCCGTTACCTGTCTCATGGAGGTGGCGCCATCATCTTGGGTGGATGCTGTGGCTCTCCCCAAGGATGTTCCGGGTGGCAACAGTGGACCGGTGAAGAGGCCAGCTCCTGCCGACGGCGAGAAAAAGTCATCCAGCACTGGAAAAGAGCAAGCGTCCACTACTCTAGATTCTCCTGAGATGGCTGCGGCTGGCTAGTTGCCTTGTGCAGCTGGCTGGCTTCATGAAAACAGGAAAGGCACTGTCATTCAAGGTCGCCCGCAACGGTCGTTTATCTGGAGGATAAAAGGTCACGTAAGACGCTCCGACAACATGGCAACTTTTGCGCCTCATTAAAAGCATGGGTGGGGACATTGCGGCTACCAGGAGACAAAGCTTTGCAGTGATGAGGACACGGTGGCTGCATTACAGCTATTTTTTAACATTACAACGTATGTGTCAGTCGAACTGCAGGCTTGTCTGGAAGGGTGTTTTCTGCTTAATCAAGAAAACTGAGTTTTCCTGTCTCTCCGGCAGTGTAGATGATTCCGGGTGTTTTATTTGCTGTGACCTTGTTATGGTAGGCGTGGAATGGTGTATCACATGCCATTGTGCGCCAGTGAATTTTCGGGGGTGTAACTCCTTTTTTGTGTCGCTAAGAAATTTCCTTCGCACACAACAAAAAATCCCGCCATCTTCACGAAGTGAATGATGATGAGAGGGCCGAAGCAAAAATGCTTATCGGTAAAACCATGAAATATTCGCCCACACATTATATAAAGACTCGACACGTCAAGCTTTCCCCCTCTCTGTTGACAAGCCCGTCGATGACGTCGATGTTTGTGGTGGTTATGTAGGGGTTGTTTTGGACGATGAGAATCTCCATGGGTAAGTTGGCAAATCCGGTGTGTGACATTTTAGCCACCTTGGCCGTCGCTTTCTGCAGAGCGTCTGGTGTCATGTACCCCCGGTAAGTGTCTTGAGCTCGCAGGTGACGAACGACAACCTCATCTTCTTCCTCTTCTCCTTGTTTGGTAGCAACGAACGCGTTGAACGTTTTGTCCTCTTCGGCCAATCTTTGGTTGGCCAATCCCTAGGGGGATCCTGCCACAATCATCATTAATGTGCCGTGCCGTATACAGCAGCAACGAGGGACGGGACAGGGCCCGACCAAGAGGAGCTTCGCCCCTAAAAAATGCCCCTAATGGGGGATTTTAATTGCTTCTGTAGTGAGCAGGATCGATCTAGACTACGTGCGCACTATGACCCAAGCGCAGCCACCCTGCCTGATTTAGTACATGAATATCGTCTTGCAGATGTCAACCAGGAAAGAGGGAGTAGAACTATGCAGTTTACTAACTTTCAGTGCACTTCGAACGCACGCCTGGACCGCATATAAGTATATTTACACAGAAGAGATTCCTAGCATTTCTGGCTAGAGTGTATGCCCAACCTTTTTCACTGACCATTGAATGGCATCTGTTTACTAGGAAGATCCAGTACGCGTTGTGTGCTGCCTCAATTGGGTCTGTGGAGGCTCAATACCTCCTCAATGGGTGATGAAATATTTTGTAAAAGTATAACAGATGGCCTGAATGATATTCTTGAAACACGCAGTCTTTCTTTATATCAGAAACGGGATGAATTTAAACAGGAGGTAATAAATTGTACAAAATGAGAGTCTTCACGTGAGGTAATTTACTCGTACATTGGTTAGACTTCATGAACTGGAAGTGGTCAGTCCGGGTTCAGGTGTAGAGGAAATTGGTGTTTGTAAAGGACAACTCCAGAAATATGTTATTGAAAAATACCATGGCGCTCTAATTTTGTCGTGAATTGACAGGTTATTTGACAGCTACCCCATTCGCGGTTCGCTTAGCGATGAGCGAGATTCAGCACTTGCAAAGGAAGTATAATTGAAATTCAACATAGAGGTATCAGGTACACTGAAGCAGCTGAAATTGCTGGTACTTTTCACGACCATTACAGTGCAATAATTGCGAGGTCAAGTCCCCTGGCTCGGGGGCATGAATTTAGTTCCCTTATCGATTTACTGCCTAAGCTGAAAGACGATGAGTGCGCTCTGGTTTCTGGGCCTATTACACTTGAAGAAGTTAAGGCGGCCATCTCTGGCCTTAATACTACAAAGATTCCTGGGCCAGATGGTTTGGGTGGGGAGTTTTATGAAAAGTTCTCTGCTCTCCTTGCTCCCGTTCTGTTAGACATTTTCACAGCAGCATACGACCACCACGTTTTGCCGCAAACCTTTTATTTAGGACATACAATGTAATTCGGAAAATGCAAGATTAACAACAGCTGAAATCTGTAGAAGGCTATTCGCCAATATCTCTCTGCAATGTTAGACAATTTTTGCATGACTTTTATATAGGCGCCTTCAACTTGTCATCACTAGTTTAGTAAGACCTCACCAAACTTGGGAATTTGGGGTAGGAATATTCAAACAAATATACACATTGCTTGTTCAAAATTTGAGGGCGCGTCTGATTCGGCAGAGCAGGGGCCCTTATCCAACTCGACCTTTGAAAGACATTTAATCGAGTTTCTCACGATTTTCTATTCGCACTATTGGAAGCGGTAAATTTAGGCGATATATTGCATAAAATCGTTCAGCGTTGTTATAAACAGTGAGCAACACGACTTGTCCTCAACCGCATTTTGTCTGAACCAGTTGCGATTAAGTCGCCTGTTAGACAGGGCTGCGCCCTGTCCCCTTTGCTGCTTGCTTTGGGCCTCGCACCTCTGTGCCTTAGTAGTCAGCAGAGTCAAATGGTACGGAATGTTTCCTCGCTATTATGCGAAGTTAAGGTACTGTCTTACGCGGATGGTATTGCGCATTTTTTGTGTTGGTAAAAGACGCGCTGAAGAAGCCCTTAATTTGACCAGACTGTTTCTTGACGCATCTCCATGGAGCGGCTGTGAATATAGAAAAAACACAGGGATTTTGGTCTGGTGAATCGGGAACGAAACCCTTCCGATTTTTTGGCATTACTTGGGATAGTGACGCACTTCAATACCTAGCTGTTCCTTTGCACCAAATACGAAACACCCCGCCGCATTGGTCATTAACAGTCAAAAAGTCAAGCGAGAACTTTGTGTTTGCGCATGTGCGCGTCTGTAATGTCTTCCTTGTCGCAAAGCTTGTTGATGGGCTGCCGGTACTTTATTGTGTGCATTATAAAATACAAGGCTATACATAGAGCTCTTGCGACTTCTGTGTGTGTGTGTGGGGGAGGGGGGGGGTTCAATCAGTTTCCTCGATAGGCTTCGGGGGTTGCTGGGCTAAAGCACTTGTTTGTACACTAACTTGCGTCGCGTTTTTTCTTCTATAAAATTGACACTAAACGTTATTCAACAGCTAATAAGTTTTCCTTTACCTTTTCTGCTTTCCCCATGGCGCCAACTTCACCCGTGGTGAAGTTGGCTCCATGTGGCCATGTTGGCCATGTGGCTTATAAAGGAGGTAGTCGACACTTTTCCCTTTCTTACTGCGAGGTTTTCCCACTAATATCTCTTTACCCTTTCTAGAAAGGCTTTGACAAACATTTTCTTAGAGACTCTGTTCTCAGCTCTGGTTTATCGCCAGCCCTGCATTATTGGCCATCATAAGGACAGTGTTTTAAATAGTGTCATGCGTATGTGTCCTCCGCCAAATGAAACAAAAAAAAAACCCTTTTCTCTAAGCTGCACACATCAACCCTCCCAGTGAAAACATGGTTGCCCAAAAAGGAATGTCTATTCCTTGGTCCGACAATTGCCGCTTATGTAATCAACCTGAAACCATTGCTCACTGCTTTGTTTTGTGCCGGGATGCGGTTTTTTTCTGGGACGTTTTTCAATGAACTAATACAAAGAACATAGACATTTCCCCTTATACAATTCGGTTCTTGCCTTTTCAAGATACTAAGAAAGTATCCTATGGAATGTTTGAGGCGTTTTTTTTAATTGGCCAGATCCACCTAACGCGCATTTGAGAAACAAGCGGAAGTTTACTCCAGGATCTAAATGCAACGCTATCAAAGCTCTTCTATGGCATTATTTACATGTCAGCTAGGGAAAGTTTATCGCCACGAGTAATTGAAGATTATGCGGTGAATTTGAGGAATATTGGGATGATAAGTTTGGATTTGGCTCATAGTGAATTGAAACACTCATGGTGATGCGGTATTCTTATAAAAGCTTTATTTAAATTGACTTTCAAGATATTTGCGATTGATTTTTAACGGGAAAGGCATTAAACATAAGCAAAAGTGTTTCAAGAACAGTACACATGGAGGGCACGTGAGTCCTCTTGGCACCATTAGAAGCTCTTTTCGAATTCTTCCCTAGGATAATTTTCTTGGGCACACCTGAAGGCACTCACGAAGTAATCAAGCTCTTGATTGCCTTACCATGAATTTCCAAAACACTTCCCAAGAATGATGATCACATCTTCTTCACATTAATGAAGTGGTTCGTACTGTCAAAGGGAGGGGGATATTACAGGGCTTCTAAGCGGCGGCTATCGAGTTAAGTACTAAAATGGTAAATATGGGAGTAAACAGATGAATATAACAAGAGTTACACCATCGGGACGGGAGAGAGGAGGTGAAATAATTGTTTCACATCTCTCAGTTTCATTTCGCTCACTTCTTTCATTCACTTCGTCGTTGACACCAGGGGACAAATCTTTCGCCGATCTCCTAATTGCAGTCCGAATTCATGATAAGCCAGCTCCTAAAAGCAAGCAAACTTCTGAAAACACCCATGAAACAGTCTGAACAGTCAAGCCAAAAGCAAACTACCATTGGGCAAATGGATTTGGTTCATTTTGATGCCTGAAACAGCAGGATCTGGCTCATTTGCGATACGAACTACGATCTGCGTACACGTTTGCAGGACGTTATTTCACCTATTTTGTTGCCGCCCCTTATTTAAGGGATAGTTGCCGAGTTTTTCTCCCCAATGCAGTTTTATCTGACTTAGTTTCGGTTTCGGAATTTGACTCACCTCGAAAAAAACAAAACGCCCCATTTGTTGTGATGAGATTGTGTAGCTTGCGGAAGTGCCGCATGACTAACCGGCACGCGGAACCCCCTCGCCCAACGAAGTCCATTTTTCAGGAGCAGGCTGCTTCCGTGCTCACCATTATGCGGCACATAATTAGCCGATGGTTTCTTTAAAGTGCATGGTTCGAGATGTTGCATTTGCCGGCGGCGTATCTTCTAATGTATGGTAGTTTGGATAAATAGACAGTTCAGATGAGTGTCTGCGCATATTTCACAATACCACTCGAAATCGAAAAAGCTACTGATATTCGGCGCAAATTAAATTGGCTGTTCATGCCATTTTTTTTCGCTGTGCGGGTCAACACGGCAAAAGAAGTGTGTTCTAATTATGGCAGCAGTGACGAGTTACAAACTCATAGAATTGCAAAGTATTAGCGCCCGTAATGTTTTGTACCTTCTACATTTCTGAAAACAAAACACTTTGTCTTTTTTATTTGACACAAAGTTAATCACTGCTTTAGGCTACATAAGTAGACACCACAACCCGAGACGAGCAGCGAATAAGGCGGGGGTTTGCGAAGCAGTTGTATTCATATAAAAACAACACGCAGAGAGGCAAAAGTTTCATAGACGGTTTCAGACTCAGTGCCTTTCGGTTAAACGTCCTAGACGTCCTTGTTTAGTCACGCGCCACTGTTGCCGAGGGTGAGTATCCTCGGCAACAGTGGCGCGTTTGGATCGGAAGCTAATGATAATGTGTTTCCCGAACTCGTTAACCGAACGCCATTCGCGTCGAATGTCATTTGGTACTCTTGCGTTCCTCCAAACTAATGGCGTTAACCGAGAATGTCATTCGCTGTGAATGTCATTAGATTTGCCTTGCGCCAAGGTCATAATACGATACCCGGTGCGATGAACGGGGATAATGATGGATCGAGCAGCGGGAAACACTAGGATAAAATTGATGAAACGGGCAGTCTCGCAACCTCACGGTGTACCTCCAGGACAGGAAAATCGGCGTTTGGCTTCCGTTGGGTGACTCTGGTGCGGTAAGAATGACCTGAGTAAATGAACCGTTCTGGGCGATTGCGGACGCCTTCAATGGATTTACTCAAGAACATTTAGTATGGGTCTGTATTGAAACAGGTGGGCAGGGCGCCGAAGACAAGAAACAGCAGCAGCGACGGATAAAAACCGTTTGTAACAGAGAAAGGAAGAAAGATGAAGACGAAAAAAACTGACATATAGCGCATTAAGAGATTGTAATCATCTGAAATTCTCATGGAAACCTGAATGGTGCCCTTCGCGCAACCTAGAGGTGATTATTACCGCCCTACGTTGTCGAGTACCCCAGTTAAATAGGTACTTACACAGGTCTCGTCTGGCGCAAAAGCTCTCTGCAACTATTGTAATGAAGACGAGTCTGTGGAACGCTACCTCTTAACATGTCGAAGTTTTTCACGTCTCAGACGTCAGACTCTGGAGGTGCCGCTTTGCAGTTTGGGGATATCCCTTACAGTGCCGGCTTTGCTATCATTCGGGGCATCCGAAATGTGGGTCTGGCGCCGGGATGTATGCTCTGCTCTCCTGCGCTTCATTGAAAATTCCAATAGATTCACTTTCTGATTGCGATTGGTCACCCTCCCCTTGATTTTCCAGTTTTTTTTTCGGTCGTTTACAGAATCCAACCGGTCTACATTATCTTTTCTGCGCGTCTGGTAACTAGATAAGAATTCCATTTATTTTAACCGTCCTCTGTTGATTGGCCGATCCCCTGATTGGGTATGTTCCATATCTAAAGGCGCAACAACAACAACATCGGAAAAAGCGCTGAAGACGAGAAAGAAAAGGTCGGTGCTCGGAATTCCGCTCCCCGTCGGGCGCCGGGCTCGAGGGACGGGAACACTACGGCAGTCGACCGTACTGCCAGTGCAAAAGGCCGACGCCACTGCCAGTCGTCAAGTCCAGACTGTGAAAAGAAAACATCGACGCAGTCCTCCGTGTCTGCACGTCATGTGCGGCTGCAGCACCGTCGCTGCCGCCGGCTGCTGATGTTCCGCCGCAGGTGCGCTGCCTGCTCTCGGTCGCTGCTGCCATCACCCGCCAAGTCTGTGCCCGTCCGCACGGAACTGTGAGACTGTTTTGTTTCCCTACCCCTGCCTTGAGTTTGCTGCGAGAAAAACCTTTTTGACGTATTTCACCCATGGTCCGTTTCATTTGAAGATCTCGCGACACCCCAAAAGTCCACAGATCTTGCCGATAACATCACTGGGTCCAAGACGGAACCGGCGCATCTTAATTTTGTCCGGTTGAAGTGTTTTAGAATATAACAATCTAATACCCCTGTCACACGGGGACTTTCAACCCGGATTGAAGCGCCGCGCGATTGACTTTTCGAGCGCGCTCGACGCACCGCCGCTGCTACACGGCCCGTTTCGATCCCGATCGAGAAGTTACACCGGTTGCACTCACGTACGCCGGATGGCCCTAAAAATGTACTTCGCGGCCGGCGTCTGGTAACTTTGCGCGGTCGTAGTTATACGGAACTATATAAATGTTACTGCACGCTTATTTGGGTAAAGTTATTTGATACAACTTGTGGCGTTAGTGGAAGTTGTCGCTTTCTATGCCATTAGTCAGCGAGGACGATAGTATCACCGCTTTCGTTCGATCGCGCTTGGAAACATCGATCGCTCTTGAGAAACCAGAATTGTGTTCGAGCGGGATCGGGCTGGATCACGTTTGAAACTGCGGTGTAGCAGCGGCCGATCCGGATTGAGCTTGATCCGGATCGACTCAATTGCGATTTAAAGTGTCCGTGCACGAAAGTGCCCGTGCCGAGCATGATTTAAATTTTGTGTTAGGTAGCTGTGTGTTTGATTTAAGGCATTGATTATTCGAATGATATGCAACGAGCCAACCTAAATCATGGGGTATGTTGGGCTTAAATGCTTAACGTGGGATAGAGTAGAAATGGGTGATTCATTTATTAAGTTATTATGCGAATGATAACTGCTATAGGCTGTGAAAAGGCTCAAATGACGTCCTGCTGATTCGGAATCATCTGTTATTTCTCGGTTCCTGAGCTAAATCAGGACGCCACCACAATGTTGCAAACATAAACTGGGCGTAACCGAAACTCCTTTCAGAGCAACACCCTTCTGCCAACCCACCCATGTTTAAATTCAGAAGGCCATCATGGAAAAGACCGCATGGGAGGGCTGAAAGGGAACACAACGGAGAGAGAAAGAGAAAGCAATATATATATATATATATATATATATATATATATATATATATATATATATATATATATATATATAGATATATAGATATATATATATATATATATATATATATATATATATATATATATATATATATATATATATATATATATATATATATATAGATATATAGATATATATATATATATATATATATATATATATATATATATATATATATATATATATATATATATATATATAGTAAGGAAATGAGGGGCTCGTTGAGGAAATACAGAAACATAGGTCGGCAGTCTACAACGCCAAAGGAGGCATAGGGGTGTTGTTAGGCTCTATTTTTACTACGGTTAATGAAGTTAAGATTTTTTTTTAAATATAAGAAAGAAAGCAAGAAAGAAAAACATGCGCCCAGAGTGGGGACCGAACCCACGCCTTTCAGAGTGTAGTCAGAGTGTAGTCAGAGTGTAGTCAGAGTGGCGCTGGCTACCACCCTCAAGCGTCAGATACACTTCTAGTAAATATAAATAGCCCAGAAAGTGAAGGAGAACACAGTCGCCCAGATAGCCGAATTGGTAAGGCATTCGAGATCTAATCGAAAGGCGTGGGTTCGGTCCCCACTCTGGGCGCGTGTTTTTCTTTCTTTCTTTCTTCCTTATATTTAAAATAAAATCTTAACTTCAGTAACCGTAGTAAAAATAGAGCCTAACAACACCCCTATGCCTCCTTTGGCGTTGTAGACTGCCGACCTATGTTTCTGTATATATATATATATATATATATATATATAGCGAATCAGAATAGGAAATGAGGGGCTCGTTGAAAATAACACAGAAATAAGGGTTGGTAGTCGAGAAAACCTCGGAAAGCAAAGGGCAGGATGTGGTAGATCTTTGAAACAGATTAAGAATTTGGAAAGAAAGAAAGAAAGTGAAGAAAAAATGCCCGCCAGGTGGGATCCGAACCCACGACCTCCAGAATACCGGTCTGGTGCGATAACCACTACGCTACCGGCGGGGCGATTTTCCCATTCACTTTCTGGGGTATTTTATGTGAGGTATGTTTGTTTCCTGTGCTTGGGGGTGGTAGCCAGCGCCATTCGGACTAATCGGGGTGAAGGGGACCTTCTTTTTAACCCCCGGGTCGTGACTCGAGTGTCTACGACATGTCCAGAGTGGTCGACCAGCTTTGAACCCTCTTAAGCTCCCTTTGGCAACAAGACTGCCAGAACAGAGGCCCTCGCTATGCATGTAGCGAATCAGAATAGGAAATGAGGGGCTCGTTGAAAATAACACAGAAATAAGGGTTGGCAGTCGAGAAAACCTCGGAAAGCAAAGGGGAGGATGTGGTAGATCTTTGAAACAGATTAAGAATTTGGAAAGAAAGAAAGAAAGTGAAGAAAAAATGCCCGCCAGGTGGGATCCGAACCCACGACCTCCAGAATACCGGTCTGGTGCGATAACCACTACGCTACCGGCGGGGCGATTTTCCCATTCACTTTCTGGGGTATTTTATGTGAGGTATGTTTGTTTCCTGTGCTTGGGGGTGGTAGCCAGCGCCATTCGGACTAATCGGGGTGAAGGGGACCTTCTTTTTAACCCCCGGGTCGTGACTCGAGTGTCTACGACATGTCCAGAGTGGTCGACCAGCTTTGAACCCTCTTAAGCTCCCTTTGGCAACAAGACTGCCAGAACAGAGGCCCTCGCTATGCATGTAGCGAATCAGAATAGGAAATGAGGGGCTCGTTGAAAATAACACAGAAATAAGGGTTGGCAGTCGAGAAAACCTCGGAAAGCAAAGGGGAGGATGTGGTAGATCTTTGAAACAGATTAAGAATTTGGAAAGAAAGAAAGAAAGTGAAGAAAAAATGCCCGCCAGGTGGGATCCGAACCCACGACCTCCAGAATACCGGTCTGGTGCGATAACCACTACGCTACCGGCGGGGCGATTTTCCCATTCACTTTCTGGGGTATTTTATGTGAGGTATGTTTGTTTCCTGTGCTTGGGGGTGGTAGCCAGCGCCATTCGGACTAATCGGGGTGAAGGGGACCTTCTTTTTAACCCCCGGGTCGTGACTCGAGTGTCTACGACATGTCCAGAGTGGTCGACCAGCTTTGAACCCTCTTAAGCTCCCTTTGGCAACAAGACTGCCAGAACAGAGGCCCTCGCTATGCATGTAGCGAATCAGAATAGGAAATGAGGGGCTCGTTGAAAATAACACAGAAATAAGGGTTGGCAGTCGAGAAAACCTCGGAAAGCAAAGGGGAGGATGTGGTAGATCTTTGAAACAGATTAAGAATTTGGAAAGAAAGAAAGAAAGTGAAGAAAAAATGCCCGCCAGGTGGGATCCGAACCCACGACCTCCAGAATACCGGTCTGGTGCGATAACCACTACGCTACCGGCGGGGCGATTTTCCCATTCACTTTCTGGGGTATTTTATGTGAGGTATGTTTGTTTCCTGTGCTTGGGGGTGGTAGCCAGCGCCATTCAGACTAATCGGGGTGAAGGGGACCTTCTTTTTAACCCCCGGGTCGTGACTCGAGTGTACGACATGTCCAGAGTGGTCGACCAGCTTTGAACCCTCTTAAGCTCCCTTTGGCAACAAGACTGCCAGAACAGAGGCCCTCGCTATGCATGTAGCGAATCAGAATAGGAAATGAGGGGCTCGTTGAAAATAACACAGAAATAAGGGTTGGCAGTCGAGAAAACCTCGGAAAGCAAAGGGGAGGATGTGGTAGATCTTTGAAACAGATTAAGAATTTGGAAAGAAAGAAAGAAAGTGAAGAAAAAATGCCCGCCAGGTGGGATCCGAACCCACGACCTCCAGAATACCGGTCTGGTGCGATAACCACTACGCTACCGGCGGGGCGATTTTCCCATTCACTTTCTGGGGTATTTTATGTGAGGTATGTTTGTTTCCTGTGCTTGGGGGTGGTAGCCAGCGCCATTCGGACTAATCGGGGTGAAGGGGACCTTCTTTTTAACCCCCGGGTCGTGACTCGAGTGTCTACGACATGTCCAGAGTGGTCGACCAGCTTTGAACCCTCTTAAGCTCCCTTTGGCAACAAGACTGCCAGAACAGAGGCCCTCGCTATGCATGTAGCGAATCAGAATAGGAAATGAGGGGCTCGTTGAAAATAACACAGAAATAAGGGTTGGCAGTCGAGAAAACCTCGGAAAGCAAAGGGGAGGATGTGGTAGATCTTTGAAACAGATTTTTTCTTCACTTTCTTTCTTTCTTTCCAAATTCTTAATCTGTTTCAAAGATCTACCACATCCTCCCCTTTGCTTTCCGAGGTTTTCTCGACTGCCAACCCTTATTTCTGTGTTATTTTCAACGAGCCCCTCATTTCCTATTCTGATTCGCTACATGCATAGCGAGGGCCTCTGTTCTGGCAGTCTTGTTGCCAAAGGGAGCTTAAGAGGGTTCAAAGCTGGTCGACCACTCTGGACATGTCGTAGACACTCGAGTCACGACCCGGGGGTTAAAAAGAAGGTCCCCTTCACCCCGATTAGTCCGAATGGCGCTGGCTACCACCCCCAAGCACAGGAAACAAACATACCTCACATAAAATACCCCAGAAAGTGAATGGGAAAATCGCCCCGCCGGTAGCGTAGTGGTTATCGCACCAGACCGGTATTCTGGAGGTCGTGGGTTCGGATCCCACCTGGCGGGCATTTTTTCTTCACTTTCTTTCTTTCTTTCCAAATTCTTAATCTGTTTCAAAGATCTACCACATCCTCCCCTTTGCTTTCCGAGGTTTTCTCGACTGCCAACCCTTATTTCTGTGTTATTTTCAACGAGCCCCTCATTTCCTATTCTGATTCGCTACATGCATAGCGAGGGCCTCTGTTCTGGCAGTCTTGTTGCCAAAGGGAGCTTAAGAGGGTTCAAAGCTGGTCGACCACTCTGGACATGTCGTAGACACTCGAGTCACGACCCGGGGGTTAAAAAGAAGGTCCCCTTCACCCCGATTAGTCCGAATGGCGCTGGCTACCACCCCCAAGCACAGGAAACAAACATACCTCACATAAAATACCCCAGAAAGTGAATGGGAAAATCGCCCCGCCGGTAGCGTAGTGGTTATCGCACCAGACCGGTATTCTGGAGGTCGTGGGTTCGGATCCCACCTGGTGGGCATTTTTTCTTCACTTTCTTTCTTTCTTTCCAAATTCTTAATCTGTTTCAAAGATCTACCACATCCTCCCCTTTGCTTTCCGAGGTTTTCTCGACTGCCAACCCTTATTTCTGTGTTATTTTCAACGAGCCCCTCATTTCCTATTCTGATTCGCTACATGCATAGCGAGGGCCTCTGTTCTGGCAGTCTTGTTGCCAAAGGGAGCTTAAGAGGGTTCAAAGCTGGTCGACCACTCTGGACATGTCGTAGACACTCGAGTCACGACCCGGGGGTTAAAAAGAAGGTCCCCTTCACCCCGATTAGTCCGAATGGCGCTGGCTACCACCCCCAAGCACAGGAAACAAACATACCTCACATAAAATACCCCAGAAAGTGAATGGGAAAATCGCCCCGCCGGTAGCGTAGTGGTTATCGCACCAGACCGGTATTCTGGAGGTCGTGGGTTCGGATCCCACCTGGCGGGCATTTTTTCTTCACTTTCTTTCTTTCTTTCCAAATTCTTAATCTGTTTCAAAGATCTACCACATCCTCCCCTTTGCTTTCCGAGGTTTTCTCGACTGCCAACCCTTATTTCTGTGTTATTTTCAACGAGCCCCTCATTTCCTATTCTGATTCGCTACATGCATAGCGAGGGCCTCTGTTCTGGCAGTCTTGTTGCCAAAGGGAGCTTAAGAGGGTTCAAAGCTGGTCGACCACTCTGGACATGTCGTAGACACTCGAGTCACGACCCGGGGGTTAAAAAGAAGGTCCCCTTCACCCCGATTAGTCCGAATGGCGCTGGCTACCACCCCCAAGCACAGGAAACAAACATACCTCACATAAAATACCCCAGAAAGTGAATGGGAAAATCGCCCCGCCGGTAGCGTAGTGGTTATCGCACCAGACCGGTATTCTGGAGGTCGTGGGTTCGGATCCCACCTGGCGGGCATTTTTTCTTCACTTTCTTTCTTTCTTTCCAAATTCTTAATCTGTTTCAAAGATCTACCACATCCTCCCCTTTGCTTTCCGAGGTTTTCTCGACTGCCAACCCTTATTTCTGTGTATATATATATATATATATATATATATATATATATATATATATATATATATATATATATATATAGAGAGAGAGAGAGAGAGAGAGAGAGAGAGGAGAGTCCCACTCTATAATGTAATGAGCTGAACTTTTGGGTGATCATGGTAGTATGGAGCCGGTAACTTTTATCATTGCTGTGCCTTAAAACTGTTATTTGTACCACCCCCAGGTACCACCTCGACGGCGTGGCAAAATCTAGAAATGAGGTTGCTTATTTTGTTTCCAAATTTAGAGGAATAAATTTTCGGATGCACTTATCAGAAGATCTGAGGTCACGTTTTTGCCATCACGACGCCGGATCAGAATTCAGAGGCCTTGTTGAAAATTCCTCTTATCTATGAGTAACGAACCCTCCAGATAGTTATAAAAATGCAAGACAACATTCCACCTATACTCAGGATCAAGTTGAAAGCGGCAATAGCTCATGCACGGTATCACTCCGCCTAAGCGACCGGCCTTGATGTCAACGGGCGCGCGCGTTTTGAAAGGAGATTGTTATGAATGAGTGATCTCGCCTGCCCTTTCTCAGGTAGTTTCGTTGCCGTCGCTGCAGTAGTGTACAAGCATATTAAGACCGAAAAATCATGAAACGGCTCTTGCCATGTTCAAAATATTCCCAGTAAAGCACTACTTGAGCCGTGCGGAGTAACATCCGGTTGCGGTAATGAGGCACATCGGCAATTCCGTTGCCGTTCTAAAGTTGTAACCGAGTATAGACGCACGAGGGTATAAATAAAACTGAATTTTACATATTAATCTTCGCAGCAGTGTTCCATATACATTTCCCGCGAATTAATGGAAACAGGGCTCTGCCGAGTGAAATCTGCAGCCCTGCTTTCTGGTAAGCTGCCTGCGGCGTCCGAAATACTGTAGCATACAAACAAGATGCATGCAGTCATCAAGTCTGAAGATATTACTTTGCAGAACACTGGACAGGATCGTTTAAAGAACAAAGACATGTACAAACAAGAGTACGAGGACGAATCAAAGTGGCCACCTTTACTGACGGCCATTTAAACCGTAAAAGACAAAGTTGCAGCCTATGCCTTGTGAGACCACTGTTAGTGCAAAAAAAAAAAAAAAAAATGGAGTATCGTTATTGCCAAAAAGAGATGTCCATGCATGATTTACAACAACCGGCTTCAAAATCCACCTGAAACATTTTGTTCCCCGTGGTATCATCGTCGTCATACCTACTAGACCAATCTGGCTGGAATTGCACAGAAGTTGTGCTACAATTGAGATACGTCACGAAGACCCTTTGTCGAGCTCTGGGTGGTTACTCTTGTTCTTCAAGAGTAACCACCCATTTCCTTTTGGTGGGTGAGTCTACTTTTCATGTGTTCGTATCTTCGCCTTGTATATTCTTTTGCTAGTACTTTCGATCGTACTTTCTTTCGCTCTTCTAAGCAGATTTTTTGATAGGTGGGTTTAATTGCCTGTGTTCGTATGCTGACTTTGTATTTACTTCTTTGTTTGAGCCTGTATATTACCGTTAGCACTGTATAATTTCTGGAAACCTAATTGTTTGCTAGATCTAAACAGCATTTCTTGTGTAACTTCAATAACCTCCCCATGTACAATTTTATTTGTTTTCCACATGTACAATTGTATTTGTATTTGCAACATAACCACTCCCTTCTGTAATGCCCTCTGTGAGTTGAAGGTATTGAAACAAACAAACAAACAAACAAACAAACAAACAAACAAACAAACAAGCAAGCAAGCAAATAAATAAATAAATAAATAAATAAATAAATAAATAAATAAATAAATAAATAAATAAATAAATAAATAAATAAATAAATAAATAAATAAATAAATAAATAAATAAATTAATTAATTAATTAAAAATTTATATACATAAATAGATAAATAAATAAATAAAGAAACAAACAAACATATAAATAAATAAATAAATAAATAAATAAATAGACTAATTTCAAGCAGTAACACAGAGCAGTCCTCCCCCCCTCCCACCCACAGCTTTCTCTCCATTGCCACAGAAAGTTGTCCCCGAGGACAGTAAAAGCCTGAATATAATAGCGTGAATGCTACCTGCAATCTGCAGTTTCATCAGACATTTACTGGTAGTCACGGTATAGGTCTGGAGCTATGCTGGCCAGCTGACAATTCGGGGACGGGGACACTGCTAACCTACCAGTGGTTACCAAGCAGTGATGACCCAACAGTGACCCACTGGTGACCCTCGGGTTGGTCACTCGCCATTCACCAATGACCAAGAAATTACTAATTGTCAAATGCATGCTGAACGAAGTTCGCATCCGTTGAGGAGTAAATAGCGTCTAATGACGGGCTAGTCAGTCAAATCAAATGGACATATTTCCTTCAGTGTCCAACGAGCAGGGCGGGAGAACGTTGAATATTTGTTGGGCTCTCGAATCACCGCGTCGCGAGGGCAGTAGCATTAACCTCTGCACCTCACGTGCCATGAAGACCGGATTGATGGATGGAGTCATTTGAGATGGAGAAAGCTGGCACCAATCCCCGGCGCTTCCATAACAAGTAATTGATTGAGGAAGGTGGAAACGCTCCGTGATGTAGAGCGCGACTACGTCATTTTCTTGAACCGTGGCCTAACAGTGCAAAAGCACCACTAGTGCCAACAGTACTGCCAAGTTCTCTGTGAGTTCCTGTACTCTAAAGAAGGAGTTCTTTAGGCTTTAAAGGGCTAACTGTCTTCACATGTACATTTATCGGATTGTTACTCCCATTATTTATTTATCTTATTTTATTATCCTTCTTCTATCGAGTACTTTTTTTTCACGTTAAATAATAACGTTTCCATTGCCGGGAGTGCTACACCAAGTGAAGGTGACAGCAGTGATATTGTCAACCCATATTAGCGTTGTAACCCTCACATAATGTAGCACTCCCGTCCGTTAGCAGGGCTGACCCTTCCCTCCAGATTTCTCTGCAGAGGCTAGACCTTTCTCGTCTTGCTTGTCTGTTTATGTTACTCCCATTTCCATTAGCCGCCACATCATCGGCCTCTAGATATTTCCTGTTGTGGGACGACCAAGGAATGCATTCAAAACACACGCCTAAAGACACCGGTAAGGCTGCTTCGCCGCAACACACCTAAGTGATCAATACTTGTGGTTAAGGTAGCAAATTCGTGCAACAATAGAGAGTTTTAGTACAGCGTTTGTTGCCTTTGCGTACGCTAAACACTAAATTTTTGCGTCCCGCTACGTAAACACCGCGAGCGGAGTTTTAGTAGAGCGTCTCATCAGTTTTGCGTAGCGGCACGCTAATGCATACGGCGCCATCTGTCTAATGTGTTGCGAAATGACTCGCCGGCTGATCTGCGAGCGGAGTGCCGGTGTGCTTGGAGATTTTACGACTATCCAAACAATTGTAAACAAGCGCTTTCCCGTTAGTATTGAATGCAACACGGCCACAGCACGGCATGAATATTCTCTTACCTGAGTAAGTTCCATAAAGACACCGTTGAAGTCCCGCGGAACTTCTTTCGTGCAATCGCACAGAACGCCCTGAACCGAATGCCAGGGTTTGACGCATACATTTTATTCAACTTCAAAACAATCCAGAGAGGCGTTTCGAACGAACACAACGTCACGACATGCGTTGCAAGTCTGAACTGCAATCGACCGGCGATCGGTTGCCTCCTCCTTCCCGTCGTAAATCCGGCACTCACCTTGCCCGCGGTTTGCGGGGTGGAACAGCAAGTCACTCTGGCGCTCAAGCCCAGAGGGCTTTTAGCCACGCACACTGTACATACCCGATGCGAGGTTGAGTCGTACGTCACCCGAGAAAGATAATCCAGTGCATGGGAAGCACTGTCCACCCGCAGAAACACAACGTCGCATTTCATCACGAACGCGCCCACAACACACACACACAAACACCGCTTAGGTCGTTGGCCTGGCTTCGTTCGGGCAGTCAGCGATGTCACGACGATACAGAGCTGCGCGAGGGGCGATGTGCTAAGCACTCGACGTATTTAAAAACACAGGAGCAAAGAACTTGGTTCATCGGGAGCAAATTACTGTCGACAGAAAAGTGGAATCGTGGATGTTTGCCGGGCTACTTGCCGCCATGTTGGAAACGCAAGCGGCCCCCGTACGCACGCTATTTCGCTGAAATAGCGTCCGTCCGCTAAACGCAGAAGCGGCTTAACGTACGGCGCATGCGCAGTGAGAACGACGCAAAAAAATAGCGTTCGCTAACTGTTTGCGTATGGTTGCGTACGTTATTCTAGTTTTAGCATATCGTTACCGTGTTTACGTGACCGTTTACCGTGCTTGCCGGAGTAGACTGCGCAGCGCGGGAGTTACGCCGAACGGTAACTTACCGGCACAGGCTTCACCGTCACCAGCGCTTCCGGTAACACGGTAAACGGTAACGCAAACACGGTAACGATATGCTAAAACTAAAGCCCAGCGTACGGTATTTTTCGAAAAATATGGTCTACGCATTTCAATTTCATACTACGCAATTCAAGCATTACCGTTTTCCATTGCGTGGTGTCACAGCGTATGTAGATCGCTTTTTTAAATGTCAAATATATGTCTGGCCACGGTATTCACTAAATTTTCTCCATTTGACGGAACAATTCGTCCTTGAGGGGCATCGTGGCAAAAAATTCCCATAGAAATGTTGAAGAGCAAATCTGCCTCTGCATGCACGATTTTTATAAACTTCATGCTTTTGTCATTGTTAATTAACCACAGAGCTACTGAGCAAATCGGTTGTGTATGGTGTCCGCAGGTAAAATACAAAGAAAATGCCGAGTGCTCATACACGCGTGCCTCGAACGCTCGTTCGTCAAGCTAAGCATACCGACTTAGGGAGACTAGTTATGATTGGCCAAAAAAACTCCAGCATTCGCCGCGTGCCTCGAGCGCACGTTCGTCAAGCCAAGCATACCTACTTAGAGAGATTGGCCAAAATTGCATTGCCCCCCTCCCCCCCCCCCCTCTTCTCAAAAAAAAAAAAAAAACGCTAGCGTTTGCCGTATAGTGGCACCACTTTCTCGGAACGAGAAGACACGTCATAGCGTATGCCCCTCCTTCGTTCGTCCTCGTGTCATCGTGCGCATGCGCTCTGTACTGCAGAAGAGCCGCGAGTTAATTTCGAAGCTGCTGTATGATCATTGACTCCACATGGCCCGGCCGCGGATAGTTCGCAAGGCCCAGGAAGAGGCCGCGCTTCGAAAGGCTCGGCGGGCAAAGCATCCGCTGGAGAAGATAAGGCGAGCTTTCAGAGTGGCCTATACGAAAACGTCGCCCAAAACGACGAGCTCACCCTGGCCTTGCTCAACAAAAGTTCATTGAAATGCTATGCAGGCGATGTCAACCACGACACCACAACGATGCTATATCCCAAATTTGTGTCCGTTAATGAGCACCTACAACATCTTTGCCATGCAAGCCTTGCTCGTGAGTGCAAGCTTCCCTGAATTGTTTGAAACATGCCGAGTCCGTCGTATTTGTCCGCTTTCCGTACAATTCTGAAATGTGGTGCGCCGCTTATGTTTCCATTTTTAAATCGAAGCTTTCTATACCTTACTGGTGGCGCACAGTAAGGCGCATTACAGGAAAGCCAACTTTACACAAGCGCCTCAAGGAAAAAAAACGTTTCCCGTGGTCGGCACACAAACTGGGTTCCTCGCGTTATGAAGTCGACGTCAATCCGATTGCGTCATTCCGACATGGTCGAACTAGTTTGCATTTCAAAGTGAACAGCCATTTTTGCCACGCTGATGGCCACCCGCAAGAAAGACAACTTTTCCTGACGATGATGACGATCGTAGGTGAATGAAAGGTGGTTGAAACGCGGAGCTTTCTCTAGTCAAAGGCCAATGCCTTCAAAGTCCGAAATGGAAATTGTTACGCCTAAAACGCCCTGCAGGAAAGCAAACTTACGCAGTATGTATTCACAAAGGCACATCGAGCGCAGGTGCACAGCGAACACTTTATCCCTGGCCAATTTTCCGTGGTGGGTACGTCCGAGACACTTCAAAAGGCATCATCATCATCATTGTAATCTTCATTAGAGCATGTGGAGAAGTTGGCTTTAGCGCAAGGCGTTTCGGCATTGCGACCACCATGGCACTGCATCGCCGGCTGCCGTCATGGGCAGACTACAACAAACGAATCCCTCACAAGATTGGACTTTGATTCGACTGGGTTTTGCGGCTGAAGAAAGCTTCGCGTTACAACCATCTTTGTCGTTAGACAAAGGAGCCTTTATTTTTTATTTCCCACATCTTTACAGACCTATTAAAGATTATTTTTGCCCTCCCCATTCCGGAGTTGCGCACCACTACGCTGCATTCAATGCTGAGGACCTAAATGCACGTTACACGCGTTGTTCTACTTCTACTGTTAGGATCCCAAAGGGTCCCATGATCTCAGATTAAAGCGCTAGACACATGTACGACAGGCGCACGCGATTCGCATGCGACTGATCGTTACGACTTATTGTTAGGACCCGCCGAAACCGGTCCTAACAATAAGTCGTAACGATCAGTCGCATACGAATCGCGTGCGCCCGTCGTACATGTGTCTAGCGCTTAAGTTATGCGAAAGCGAACGAACCAACGAACGAACGAACGACCGACCGACCGACCGACCGACCCACCGACCGACCGACCGAACGAACGAATGAACGACCGACCGACCGACCGACCGACCGACCGAACGGACGAACGAACGAACGAACGAACGAACGAACGAACGAACGAACGAACGAACGAACGAACGAACGAACGAACGAACGAATGAATGAATGAATGAATGAATGAATTCACGGTAAACCATTTCTTTAGCTATTACTCTGAGAGATCTACACATTTTATTCTCACCGAAACAGCAACAAAAGAACGAATAGTATTCCAGCAGAGTTTGTTTCTGTTACAAAGGCGGCAAAAAAAAAAATCAATTTATTTTACTTGGTTAATAGGGCTCTCAGAGGAGGCGCCACCCATTTTCCCTACAAGGCCTGGCGAAATTCAGGGCACCTGGTGTATGACTCTTTTGTTATACGATCTGTTTTTTTTACTGAATGAGGTAAACGCTGACAACATGGCTTCTAGACCGCGCCAGGATAAGAGCTCACTTCGCAATGAAATCCAGCATCTCTATAGCCTTGAC
>NW_027526203.1:220333866-220610387 GCF_048455015.1 Haemaphysalis longicornis | reverse complement strand
TCAGAAAGGTTTAATGCGCTTATACCTATGAAACGAGTTCCTCCTCTTCGTTGTGTTTCCGTTCGTATTTTCGTAACAGACCTCCTGCGACAACATTCGCAGCGGCAAATTACCTGCTCAGTAAAGATGCCCGGGTGCTATTAGATATGTTCTCCTACTCTAAAAACGAACCGGGAAGCGCACTGCCCTTACCACAAACTAACGTGTCTACATTGCGGGCTTGTACTTGTATCAATATCAGTGGTGTGATAGCTGTGCCAATTGCGCCTAACTGCGCCGAGAGGTAAATGCTACTACAGCCTGCTACAAGGACTTTGATTTAAAGCAATCGGTGCCAATCTTGCGCCGAAGCTTCGTTTCGCCGGTCTTCCTCGATGTGGCGAGCTCTTTACGCCGCGAGCGTTGAAGAGGAGGGAATCTTGGAGTGTTTTCTGCTCGCGAAAACGCGCCGCGCACGCCTAAAGCCCGTTCTACATGGAGCGAATTTCGCCTGCGAATCCGCTGGAACGAACATTCGCACTTGCGAAGTTCGCAATGCCTGTAATTGTCGTCTACATGGGGCCTGCGAACGCCGCGATTTTCGCACTTCAGATGCGCCTTGTTTGCAGACTGAATTAAGTTTGCCACCAGCAAAGGTTGTTGTGATTTTATCAAGGGTGGTTTTATTTTACTTTCTTGGCAAGTTGTTTCTGCCTGGTTTGCGGTAAAAATAAGTTTATTTGCGGTTTTATATAAGAATCGTCAATTCTTTATCAATATACGCACACACAGCAGAGAAGACAAACGTTTTGGTGTGCCCGCGCTTTTGTCGCGCTCATACAAGCAACGCCATCTGGTTTCCAAGCGTGCAAGTGGTGCCGAGCTGTGCTCCTATTGGCCGCAGGTCCGGCCCCTCTACACCGCACACGCCGCACGAGCGGCGTTTGCTCGACCGCTTCAAATGTTTGGCACTTTGCCGCAGCAACGAAAAAAGGTGGTTTTGCCGCACGAGTGGCGCCGCATCAGCGAATTCGCAGGCGAAATCGCTCCATGTAGTACGGGCCAACGTTTTTAGATTAGGTCAGTTTGCAAACTGCGCCTCGAGAGGCGGTACCATTTTGTCGCCATTCCGACAGGTGGCGCTGGCGTTGCGTTGAGATCTAGTTTGAGGAGCGAGGCTCGCCCCGGCCGTGTGTTTTCGCTGTGCTGTTGGCGCTCGCCTGCTCGTCACGTCTGTATTAACGTATTAGCTCTGTGCTGTCATCGTGCATACATATTTTAGTGGATCTCTGAAGTGTCGGTGCGGTTTGTTGACGTCCTGCGCGCCAGGCTGCCGTTCGGGGTATGCTTCGGAAGCGGCCAAGTCCGTGCAGCGGCATTTCTTCAAAGCGCCCAAGGGTCCTGACGGATTGAAGGCGTGGGAAATCGCGATTCCGCGGAAAAACTTCAAGGTTACGCCATAAACATACGTTTGTGACATTCATTGTGAGCCTTCAGACGTCGTCAACTGTTACGAACACGTCGTGAACGGTCAAACTGTAAGGATACCGTAAGGCAGGTGGACTCTGAGAGACCGCGCGGCGCCCCGTATTTTCCCTGACATACCTGAGCATCTTTCGCCACCAAAGACGTCAAAGTCATGCCGAAAACCATCCAAATGGATGACAGTGGTTCCCACCTATGTTGTGTCCTGCCAAAATGATGGGCTTTTGCGCGAGGAAACTGGCGTAAGTGGCGCGAGTGGTGTAGAAAGCGCCGATGTCAGCACGTACGTTGGGAACTGCAAGAGTTGTGGTTCGCAGTTATGCAGGAATTCAGCAAATGTCCGACATTTCAATCGCAGAATGTGAAGGCTTCGTCTAGCCAGGTTATCTTCTACAAGCTCGAACATTCTGGGTGCAATTGTGCTGATTGAGAAGGGTGCAGTAGTCGGGCAAAACTTGTCGGATGAAGTTAATTCAAGAGGTTTACTTGTACCGCCGTGTAGCTACAGCGATAAAAATGGGAATATTCACCCTCAGCTGTCAAGGCAGGAGAATGTAGCAACATTTATTCGCTACATTGTTGCCTTAAAGATCAGCCCTTGGAACAAATGTTACCTGTTTCCAGACGTTTCATCCGCAACAACTGCCGTGAAAGGGCATGCAGTGTGTGTGGCACAACATATTCACGGTGCTGTCAGATCAGATCCCTACCCGGCGCGGTGGCTAAGGCGCCGTGCTGCTGGGCGCAAGGACTCGGGTTCGATTCCCGGCCACGGCGGCCGCTATTCTGATAGAGGCGGAAAGCGAAAACACCCGTGCGTTCGAGATTTCAGCGCATGTTAAAGATCCCCTACGTGGTCAAAATTAATCCGGAGCCTTCCACTACGGCACGCCTCATCACCTGTGAAGCGTCGGCGCGTTAAACCTCTTATAAATAAATTAATCTGACTAGTCAAAACTGAGAAGTGTTGCCTATCTGTAGATTGCAAAAAGAAACGAGCAGGAAAAATCAACGCAGAAGACAGCATAAGCGATGGCTCAGCGGAAAAACTACCAGGCTAAACGCTTTAAAAAATCGGCATAAGCAGGGCCACAAGAAGATAAGTGAAGGCTAACGCTTTAAAATATCGGCATATCAGGACTACAAGAAGATAAATGAAAGTGTCTGTGACCCTAACAGATAGTCCATCAGATTTACGAACCAACAAAAAAGCATAGCAGTACGACAAACATTCTCATCCGAGAAAAAACGTTTATTTCTTTTAAGAAACCACATTTATACCTGTCAGGGAAATAAAAAAAAACATTCGTTTAATAATTGGTTCAGTTTTCTTTGTTAACAGCGAAGCTGTTTAACAAATCATAATTTTTCGTGTCCGCAGTTAAAATACCAAGAATTTGCTGAGCGCGTGCACGTGAGCGCGCACGTCAGCACTTGGTTTCCAATCGGCTCACTTGATCAGTTTTGTTGGGGTTGTAAATATGTTCTTGTGAAAACGTACCTACTGCATTTGCTTCCACAGCATAAATAAAAGTGTCGAGGCGCCTTTTCTTGATTCCAAGTAGATGGCTGACTATTGTAGGCTTTCCCGCAGTTTCAGAAGTGTAAGACGTGTTCGGGTATGCTTTAAACATTATTGAGCTATAAGGGATCCCGTACTGGGGAAAAATAAATGAAAAAATAAATAAATGGAACGGGAAGCAGCCGAAGACAAGCGGACTGTGCAGTGTTTGCCTTGTCTTTTTTTTTTTTTTCTTAAGTACAGCTTGTTTCTCGTTATAATGTCGGTAAAATTGTAAACCCTCAGTCACTTAAGCGTTAGAGTAGAGCGAATTTTTATTTCGCATGTCAAAGAAGAACATTAACGGTGTGCGGTGGTCGTTCACCGGCGCCTTTCCAAGCAAGGAGTAGCAGACGACGCGCCGAGACCGATCTCAACGCTACCGCAGCGCCACCGCCTGGTCGGCGACAGCACCGGCCCGCGCCGCGGTGCTTGGAAGGCCGCGCTCTTTGCCAACTGACCTAATCTAAAAACGTTGGTACGGGCTTAAGGCGCGCTGACGCTGCCGCGGAACACCCGTACGCTGCTCGCGGCGCGGCCGGCGGCGGCAACATGGCGGCGGCTTCGGCCGCGAAGTGGTGTGGGGATCTCGAGCGACTGCGTTTAACTGCTTTCTAAAATGCTGCTCAAGGCACACACGAAGTTGCTTGTGCGGTAAAGGAGCTTATAAGGGGGGCGAAAATGGTACTATAAACCATCATCCGCGCCGCTAGTGAAAGCGCCCATGCAATATCTGCCGCGGTAGTAAGCCTAAACATCTCTGTCTGAGCAACGCCTTTTTTAACTGGCTGTCTAGAGCGCTTCGAAACATCCGCCATAAGGCGCACGCCTACCCATTGGGGCAAGTCGGCAAGCTCCTCCCACTGTCGCGCGCGTCGTGCGTCAGTTTCTGACCGAGGCAAAAGGTGCCGCGGGCGTGAAAATATTGCGCCCGCCACGCCGACGCGCACGAATTGCGTGTAAAAACGCGCCATGCGGTTCACGCTTTACTATCTGCTTTGCAATAAAGCTTGGCGAGCTATGTACAGGAGCGGGATAATTGGAGGAGATTAATGGGAGAGGCCTCTGCCTTGCAGTCGGCGTAGATAGGCTGGTGATGATGATGATGAAAGCTTGGTAGGAATTCACGTGACTAACTCCGAGGGGTCGAGATGGAGAGGGCATTGCAAGGGTAGCTAGCGGGAAAAGGGAAATGAACGAAAGTTCAAGATGGCTTAATTTGGGACCGGCTGTAAGCCGGTTGAAGAAAATGATCGTGCCTGAGTCAATATGTCGTTCAGGAGGAACGCTACAGGAGCGCTTCAGGAAAGCATTTTATGATAAAACTTTCTTTGCAAAGCTACTCTTCGTGAAGAACGTGGTCGACGTTTTCACGGATTTTTTTTTTGTCTTCGTTTCAATTAAGTTAGCCGTTGGTCCACCTACTCAATGATCATCATAGGTGACCCTCTTTCACAAGCTGGGTGGGTCTTACCGCTCCAAAAAGCCAGAGAGTTGCCGTTGTTGCAAACCTCGTCTCTTGCAAATTGGAAAGCGAGTGTACAAGTCTGAGAGGACATGTAGCATGCGATTTCGTCTTGGGAACCCGGAGAGAAACAGACATTTAGGCTGGGTGCTAGAACCTTTTAAATAAAATGCACTCAGTACATTCTGTCACGTGTCACTGTGTTGTGTTCATTATGGTTTTACGAAAAGTTCTGTAGCCTACCGATTGGAATGCTACCCCGATAGTCATCTTTTAAATAAAACTTCAAGTTCTTTCATGATCTGTTGGCTCATGCAGTGAATGCATGTACAAACTCGCACGAACCCTTTCGGTGCTTGTCTTGAGGCATTTCATAGTCACTGCTAAAAGACATCTGTGCGGCAGAAACTCGTCTGCACCGAAGGCATTTTACCTGTTTGAGAGAGAGAGAGAGAGAAAAATATATTTTTATTTCTCCAGCAGAGGCTGATGTGCGGGCCTCGCTCCGTGGAAGGCGTCCCTAGTCCGGGATGCCTTGACTTCGGCTGGCCGTACGTGCTCGGGTCACAAACTTAAGCTGAATATCCGGGCCGGGCTGGCCAGGGAAGCCCTCCACTGCTCGACGGTTGGGTTGGAAAGGGGGGGGGGGGGGGCAAGTCTGGAGTTCGTTGGCACTCCCATATGATGTGGTAGAGGGTGCCAGGCTGGTGACAGTAAGCGCAGAGGGAAGGTTGTTGGGTGGGGAAGATGAGGTGGAGGCGGCTAGGATGTGGGTAGGTATTTGTTTGGAGACGCCGCCAAGTTGTAGCTTCCTCTGGAGAGGCGCAAGTGTGGTGGTGGGAGGCTGCGGCGAGTTTGCTTGTAATGTGAAATAATCTCTGTGTAGCCGCTCAGTCGGTGGGGTTTTATCTTGAGGGGGTAGACATTGGCCACCGTCGGCAATGGCTCGGTGTGCCAAATCGCGAGCCGCGGCATGAGCCGCTTCATTGCCGGGGATGGCGGCGTGTCCAGGAGCCCAGACGATGCAGATATCGGGGATTGTCGAGGAGTTTTGGAGGATGAGCAGGGCTGATAATGAAATGCGGCCAATCTGGTAGTTTCTGTGTGCCCAAAATGTTGCCTTTGAGGCTCCTCTCGGTTGTTTTGCTCCCTGCCTAGCAATATTTCTGAAATATTAATGCTCGTTCTGGCTGCTCCAAAAGCTGATTTTGCTGCTCCAAAACCTACTTTTGGCTGCTCCAAAATGACTCGACCCAATCACATCCCTGAAATATGTACTGATGGTCGCTCGCCGTCACTAGTCCCCCCACTTGCTTAGAATGAAGCACAGGTGTCTTAGTATTAACTAATGGAGCGAATTTCGAGTTTCCTAGCGACGCGAGAGAAGCGAAACAAGTTTCGGCCATTTCAGTCGCAGTGGCTATCTCGTAGACGAATGATTGCATAGCCAAGAAAGCAAACCCAAGAAGATGCCTAAGAATCCCATAGACATACCAAGCCAACAGCTGTGTCCCATAATGCGATAAGCCCCCACGCCGGCATGTACTCCCATAGTTTAGTCTGTTGTATACTTACTTAAAAACTATATGATAGTAACACTCGAATGCGCGCACGCAGGTAGCACTCTGATAACTATATTTTTATTGCTGCCCTCTTTTGCATCACAGCTGCCCGTTTTGCGCTACTGTGGCGCGAAATTTGGAAGTTTTTTAATATTTCTCGCTTTTTTTTTGGTTGAAGAAACGCCTTGCATGGCTGAAATTTAGTTGATTTAGTTACCAAAGGCTAGTTCTTTCAAGTTGAACTAGGTTGTATTTTGTCGTCATGGCCGCTTTAAACATGATTATCTCCTAAAATACCGAGTCAAGTTGTAACCGGCCGGGACTAAGCAAATCTTTAACGGGCCGAGCAAAAGTTTGATTTCCGTCCAGCAACATTGTAACTTGCCCGATCAATTAAGAGTCTGCAATAAAAAAAAAACAATGTCCTAGGGAGGAAAAGCTGGAACCCAGAGTTCTCGGAATTAAATCCTGCGTGGGGGGCATGCTAAATAAAACAACCACCGTGGTGTGTCTTCACAAGCAGCACGCTCATGTAGTGAGATTGTGAAGTAGTGTGGAGCAGTTTGCTCACTATCACGTACCGGAGGTCTGCTTGGCGCGTATTAGCGTAGTGCTACCTCAGCAAATTATTTTCCCGGCGCCGCGCGTACGGGACGAGGTTGCGAAGAGGTGATTTGCAGGAAAAGGAGCCTGCAAACGATCGGCGCGCCTGCCAGTAGCGGTCCCAGAGATTGGGTTTGGGGGGGAGAAGGAGGAATAACATTTATTTTTTAAGGGAAAGGGGAGGGGGAAATGAGAGTGGGTGGTGGCCTCAGTCCAGGCCGCCTTCGGGCTCCCCAGCAGCCCTCGCCCGGGAGATCAGGTACTCCTGATCCTCGAGCTGGAAGCTGGTCAGCCTGTGCTCCCACTGCTCCAATGTAGGTGGGGGCGAATTTTTTTTTGGAGGGGGGGGGGGGGGGCGATAAAGAACCGCTCCCATCCTTGCGCCAGTTCTGCGCAGGAGGTGATAACCATGCAGGTGTGTGCGCGTATGCGGTGTAGACCGCTTGTGCACAAATCACTTAGCGACACAGTGGTTTTTGGCGCCTCTTGGGTGGTGTAACAGCTGGCTCGAGTCCTCATTTCTGACGGTCGCAACACGTTTGCGACCTCGCGCAAGTGGGATGTAACCTCGCGCAAGTGTAATGGTTAGAAAAAACAAAAAAAATAAGAAGCTGAGGACCTCTTTGGGAAGGGCGATCGCCCCCTTCGCCCCCCCCCCCCCCCCTCCCCTTGGGACCGCCACTGGCGCCTGCCAGCAACGATTCGCACGTTGTGCCATTTGCGCACGGCGATTATCGACGCACACGACTCAGCGCGACGAACAAAGACGGGCCCGCGACGAGAACCAAGGGCGTTATTTGGCAGCAAATCAAAACGTCATTCGCGCACACGACGCTTTGATGATCACTCATCCAAGGTAAGCCACCGCTGCTGGCCACTGTGCCCGAAGTGACGTCACAAAGTAAGAAGTGAGGGCTAACGTCCACATCATGCGATGCAGGGAATCAGATTTGTGCAACACGACCCACGTACACAAAATGTTTCCTTACCGCTTACACGCTGCGTGCACGCGCGGTGAACAAACGCTTATAAGTGCAGGCCGTACGGTCAGGCATTGTGCTGGTCAGTCACAAGGCAGTCACCAAGTTTTCTTTTGGTGGCTGCAAGCGCATTATTACAAAACCGCGGGAACGACCAAAGCAAAGACAAGAGAGGAACACCCTTAAGAAAGGAAGGGTGCTTCCTGGGCTTGCCTTGAGCCTCACCCGAAAGCTCCCTGCAGCCTCCTGGTGACGCTCAGTAGGCTGGAATGGGAGAATGTGCGCCCTCGTGGGCACGATCCAAGAGGTTGAGGATGTACACCCGCCCAATTTTTTACCAATATCACGGGAGCGTCGACCGTTCCGTCGATCAGCGCCGTATGATGGGGCGATACGACAAACTCGGCGAGAGTAACCGCATGCGCATTAACCAAAGGCCGCTGCTGTCGTCGTCTGCTCGGCTGTACCAAGAGCAGACAGCCACCCCCGATTTTTTTATTCGCTTATCACACTACCCTCCAACCCGCCGTTCACGGGGAGGAGAGGGCAAGTGAAAGCAAGCGGTAACAGCAGTACGGGGTGGCTGCATGCTCTTGGAACTGCCTAGCAGACGACGGCAGCTGCGGCCTTCGCTTAGTGCGCATGCGGTTACTCTCGCCGAGTTTGTCGTATCACCCCATCATACGGCGCTGATCGACGGAACGGTCGACGCTCGTTTTAGCATAGCGGCTCCCGTACGCTAAGCTAAGGTTAGCGAGTAGCGGGACCGGACTGCGCATGCGCGCGCGGGGAGTGCGAGGAGGTTGCCCCTCAGCGGAGGGAAAGAGCGCGGGCATGGCGAAGGCAGGCCGCGCGGAACTAATCCACCCCACCGTGACGAATTTGCTCTCCCCAGTCGCGCCCCGCTACCCGCCGCCGTAGCGTTAAGCCCGTTTTCTTTTGAGTCCGACAAGTCGGATCCAACATGTCGGGTCCGACTTGTCGGTCCGACACGCGAGTTTGTGTCGGGCGGCCGTTTTCTTTTGCGTTCGGGAGCAGGACCCCGACAGCAGTGTCGGGCCAAAGACGTCACTTGAATCGAATATTGTGATTGGTTCGTCCGACCTTATAGTACTTTTTGTTTACGCTCAAACAGCTATTATGGTCATTTGAGAAAATTTGAGTTTATTTCCCTCAGCATGGCGCGAATGTTGATCTCGCTAGACTTAATCAGCCTGCAGCCGTAACGTCTATGTAGACGCAAGCGCATTGGAGAGCTTCCCATAAACCAGTGTATGCCCGGCGATGCTGCAGCTTGGCTCGGGCAGGGTCACTCTGGCTTGGATTATGAAGCGGCGACGGCGCAAAATCTTCCCGTTTTTCCGAATCTCATGCGGCAAGACTGTTCTTTGAAGCATAATCGCTCTCCCAGCAATGTAACATGCGTCCACGTACGTAGCAGCGCTCTATGATTACGCAGAAACAAGCTCTTGACCGTTCAGCGCATCGCATTCTGATACGGTGCGCACGGGCTGTCTATTTGCGTCGTTGCGGCAAATGTTAGCGCTTCTTTCGTCAATTGCAATGAGCACTGGTATTTTAAATTCTGCGACGCAGGGTACAAAATTTTGGTATGGGAATATCGGCAGCATAGTTGTTGCCTTAACATCATGTCCGCATCTCTTAAACACATATTTATGTACTCATTTTGCGATTACGCGCCTGTGGAACTACGACAGTCAGCGATCGTATTTAGGAACTGGCAAAAACCGGAGTAGTTCCACCGACCGTCACCGCAGTGTTTTCTTTTTTTTTTTTTATGGCGATGCCGGCTTTGACCTTTGTGTTCTACAACGAGATTACCTTTTCTGGACGACTGTACGAAGGCTCCCATCCAGGTCAACAGTTTTACTAATAACTTCCACAGAAAACACAGCTAGGCACATTTAACGCTTTGCTGCATGTTTCAAGTACATTTGTTTACAGTTAATTATGCTGATTCCGACACAGATTTTGTTTGCAAATTAGCACAGGCTTAGAACCTGGTCCGGGGTTTGTAAAAGCAGGCGTCCGTACACGTCTGCATATGGTGGCCATATACCAGAACGCATGAGCGATTCATACAGCAGAATGGAAGTTTTTTTTTTTTATCCCTCACAGGAGCAGGCCAGTCCCACCACCTGCACTTACTGAGGGTACCAGCCGTCTGGCCAAATTAATTTCAAAAAATCAATTCACATACTGCCTCCCACCCTCCCCGCTCCTTTCTTGCAGCCTGGGTTACTGCTTGTTCATCGGATTGGAGTGAATAGCTGACACTCTCCTCCTACTTCTAATGGTCCCCATGGTAGTGCCCTTGGTCTTTCCTTTAAATTTTCTGTAATGAATTATTTCCATTGTAAATGAGCCTAGACAGATTTCGCTATATGCTGGCAATTTCACTATTTCTTATAATATCCCCTCCTGGAGTCATGTGTGGGCTACGGGGTTAAAACCGGATGACTGCAGTCTCCCTTCATATCGTCAACAAAAAGAGTCCACTCACACTTTTTACCCTTTTTCAGGAAAACTTGCCCGAAGCTCAGAAATGTACTCGTCTAGCTATTGTATAAACTAGCAACTTGAGCTGAAGTCACATATAAAAACCAATGTTTCCTCATCTTGTCATGAAGTCGGTTTTATAAATCATAAACTCACCGATACTCCAGCAAAAGTTAGATTACTTTTGTACCCTACTTTAATTTGATTGAAACTTCAGTATGCCTGCACCGTCTCAGACCCCTATAGAGGAAATAATATCGAATTGGTTAAAAAGGCTCTAAGAAAGGCTGTTGACTTTATTTATTCTAAATATAATTGCACAAATTCTTTTTGTGAGGTCATATAAGATTATGGGATTCGAATATTAGTCAAGGAGAAAGTTTTTGCATCTTACATTTGTTCACTGTTTAGAATTCTAACTATGGGCACACGGATTCTGTTAATGAGCTCATGCAAACTGGTGCGATTGAAACACTAGGGAAAAAAGAAATCTTAATGCCTTAAATTTTTTGCTGTTGTTATGCTACAAACTTGGCCTAGATACAAGACCACGACATACTTCAAAATAATATTCATCATTACCATTTTCATTCTTTCACCCGTTCTACACACCGGTTGAAATTTTTTTTTCCCACATGTATTATCGACTGGAAAAATACGCCTGAACATATGTCTTAATTAATTTGAATACATAGAAGCAAATGTTTAGTTTATTTTAACCTTTTGTTCTTTCTCATTGCTGCCACATGTTGTATGCTGAACTGCTGGTATCTATGATCTTGTTCACACCTTTATGACCTTCCTTCTTGGGCCTCTGGTTCGCAGTACACACTTCAATAAAAATTTAAAAAATTAGTGACAAGGGCAGCTGGAGGTGCTGAAGAAAAATTGGCCTCACACTAATTGCAGAAGACTCGCGGCAGAACACGACGTGTATACCCCACACAAAATAAAACTCGCCGATATAATTTTATTTCAAAACAAGACAGCTATGTACAAAAACAGATAGGCCCCAGATATATATAGATACATGAATTATTAAGCCTTAGTTATAAACAAAACTGGCTGTTTTGTTAAGAGCAGTGATGCCTCAATGAGTTACCAAGATCTAGTTCATTTCCGTAATTTCCACTTATAACGCGGTCTTCTGTTTTGAAATGAAGCCTCTTTCGGCCAAAGTTAGGCAAGTAAAGGGACAACAAAATGAGTTCCTTTGTTTAATGCTACCAAATGTACTAAGTATTACAGAATTGAAACACACAAGGTTAAGTGAACAACACTACATACAACAATAAGTTAAGTTTATGCAGACAAAAAAAAAATCAGCACTATATGACGCTAAACTGCAGCACGGTTTATTGACATTTCATCGATAGACACACAACTCGTAATGATCAAGTAGTCCCATGCATGTTGAACCCTTTCATTTTGCACCATTCATATTTTTCTTCTCCTGGGTTCCTTAAATATAAATTGATACTTGAGCATCATCACATACACTATGTTCTTGCAATCAGTAAAAATTCTGTGCACTCAACACCAATACAATGGCTTAGAGAGAGAGAGAGAGAATAACTTTAATGGAGACCAGCGATGTTAGCCGAGCCGTCGGGCTGGCTTGCTACGCTAAATGAGAGAAGAAAAACAAACAAACAAACAAAATAAAACGTGAGGACGAAAAGATGTCTTTTGATGCGGCCAAAATTTTCAATGACAAAACTTTGTCCAGTTCTGTGCTCCGAAGAAACTCCAAAGGAGCTTTGATTGCACGTGCAGCATGACTGGGACTCGACCGAAAAGGCAAAAAGCAAAAATGCTCATGTCGAGATTTTGGCATATTTTAAAGATATTTAGGAGGTCAAAATAAATCCAGAGTACTTTAATACGGCGCGCCTCACAGTCCAAGTGTAGCTTTGGTGCATTAAACCCCATAATCAATCAAATCAATGTAACCAGTTGAGAGGTAGAAAACACAGTTCATTTGCAGCGCCTTGCTTTATCTTTTTGCAAAAACACATGCCTGCTGCCAATAAAGCTGCAAGTTACTATAATGCCAATACCATCAAAGTACTCCTCATAAAATCAAACGCTCTTACAATCACAGCTAAAACAGTCAGCTTCCGACCGTTCTAGTGCCCTTTTCCACTTCTCCCTACGCTTGGCGCCAGACAGAAGACAAAAGTGCTACACCCGTTCATTTGTGCCTCTGCACCTGGAATGGCAGGTCGACACACAGCCCAATCTAGGCATTCTCGAGCTCAGGACACCTGTCGGTTACTTTATGCACAAAGCGCAAGCACATGAGCTTAGTGCAACAGGGATGGTGTAGTGGAAGAACCAAGTAAGGCAGACCGAGGCCATTGCTGCATGAAATGGGGCTGAAAGCTGTAATTGCGCGGGAGCCTTCCAGATGATGATAGTGATGTTAGATAAATGATTTGGGAAATGAATACTGAAGACATTAGCTCCACAAATGGCGTTGCTTGCTGCGTCAGATAGGGTGAACACAGTAAATGAAAAAAAAAATCTGGAAAGAGTACGTAGAAACAATGAATAAGAGGGAGAATGAAATAAATCAGGAACATTTGAAAAAATGGCAGTAGTAGGATAACAGATCTCAGGATCTCAAAGTTATAGAACGTCGACCAATCTAGAGCCTTTGTCCGTAGCGCAGTGTCAGCATGACTGCTACAGTTCACAAAAGTGATTCAGTTCTGAAAAGTTTTTTCGTAGCAATCGCACAAGAGTTCTTTTCGCTGTCTCGTGTTGGGTTGCATGCTGCGTGCAGTAGCACAAGAAATGACACATGTTCTCTTTCATAGAGTAAGGGCGTTCTGCATTCTGCAGCCCGTCCAGCCTCTGAATAAGCGTTTTGGAAGAGGGTGTTCACTTTGTGGAGTGATTTTTTTAGTTTATTTTTTGATCTTCTGCTGTTGAATGAAGCTAGACCCTCATGCAGGTGGACTAAAGGCTGAAAGTTGGTACACATAAAAACTGAGTGGAAGAAAAATGAGAAGTGAGCAAACCTCTACCAGTTGGTATACAGTTGTTCATTTATTTTTAAGTGTGATAGTATGACCACATGTTAAGCTTTTTTGCACAACTTCAGCGTCATGCAAAAAGTCAATGAAAGAGGGCATGTCATGCAGTGAAGCTAGAAAATTTGAATGTCATGCGGCAAAGCCAACTTTTACTGCTCAATTATTCCCAAATTTTCAATACTCGAAAACATTCAGCACTTTGAATGATAAAAGTGCACTGCAAATCAAATAGCAAACAGCATTCGCAAAGTGTTTGAAATTTCAGAAATTTCCACGCCTCTATTGTATTTTTCTGTGTTTGGCGGGACCACCAAATAAATGGATGGACATTAGAAGAAGGCGCTTCCTTGGAAGCCAATGTCACTATACCACTTGATAAGGCACTTTCTAAACTCCCCAGAATTGTGTCAGGACTACCGACGCTGTGATCAAAAACTACGACCAGCTAGGGATAGCAAAACTTACGGACAGTACGAGTGAAGCTGATGCTGTTTACTACATGCTGCACTAGGCTGTTGCACGTTACTCTCCCAAGCTTCAGGTGGTTTTTGGCGTTTCATCGCACAGTAACTCACCGAAATATTTCAACAACTTTGAAAGTGGACTGAACCTGACCTCCGATTTAGTCAGTCTATCGGTGTATGCAATGGGCTTTCGAATGCGTGGTGGTGCTATTTGCTTAGCTGCACCGATGCCATCTGCACGGTTGCATTTTGCCGCATGGGCCGCGGCGTTCCTGATGTGAAATGTGGTTCGCAGTGTTGTGTTGGCAAGAACGTTCATGTGGACAGCGTTTTTTTTTTTTCGAGCGATTTGTGGATTTGCGAATGCCTTGTTACAAGTAGTAGTCAGCATTGTTTTTGCGTCGAAATTCCAGACAGTGCTGTGCACGCTTGCTACAACCGAAGATCCGAAGCAGGTCGCATGGCAAAAGCAAGCGTGTCACTTTTTTTTTTTTTTGCTGCTTCGGAGCCAAGGATAGAGCAACGCTCGATGACAGTCCGCCTTCATGCGACGAATTTACAATGAAGTTATCGATAATGGGACTAATCAGTACTGAATCTGTTGCACCTGTTTCGTTCCAAGTGGAAACGACGGGTCTTGAAGCTTTCACCTCACACTTTGTCACATGCTTGAAACATTGTGCAGTGCTCTCTGCACCGCTGTCCGCACCTGTCTAACCGTTGGACAGGCGCTGGTAACGTAGTCCGCTTTGCACTATCTCCGTGTGATCCCCATGCATTGATTTTCTTATTTTTGGGTTGCTTCAAAGGACCGTGTCTCGAGTTAGGAAAATTTTTCCACCCAAAGCTGCAACGAGGCACTGGCTTTACTGAGCCACCCAGGCATGCTGCGCGCTTCTTGGGGAGTGCGAGAGACGGTGAGGTGCTCTGGCAACAGTGTTATGGTGTGTTGAACGTATGACTGACGTCTACCTAAGCTCCCAATGATGGTGAGCAATTACGCAGAGGTTCTGGGTGGAAGCAATCGTGACATATGTATATAAAATTAGGTGCAGCCACGTCGACAAAGATTCGACCGATAGTTTTCAAGTGCTTTTTTTTTATGTAGACGAGGTGGAAATTATAAGCAAAACAAGATTATGGAACACGCTTTGAATACTGCAAAAACAGCGCAGAGACAAGCGATAAACCATATTGCTCTAGTTTGCCAATCCATAAGTCGTCATCTCTGCGCTGTTCTTGAAGTAGTCAAATTGTATAGCCAACGTCAAGCTTTAGTGCATAAGCACAGAACGCGCTTGGTCATTAAAGAGCACTCGAAGACGACAAAAGAGTTGGATGCCCACAATTACCTGAAAAAAGGTTGCATTTCATGTACACGTATTCACCTAAAAACACTGGAAGTAGACAAGGCTGCGGCTGGATGCACAGTCGGGTTAGCCTCATTTATAAAGTATGCCGGCTACCTTAACACATCGTGTTACAAGCATGTGCAAGGTATGAGGTGAAAGCTTTGACGGCCGTCGTCTCCACCTGAAATAAAATGGGCACGCCTGATTCGGTACTGATTAAACCCATCATCGATAGCTTCTTTGCGAATTCGTTGCCTGAAGTCAGATCATCTTCAAGTACTGCTCTAGCTACCGCTTCAAAACAGAAAAAAAAAAGCGAAACGCTTGCTTTTGTTGTGCGGCCTGCTTTCGGATCTGCGGTTGCAGAAGTGTGCACAGCACAGTCCGAAATTTCGAAACAAAAACAATGCTGACTGCTCCTTGTGACAAGGCATTCGCAAACCCACGAATCACGCAGAAAAAAACACTGCCCACGCGAACGTTCTTACCAACACCACGCCGCAAACCACGTTTTGCATCGGGAAACATGCTGCCTGCACGGCAGAATGCAACTGTGGATATGGTGTCGGGGCCGTCGTGTAGGTAGCATTGCTGCACGGCCAAAAGCCCAGTGCATACACCCTATTGCTGAACTCCCGAAGACACCAAGTGGCGCAAAGGTCGGATATCAAACAAACATTTTTAAAGGTTGGCATAAAACCAGTGGACAAAGACGCATTGCGTTTCCTGTGGTTTCAAGCAATACCAAAACCGGGTGTACCACTTTCAGCAGTTTTGACTTGCTGTATGACCCGCATCCCTTTCAGAGTGATGGCTAACCCATTTCTACTTCCCGAAATGCTTCAACACCACTTAAACAAAGAGCAGTACCCTCAAACTGTGAGACATACACGGATGACGTGCTCACAGGAGCTGGAAGCGAGAAAGCTGCCGTGAAGCTGTACAAAAATGCCACTGAAATGTTTGAAGCAGTAAAATGCTATTCCAGTGATTTCAACGTGACTCC
This sequence comes from Haemaphysalis longicornis, assembly GCF_048455015.1. Taxonomy (NCBI): domain Eukaryota; kingdom Metazoa; phylum Arthropoda; class Arachnida; order Ixodida; family Ixodidae; genus Haemaphysalis; species Haemaphysalis longicornis. The sequence continues at coordinate 220,594,369 of NW_027526203.1, read as the reverse complement.
CGGGATACCATGCATCTCGGTTATTTGTCGGGTGTGCTGAAGGTTTTGCGACGTACGTGGGACCCGTGTGCCGACCACTTAACATTCTCTCTATGTATGGATTGTATTCATGGCATAGAACCATTCACAAATTGGCCCATGCTACAAACAACGGCGTGGATATGTGACCCACTAGGGCGCAACGTGAAAACTTGGAAGTGTTGGTAAGCATGTTGAACCCTAGCGTAAACGACATGACAAAGCAGCGCTTCGTGTGTCCTGTTGCTATCGTACTGCGTCTTGTCATTTGCGCTGAAGTTCAACATGAACCACTGGGAAGGGAGGGGGAGGGGGGGGGGGGCTTTCTTTTTTTATTGTCCATGCCAAGGTCCTGTTCCACGAAGTGTGGCGTAAAAACATCGACTTCAACACGCTACCTACCAACAGCACGGCGGCCTGGAAGGTAGCTAGACGGACTCCCTATCTCCCTGAGGTTCAAGTACCCCGGTACTACAGGTCGCAAACAAATGGAGGGAGGACGGACTGCTTTCACATTTCTCCTGATACCCGTCCAATGCCATATGAGGCAGTTGCCTACCTCACCCTGGAGGGTGAAAACGGTACAAGATCGACAACTCTGGTAAACAAACAAAGGGTTGCACCAGGCAAGGAAATTACACTGGCGAGACTGGAACTGATGGCATGCCTGCTCGCTGGTCGATTGTGTGGCTATATTTTGGAAGCCCTCAAGCAACAGCCATCAAACATCTACCTGCGGACAGATTCAACAACAGCACTCTATTGGATTCATGAAGATGTTGGCCGCTGAGAGCAGTTCACACGCAACTGAGTCACTAAAATTCAACGCCTCGCGAACAAGTGCGTATGTAGACATTATCCGGGAAGAGAAAATCTAGCTCGCGACATCCCAGCCATGCAGCTGGCCAAAAACGCCCTGTAGCGGAGCAAAGCACTGTGGATTTGTCCCGCATGCATATTGGGAATGAGTGGTTCCGAAAGCGATATACGATGAAATCGAACTAGGGGAAAGGAAGAAAACAAGATCATTGCCAGCGGCAGCATCGCCACCTACTGAGTCGGGCGTGATCGATCTGGAACACTACGGCAAAATCTTAAAGCTAATCAGAGTCACAGCTCGGGTTTTTCAGTTCATCACTAGAACCAAACAACAAAGCAGCAAATTGGGACCCCTCATATCCGACGAGCTTAATCAAGCTGAACGATACTGGATATGTTGGGAGCAAAAAGGGATTCTCAAAAGAAGTCACGTGTGCCGCCCAAGGAACACGAATTACCCCCACTCCGCTTTAAGAATGTTCACTGATGATTGACAGTGCTGGCATTTTAAGAGTTCAGGGAAGACCACAACATAGCCAACTTTGGTGTGGCTTAAAGCAAACAACTATAACAAAAGCGTAAATGGGCATTTGAAAAGGTTTATGATAGAAACCATTTTGTGAACCCGGTGTGTAAACACTACTCACAGGAATATGTCATGACTGCATGATTACATTACAATAACCATGTGCTTCATTAGTAAAGGTACTTTTTCGGATAGTGGTGCATGGAAGCTTTACCTAGCGCATATATGCGGCATATGTAAACAAGCAACAGCTGCAAGTGAAATGACCACGAAAACTAGTCCCAAACGGAAACAGCATCTCGCATGAAGCACACATCACGTAACCAGGCAGTGCTGAACGCGAAAAAAAAAGCACAGCCTGGACACACACTGCAGTTGCTGCACCAAGCCCACTTGCCACCACATCACGCGGCCACTAGAATAGGCGAACTAGCGGAGCACTCACGACGCTGGTTTGGGAACGCCGCAGTCCACCAGCGGCACTAAAGCACTGGGAACACCCTCACATTTCAAAACGCACAAACACCGCCACACATCGCTACCAACTGCGCAGATATACAACGGGAAAGTTATGTAAAAGGTGCACCCCTCGGATGCGATGTGTTTCTTGCAGTATCGGAGCTAGCGGCGCCGCAGCTTCACAGATACACATTCAACTCCGGGAGAACTGCGACGCACCACACACGGCTGATCGCGAGAGCCGAACTTCGACACATCAAACAGATAACAGCACGGCGTACACACTTGATATGAAAAACTTGCACTGTACACAAGCGCTGACCGCCACTGCGCGTTGCTTTCACTCACAGTGACCATATTTTGAACGTTATCGATGATCCAAGCGCGGAGACAGACCTTGACAGCTCGGAGCGCGCGAGAGCGGGGCCACGATGAATTTGGACTTATCAATCGTCTCGCGCTAGCGATGAGCACGACGGGCGTATCTCTACACAGTTGATAAAGAACGAAAACACGGCGAACCACTCTGCAGACGCTGGTACTGGGGCATTTCCTGCCTCGGCTCCACACAAAGCACGAACATTTGAAAAGACGAACGATAAACGCGTATCGCAGTACCGACTCAGGACCGGGGTGGTCTGTCGTGACTTCTGCAAGTCGTTGTCGTTTTTGATATCACAATCAAGTTGTGCGACGTACACCGTCCCCGCAACTCGCCGCCGCCATGTTGCCGAAGGCCGATGGGCGGAGCCAACTCCAGCCGGACGACCCAGCCGGACGGCTCCAGCCGGACAATTCGCTCGCCGAGCGAATTCGACCTCGGCGTCCAACTTGGCCCGACAGGGCCCCCCCGACAGAGCACTACAGGCCCAGCCGGACCATGTTGTGCTCTGTCGGACTCAAAAGAAAACGGGCTTTAGCGGACGGAGCACGCTATGCTAAAACTGGTAAAAAATTGGGCGGGTGTACAACTACACACAACCGCGGAAGCAACACACAACGATTGTACTGGTACCGCAATCATACACAGGAAGATCGATATATTTCCTTATCTAAAGGGACCCGCCGCGTTGGCTCAATGGCTAAGGCGTTGTGCTGCTGAGCACGAGGACGCGGGTTCTATTCCAAGCTGCGGCGGCCGCTTTTCTGATGGAGGCGAAAAGCAAGAACGCCCGTGTGTGCAAGATTTCGGCGCACGTTAGAGATCAAAGCACGTTAAAGCACGTTAAAGCACGATCAAAGCACGTTAAAGGTCAAAATTAATCCGGAGCCCTCCACTACGGCGCGGGTCATCACCTGTGCTCTGTCGGTGCGTTAAACCCTACACTCAATAAATAAATAAATAAATAAATAAATAAATAAATAAATAAATAAATAAATAAATAAATAAATAAATAAATAAATAAATAAAATCATGAATGAATTAACGAAATAAATAAATAAATATAAAAATAAAAAATAAATAATCAAACAATCAATCAAACCTTATGTAAAGGGAGTTGTGAATGAAGACGCAGTTTTTTAAGAAAAAAATGTCGTGTTTATGTTTATTTCTGGCCTGGAAGAAACTAGGAACACGAATAAAAATGAAGGGGTGAGTATTTAAGAAATTAACATACGCCGATGACATTTCTCTATTGAAGGGGCACTGAAGGCTACTAGCAGGCTTGTTTCTGACAGAAGTCCGATCCTCTGTAGCGTCTCCGCGTTTGCGGGTGGTGGCCAGATAAGCCCGGCCAGGCGTTCCGGTGATGGTCTTGACAGAGTAAATTCAAGTCTGGGGACCAAACGCGGGTGTTTATCGCCCTTTGGTTTCAGCCGTAGTTTTATCAGTTTATCGGTTTTCAAACTTTGAGTTGCCAATAAGCTCAGATAACTTTCGCGGCTTAGCTAATACGATGCTAAAATATGTTTCAGCCGGGAATTATATTTTTACATATGCTGCCAATCTTGTATAGAATTACTGCAAAAAGGCGCATACATTGTGAAGCACCAAGCTCTGTACAAGGAGTAAGCACGTTACTATACAAAAAGCAAATAAAGGTTTTATACTCAGGTGACAACCAAAAATCGAATAACTACTGCATGAATCCCAATGGAGCTGATAACAATTCCACTATTTGCAGAAAGCAGGAAACCAACCGAAAAGGAAGATTCAGCACTGACATCAGGACGGAAACAAGGTGCTAAGCGCGACATAAATGAGGTGGCAAAGAAAATTAGGATACTTACGAAGGCATTTAAAGTTTACGCCTAACAGCGATGGTGGCCGCTTACTGCAGCGTACAGTGTGTGCGATAATCAGTTGCCTCTGCCTTAACATGTTCCTGTGCGGGTTTTCTCGAATTTGTGCCACTCTGATAGTACAGTAACAAAAATATCAAAGGCGATAATCCCACCACAACTAAATACGCGATAGAGTCCTCCGCAAAACAATGCCGGTGAAACAAGTGTTCTCGTACCTGCCCATTGGCAGTTCACGTGTTTGCAATGTTAAGAAATTTAACATATGAAAGCAAAAATTACAGAAGCTCCCAAATGGAAATCTTCGAATAAATGATTAAGCCGCCCTGTAATACACCCAGAATTCACTGCTGTGCTCAGATAGATACATAACTGGGAAGGCGTTTTTTCACGTGCACGTAAGTTGTCTGACACCCAGGTAGGAAGACCGTAGGGTCTTTTATTTCCTACCTCGGTAAGACCCCGTGTATCCGCAAGAAGCGCTATAGACGTAGCCCCTTTAAATTTGGCTTAACTGCTGTAAACAAAAGCTTAGCAATAAAGTCGTTGTTCCAGGACACTGTATGATACCTTATATGAAAATATGAGGGTTTCAGGGCCTTATCGTAAATACTTCCGTAAACACGCATGTATCCCTATACAAGGCTGTACACACAGCTCCACTAGAGTCAGCTTCACCTCAGTGCACAAATGCAGTGCTGAAACACGTTATTTCAGGCGCACTATAACGTGTCTCTTATCAACGTCTGATGGCCGATGCGAATTTTATTATATACCTCCAGAATACCACATATATCCCTAAAGGGACCATACAACGCTGCTGATAAAAGCTTTCGCTCTTTCCTTTGTGCCTGGGAGCACTGCGAAAGCTGCGGTTATCGCCAGCTGAGAGCGGCACTGAGTGATTTGTTAGTCCCTTGTAGCTGCCGCTGTGCTTTTTTTCGCGGTTTTCTTTTAAATGGCTACCGAATGCTTTCATTGCTAAAACTGAAAGTACGCCGGGCAATAGCCACACCATCGCTCTAACTACATCATTCAAGCGCTCAAAGAAAAAAAAAAATTAAACTGGTTTATAAGCTATCCGATGGGCGTAGGGCAGTAAGTTTTGGCAGAGGTACTTTGTGACCCCTATTTTAGATACTGGATATGCTTGCTGACTACGTTCTGAAAGCGTTTGAGATTTAGATAAAAAAGGGGGAAAAATGAAGCAAGCACGCACTAACGCGTAAGACCTGCGAAGCTGTACGCAACCTTCACGGCCATCACGATGGTTTAAGTCGATGATTGCAGCCGATTTGATTGCAGCCGAAGAGCAATCTTGGTCAATCTTCCTAAGTTGGTATGCTTGGCTTGACAAACGTGCGCAGGGTACGGTGGGCGGTCACCGCAAGGCACGCCCACACGAGCGCTAGGCATTTTCTTGGTTCTTTTAACTGCCGGGCGGTCACTGCAAGACACGCGCTCACGTGCGCACGCTCGGCATTTTCTTGGTACCTTTAACTACGGACAAAAAAAAATACAATTTGCTAAACAGCGTCCCTGTAAAAAAGTGTTTTTTTACCAAGTTCTCTTAAAGTAGAATTCACTGCTGTACACAGATGCGTAACAAGGAAGACATGTTTTAGGGGCAATGTAACATGCTGGATATCCAGGGTGTCTAACCCAAATTTTTTCGGGTTTTGTTCGGGTTCCGGTTCAAGCCTTTCGGGTTCGATTAAGAGTTTGGTTCTGCAGCGCCATTCCATTTTGAGTCGAACCGGTTATAACTGGTTTAAACGGGTTCAAACGTGTTCGGAGAAAAAAAAAGAACCTTTTTTTTGTACTTTTTTAGTGATGCTTTTTCGCTTCTTCATTTCCCTGTCAGGTACGTATGAAAAAAAATTCCTAATGTAGGATTTTTTGCAAATATTTACTTCGCCAAACTGACTGTACAATCCACTGCGAAATATTTTTCAAGGGAGCCCAACGATTGCGGCGCTAACTTATGCGAAATAAAAGGTTCGGAGAGACACTTACGGCTGCTTACGTGTGAATGTGAAAGCCTTACATTAAGGTCGCAAGTTTATCTTTGTTAATTTATTTTAGTTCCACAATTCAAATTAAGTTTAATTTTATTCCTTGCTTCTAAACACGCAGTTTCGTATACACAGCAGTTGCTTTCTTGAGGAAAGCAACAAGTAGCCGCAGCGGTGCCGGCTTGTGATCCCCTCCCATCGCCGACCAGTGACGCCCGCACCTCGTCTCGAAATAATGCATCCTTGCCCTTAGCGTGCGCAGGGTTCTCGATTATGGGACGCGAAGTCTTACCGCAGCACCCCCCTACCCCCCCCCCCCCCCCATGCGGGTTGAAGCAACGGGGTTACTGTGCGTACCGTTCAGACACTAGCTTTTTTAATTCGTAAGAATTTATCAAGTTAGTATTGTCTATTCTGAAACCCCCTTTACACGGCTGTTTCGCTCGGTGCTACGCGAGTTATTTACGAGGAAAAGTAGAAAGATGGCATGCTCTGCAATACTGCAAAAATTAAAAAAAAAAAAGTGATGACGTGCTTCTCACAACAGCCTGCTTTTGGTCCCCGCCTTCCCGCGGCTGAAAGTAAGGATCTTTTGGAAGGTGTTCTTCGGCTGCCCTTATCGTGAGAACAAACGCGTGGTCAGAACCCTACGGGACATGTAGGTTCGATTTGGCAAAAGTATGGGGCAAAATTGAAACATCAAAGGCATCGAAACATCAAAGAAGCACAACGAACCAACCTTTACTAGGATCATCAGTCAAACAGCTATCCAGCGTTGGATTTGCGGAAATGTAACTGCTTGCACAACTATGGGCTGAGTACTTCAGTCCTCCGAACGCGCGCTTTTGGAGATCGGCGGCTGCAAAGCGCCGCAAAGCCATGCTCCGGTGCTGATGTCGCGTCAAACGTACCCCGCGCTTTATCGCAGCCGGGCTAGAGCGGAGCTGCGCGAGTTCGCGCCTCCGCTTTAATCACAATCAATCAATCGATCAGCAATATATGCTCCTAGTACATTGGTTTAACGATTTACAAAAATTAGTGGCCTTCCACTCTGTGAAGAAGGATGACCTGCAAAGCTGGACGCAGTCCACGGAGTACACGAAAGAAAACACGTTTATCGTAATTTGCGATGGAGCATACTTCCTAGCCATTTACCTGAGGGAACCTCTGAATGATCCAAGCTTTGTTCTTGCAGATAAACATGCAGCTGCCTGGGTTTCCTGCACGTCGTAAGCCTCTTAGTGTGTGTGTAAGGCCGGGATCAGACTGTTGCCGCAACTGCCATAATAACTTTAAAGAATGACGTCATTTCACGTCTCAGCCAACCGAACTGCGTGACACGCTGTTTTTTAACGCGATAGCGTTATTAGGCTCAGTTTTTAAATTTCTCTGTGCCTGCAAGCCAGTCCGCTATCACCCGTGCTCATCAAGCGTTCACATAATACATCACCACTGCCATCCGGAAGGTATGATTGAGGCAGCAAGAATCCAAGGCTGGCCTCAATCTGTAATATGGCGCAGAGGGCAACTGAAGTGTGTAAAGGAGGACAATGATACTATTGTGGAGACGAAAGAAAGTACGCACATTTTTAGCAGGTGCCGCGCCAGCGCAGTGAATTTCGTTCAACGCCCAGTCGGTGATAGCTCGTTAATAGCTCGGTGATAGCTCGTAATACCTCGTTAACTCGAACTCGCATATCTCGAAAAATCGGCTAAGTCAAAATTTTCTGCGGCCCCGAACCATTTCGTATACGTCCCATGTATTTGTTGCCTTTTATTTCGAAGTATTTTTGGGCCAAACTGCGGATATCTCGAAATCTTGACTGAGAGTGGAACGAAAATTTTGCCGCCGCGGACCATTTCACAAGATTCGGGCGATGCTGGAGCGCCTAAATCCCTTGTTTTTTTTTTTCTCGTTAAGCCGGGCCTACCACAAAACCGATGTTTTTCCCGAACGTGAAGTCTGAGCCTAGAGGCAGATCATCTTCGTCAAGCAACCCTGTGGCACGTCATGTAACGGTAGAGACACGCGCAGAGGTGCAGTGTACTAGAACATACAGCTTTGTCGTGCGGAGAAAAACCCAATGGAGAGCACCGGCGGGGAAGATCAGCTCATGCGATGCGTCAAGCAGCTAGAGGACTCTTTACTATAGGGCCGAGTGCGGCTGCAAAGCAGACCAGCATTACGCAGTTCTTTTCTGCTAAATAAAATTGCAGTGCCACGAAACCCAGCCGGTGAACGTCTCTTGTATGTTTTTTTTTCTCTTTCAAACCTTTATGAAAAGCAAGATAGAAAGCTGATGTTGAAGAACTGGTAAGTAGCAGCGCCATTTTCGCAAAGAACTCGATATTTCATGGCAATTCGCGCAACTTTGCTTATTTCGAAAATCGGCTTATCTCGAAATATTTCCCGGTTTTTACTACTTCGATTTAACGAGGTATTAGTGTATAGGGAACCTGCACTGGAGCTTTGACTGACAGGTAGCGCCGCCCTAGTGGGAGCGCCATTTTATTTTTGGTAGTGCCACCAGCAGACGCTCAAAACAAATGGCTGCTAACGCGAGCGGCGGCGGCGGCGGGGGTCACGACGTTCCCCGCAGAAAGCCTCGTAAAGTAAGGTATTGCTGTGTCTACCAGTACCACAATCGGGAAGGATTTGATGCGAATATTATGTTCTACTCCTCTCCGTCGAAGCCGTACGAGGTCGAGAGGCGATAACGCTGGATTCAGGTGGTCCGACGGGCAAGGTAAGCGATCGGACTTCTCGTTGCAGTGAATCTTGACGTTGCGAACTTTTGCGCGGCTAAGCGCAAGGAACAACGAGTTTACGAATATTTATTAAATCCACACGCATGACTGCACATCAGGGCGGCCCACACTGAACACCAGGATATGCAGTGCATTTTTGGAAGTCAACGCGAGGGGTTAAAGGGGTCGTGAAGAGATTTTCAAAAAAACTGTGTTGTGTGTGCGCTTATAACCGTGGAACCTTGATAAACAAACAATGCATACCCGTTTCGTCGCCAGATATCGGCAAATAGGAAAACAAATGCAGTTACGGTTTCACAGAGGCTTTCCTCCGCAACTCGTGAAGTGACGTTTCAGTAAGTCAGTAAGCAGCCAATCACAGTTCTCCCTCGTCTGCACAATATGTCGGCATAGAGCGATCGAGCTTGCAAAGGGTCAGATAAAGCTACAACATCGGCGCCATGATGAAACCCCCATGCAACTGAACGGGAGATGTCTGATCTCTGATACGACTGATCAACATGGTCGAACTTTCAGTCAACAACGCCGGCGAGTGGCGCAGGCAGAAGTAACCACGTTTAATCGAAACTGGGCATTCGTAAACCGTTTGCGCTGTTTTGCACGAGTCTAAACTGTCGTTTTGCTAGCCGATATTTTTGCACAGTTTGCCGACGTCTATCTCACGTAGCCTGTAATGTGAGTTGCGCGAACGTGAAACTTGTGGCCTGACGAGATAAACGACTGAACGCTTAAAATGAGTTTATTACGTAAACACGTTTATTGAAGGAACTTCGAGTAGTCGGAACTTAAAACCCACCCATCATTCACTCATCAAGCGGCAAAATAACTAGCGAGAAGGAGCGATACAGCGCCGAGTCGCTGAGTCCCAACATCACGCAGTTCGACGATTGCTTTCCTGTTTCCTGCAATAAACAATGCTGTTAAAGCTGTGTCGTTGATTGTATAGGCTCCGCTTTGGCTTTCTGCATAAGCGCTCAACAGTAAGTTGGCGGTTAAAGCTCTGGGTTTATCAGAATTTATAAAAACACGACAGACTTCTGGGTTACAAATGCGAAGCGGGTTTTATGCAGCAGTTTTTCGCCGCGCGCGCTTCTCACGGACGGACTTGACGCCCTGACCGGTAAGCGCTTTTCACACCATGGCATCACACCAGAACGCAGTCACGCTTGCCACTTTAAATGTGGTAAGTCTAACCTCACAGAAAAGGAAACATTGGCTAGTTGACCTCCTGAATGAAAAAAAAATAGATGTGGCCTTTTTACAGGAAACCAAAATTGCCTCTCGAGAGGACGCTCAAAATTTTGTACGATTTTTCGGCCACCAGTTCTGGTGTTTTTACACCCTCACACCCACCCGAGCGGGTGGTACCGCAATTCTAATCCGGAAACACGAATTCTTAACAGTAATCGACTGCGAGCTGGCGAAGGACGGACGCTTTTGTTCCGTCGACGTCCTGGTGGGAGGGGAGCTTACACGCTTTGTGTGCGTCTATGCGCCTAATGATACGCAGGCGCGGACCGACTTCTTCTCTTCTATTCGGGACATCCTAGTGGTCCCGGGCCGTGTTGTCCTAGCGGGCGACTTTAACTGCGTTGTAAACGCCAGCGACAGAGCAGGTGCTAAGGGTGTAGTGGACGCGTCAGCGCGGATTTTGAAAGCGGTCCTTCGAGAGGGCGACCTGGCTGACGTGGCCCTTCAGCGTGGGTGGTCAACCACCCGCTTCACTAGATGGCGAGGCACGTCACAGGCCCGCCTCGACCGGATTTACTTGACGGGGGACGCGTTGCCATTAGTGATCGATTACGCCGTCACTCCTGTCGCGTTCTCGGACCACGGCTTGGTGACATGTACCATCCGAGCTGAGCGTGAAATCAGAAAAAAAGCCGGCAGCCGTTGGCTGATGAACTCCACGGTCCTCGAACACGCGTCCTTCGTCGATCGCGTAAGAGGTGAAATTGAAGCAATGAGCACTGCGCCCATTGATGGAGCTGCGTGGGAGCGCTTCAAACAGCATGTGAAAGATGCAGCAATCACAATCGGGCGACAAGAGGCGAGAGACAGAAGGGCGAAAGTAAATCGACTGGTGGAGTGCCTGCGCTCCCTCGTGGAAGCGGACGAGGAGAGGCCGGGGGAATTCTCTGAAGACATCCGTAACGTGAAAAACGACATCCGCGCTGAGCTCGAAAAACGGTATTGGGGGGCTCTTGTGCGGAGCAGGGAGCAACGAGTGGAGTCCGAGGCACAGCCATCGAAGCTTTTCGGCGCCTTCGAACGAGCAAAGAGCGCCACTAAAAGGATTCCCGAGGTGAACCATGCCGGTGGTCTTGCTAGTGGGAGCGAGGAGGTGGAGACGGCCTTCAGTGAATACTACGCAAGGCTGTTTTCCCCGCACGCTCATCTTGAGGCTCCTCCACCGGAAGTCACAGGCGCGCTGCCAACGGTTGCAGAGGACGTAAAGGCCACAATAAACGAACCCATATCGGTAGAAGAGGTCAAGCGCGCGATCAAGAAACTCTCAAAGAATAAGTCACCGGGGCCTGACGGCATAATCTCGGAATTCTATCAGGTGTTTCGTGAAGAGATCAGCCCGGTATTGGCGGCGGTCTTTGAAAACATCAAAAGCACAAAACTGCTACCACCCTCCATGCGGAGCAGTAACTTAGTACTCATTCCCAAAAAAACCTCCCATAACACAACACCCAACGTGGAAGACTTCAGGCCTATCAGTCTTCTTTCCACCGACTATAAAATCCTAGCCCGCATCCTGGCCCAACGCCTCGAGACAGCCCTCAGTAGTGTTGTGGGTCCTCACCAGACGTGCGGGTTTAAGGGACGCTCCATCAACACCAACCTGCACCGCATGCGGACCATCTGTGAGGTGGCGGAATCAGGCATTCACCCCTTAGCTGTCCTACAACTCGACCTTAAAAAGGCCTTCGACCAGGTTGACCACGCCTTCCTGTTCACGCTCCTCGGTCAATGTGGGGTAGGGGATACAATGGTCGAGTGGATAAAAATTTGCTACACCGCCATCACCACCAGCATCATCATAAACGGGGAGGTGGGGGCGCCCATCGACATCGGAAGGTCAGTCAGGCAGGGCTGCCCTATGTCCCCGATCCTTTTCGCATTGTATATTGAACCACTTTGCAGGATGGCAATAGCGTCCAAGTCAACCAAAGGTTTGGTTCTCGGCGACGAAGAGCTCAAGGTGTTGGCCTATGCGGACGATGTTGCGTTTGTGTGCTCCTCGAGAGAGCAGGCAGGGGAGGTCGTCGCACTGGCTGAGGCATTTTGTCGATTCTCGGGGGCCCAACTCAATCTTTTGAAATCAGAGGGCGCATGGCTAGGGGAATGGCCCACCAAACCACAACAACTCTACGGAGTTCGATGGAGGGAGGGCATCACCCGCTACCTCGGGGTAAACCTAGAAAACCGCACAGCCACCGCCCCCAGGTGGCAGACGAAACTGGCAGCTGCTGGAAGGAACTTGGAACCCTGGAGAGCGCGACATATTGCCCTTTTCTCTAGGGCACATGTCTGCAACGCCGTGGTATACCCAGCCATCTTGTACGCGGCCCGAGTCTCGACCATTGACGCAGGCTCAGTGGCCAAGTTACATCGGTTGTTCGCTGTTTTCGTCTGGCGATCCACGTATGAGCCCATGCGCCGCACCAACGTTTTCTGGAGCGCTGAAGCCGGGGGGCTAGGGCTCGTTAATTTAGAGCTTAAACTAACCGTGCAACGATTTTTGTACTTCCGAGATCACCGAGATGGCTTCCTCCAGGCGGCAGTGCAAAATGTAGGCGCGTTGCACCTCGCCCCTTGGCTCGCAACAACAGCGGCGCTCCTAGGTGGTGCCCGTGCAACAGGTTTTTACAGAGAAGTGGCGGGGGCGGTGGCCCTCTTACAGGAGCGCTTCTCGTGGGAATACCTCTGCTCAGTGAAACCAAGGAAGCTGTATTGGGACCTCGTAGAGCAGACCCTCCCACCGCCCATGTACCGCCTGCCACCCCTTGGTCGGCCGAAAAGTGACGTCCTGCGGCGAGTACGGAAGCTCCCTATCCCGACTGGCTCGAAGGACTTTTTCTTCCGCTTTCACACGTGTATACTGCCTACAAAGGCAAGACAGGAGGAACGCGGTTTTTTTTTGCCAGGAGGGGCCAACTGTCTGCTGTGCGGAGGGAGGGAAACTGCCGAGCACGTATTCATGGACTGTAACACGGCGTTCTACTTCTGGGATGAGCTGCAGTGCTCCTTCAACACGCGCTGGAGAATCACTTGGACAAATCTGAAGTTCCTAGACGCGGCCTCGGAACGCCCGCTCCTTCGCGACTGTGTCCACGTAATAGGGCTCCACTCGCTATGGAGGGCGAGAGTCGACGCCGTCGAATGTACTGAGCGCCCCCGACCGGCGTGGCGACACTTCGTCCAAAAGGCACAATGGGCAATTGCCGCCCTCGACGGGGATGAGGCAGACTCCGAGCTACGCGACGCACTGGAACGGGGAACGCGAGCACTCATGGATTTCAAGTCACAACAGCAGAGGAGATGGGACGCAAATTGAGGGCTAGCCCCGGGTAACGCTGGTGTCCAGTTATACCAAGAAATGGCTTTACCCAAGACCTCTGATTTCTCCCTTCCCTCTATCCCGTTCACTTCAAACTTTGTGCAATGACACAGTAGCCCTGTTGGCAACCTCTCTTGCTTAAGTTTCACAAACGCTCTGTGACTTCGCGGACAATACTCCCCGATTGGCTTACAGTTACTTGGCAAAGCATCCTGACCCTCTCCTCGCATGATAGCCGATCGCCTCATTTTTATGTTTAAGTGGAGCCATGTTCTGATGCGCTCGGAAACCACTGTAATCACTGCATACTGTTCTGTATATATTTGTAAATAAAGTTATTGTTACCAAAAAAAAAAAAAAAAAAAAAAACGTCGATAGTGTAGTGGATAAAGTGTCCGACAGGCACGCCGTAACGTTGAGCTGGCCCGGAGGCCGCAAGTTCGAATCTCACGAGGGAACTGTTTTTTTTTTTGCTCGAGAGGTCTCGGGCCATTCCATACAAAAAAGGCAACATTTCGAAGAGAATTCGGCAAAAGAACGTGAAATTCCGCAGGGAAACTGGCTAGAGACTGTACAAACACCCAGTAGGTCTGAGTTCTGCTAGAGTCTACTAGAAGTTTGAGTGCCCCGAGCGGCGGCCTCTCCCATTGCTCCGCCGGGTCGACGTTCGCGCAGAAAATGAAGCGGTATAGCGGCGGCGCTGCTGTCCTCAACCACTGAACAGCCGCCGCTTCCCGGCCCCTGCTCCTAGCTTGCGCGCGGCAAGATTTGCGCTGCTCGCTGCGGTGTTTGGCGCCTGGGCAGCTTGTTTATTGATCGATTATGAATTTTAACGCGCCGACGCTACACAGGTGATGAGGGGCGCCGTTGTGGAGGGTTAAGGATTAATTTTGACCAGGTGGGAATCTCTAGCCGGCGCCGAAATCTTGAACACACGGCCGTTTCTAGCTTTTCTTTTCCATCAGAAAAGCGGCCGCCGTGGCAGGAAATCGAATCCACGCTTTTGGGCAGCTAATTTGGAGAGTAAATGCCGTACGTTGAATTCCGCTTGTGAAAATTTTAAACTAGTACGACTCAACATCAAATTATCGACGCCTTCCACCTAACGATACTTTCACATTTCCTGATGCGTATTCTGAAAACGCTCTTGATATAAAGCTCCCGTTTACTCAAAGTCCTAAAATTGTCTGGAAATTTTAAGATATGTGGAATTACAAAAATTTGTGGCCAGGTCACTGAAATAACAGCTGATGCTCCTCATAGCTCCACTGTAAAGAGGTGCTGTCCTATAAAGGGAAAATAATTCGCGGGAAAACAATTTTTAATATTGCAAAAGAAAGAACTTACATAAGACTAGCCTTTTTTGCGTTCGCGTCTGCATCCCAAAAAAGCGTTCTCAAGCTGCTCAATGCATCACATCGGTTGTTGGTCGCCAACGCTACTTTCTATCTTGTTGTGAAGCAGACGTTGCATGTTTGGTGTTTCTTCTGTTGTAGGCACTTCTGGAGGCTATTCGTCGTCCGCATGATCAGCTGCGTTGTCCACATGTAGCTATCTCAAAACGATGTCAGCGACAGACAACATTCCGGTAACGGGGAGGTCGGTTTTGCACAGCGCGTACTTCACGTAAATTTGCCATTCACGACCGCGTTTGGCGCGTAGTAGTGGGAGCTAAGCGTTCGAACAGGGACGTTATCAGCTGCCTGTGCTAACTTTGCCTTGTGGCCTCTCTGTCAAGACTTCAAGATATCTGTAGTCCTAGGGAAAAAACGCTTCAAGAGAAAGGGGGGCAATTGCGTACCGCCTATGGGGCGTAATTAGTGCACGGAGTAGTAGTAGTAGTAGTAGTAGTAGTAACTTTATTCGAGCTCGAGGCGTTTTCAGACGCCAGACGGAGCGGTTCCCAGGTCGCGGGAACCGTATTGGGCCAGCAGCTCCTGGCCCCTGGCCGTCAGCGCGAGCTGGGTCGGCAGGGCGGGGCTGGACCGCAAGGTCTCCCATCGCTCGTGGAGTGGGGTAGTGCACGGAGAGAAAAAAAGTTTTGATTTGACAGATATTTCGAGATTCCAAAATCGAGTTAATCTTTCACGTTCGGTATCGGGAAAGTTTTCCCCTTCACCGGTATTGGTTGCGGCCAGCACAGTGAGACCTTGACGGCAAACTTGGTTGGGTTTTACGTCGTGACACGGATGCATTTCTATATAAAAAGTCTAAACAAGTCCTGTGATTACATGCGAAGTTCTGAAAATGCGTTTGCCCCAAAATGCAAGCAAAGTATTTTTGTCCCAGGTAAATCTCTATGCTAGCGTTCTTGTACTTTTCTTTGTTGAATAGATTTTGCATATGATTATTTGCGTTACATTTCATTTTCGTTGCCATCGAAAATGCAATAGAAATGTGTATTTAGTACCAGTTTTGTTTATTTGAACTTCGAACTTTCTTTTATAATAGCCTGTGTATAGTTTCCCGCGTTATATTTTATTTTTGTCGCGATGAATATATTTGTTAATGATCTTATCTATGTCGTGCTTTGGTTTTATGTGCGTGTAGTTGTTCTCTCAGTATACTCTCAGTATATTCAGTATACTCTCAGTATACTCAGTATACACAATGTCTGTCGCATGATAGATATGTGTGTTGTACTACATAAATTTCTGTCGTACGACAGACATTCTGTCGTCCTACTACAGAGATTCCTGTCTCACAACAGACCATCCTGCATTCCCAACAGAAATTCCTGTTGTGCGACAGAAATGCCTGTCGTACGACAGATTTTCTGTAGTTGTACTACAGAAATTTCTGTCGCACGACAGACCATCCTGTAGTCCCAACAGAAATCCCTGTCGTGCGACAGAAATCCCTGTCGTGCGACAGAAATTTCTGTTGTGCGACAGAATTTCCTGTTGTGTTTTTCGACTGGGTAACAAAATTTCTGTTTCGTTGATTCGACTTTCCTTAGCTGAATTACGCTGTTGAACTCAAGGACGCGGCTTCGATTCCCGGCTGCGGCAGCCGCTTTTCTGATGGAGGAGAAAAGAGGAGCCCCCTTTTGCTCGAGATTTCGGCGCAAGTTAAAGGGGCCCTCAATAGGTTTCTGAAGGTCGCCATTTCAATCGCGCAATCGCTAGAGTACCCCTTCACGACAATGTATACCAAATATTAGAACTCTACGTAAAGCAGGGGCCGCACAAACACGCAACAAAGATGCTTTCTTTCTTCCTTGCTCACCTACCGCTTCCTTGCCGCCACACTTGCGCGCTGTGACGTGCGACAGAGCGGTTGTGACGCACCCGTGTGACGCACGAAGCTCTCAACAGTACGGCTGCGCTATTGGTGGGCCCCGTTAAGTGCTGTAGCCAGTCAGCGTTCCCGGCTCTGGCCCTCTGGGAGAAACGCGGTTGCGCGCAGCGCTCTTGCACCGGCGGCACGGCGTATTCATCCTGCACGGGTGGCACGGACGAATGTTTATCGTCGCCATCCGTTGCACGAGCGTAGCTGAGTTTGTAGTCGTTTACAAGGTATTAATAACGCTGAAAAACACGGAAAATCTCTGCGGGCACAAACGGCCGCTACACGTGCGACCGCGGCAAGCATCTGCCTGTCGGTCGGCAAGCAGCCCACTGTGCGGTGTACGCACGATAACGCATACACCGCAGCACCTAAAACTTGTCACCGCCCGCCAGTGCGGGACTATTGCTGAATATCAGTTTGCAAATACGCGAAAGGGGGTGATAGTGCAGTGAAAGATTGCGCGGGGGGTCGTCGTCGTCGCGGCCTCGCAAAGCAGTGTCTGGATAACTGCGGCGATGCTAAGCCTTTTCACCGACCTCGGTGGGACGAGTTCACCGCGAAACGATAACGCTAGCGAGCCTCTAGCGAGCCGCTATAGTCGTCGGTGGCAATCTTCAATTATTGTCGTTAGCGAGCATGTTGAGTTAGGAAGCCCCCTATCTTGCCTTCAAACGCTAGTTTGCGCTCGTTTCCGCCGACGCGAGCACGGCCGGCGCGAGGAGCCGTTCGATGCGGGCCGGCCACCGACCGACCCCGCTGAGCGGCAGTAGGCGGAGCTTGGCCGTCGTCTGCTACAAGCGTGACGTACCGCCAAGCACAGAGTTTCTTACAATATAACTAGAGGGGAAACTGGCGCTGCGGTCGTACGCCTCAATGGGCGTGATGGGTTGTTGTGGATTCGGATTGGCGCTTGATGGCTCGCGAAACTTACTATGAATTGCAGGCAGTTTCGTTTTCGTTTTGGATTTACATGAATGCATTTGCCTATGCGGGGTGTTAGGAGGAGTGATCAAAAATACGTTTCTCCTTCAACTGCAAGCCTCGCGTGCACTGACGCCGCCCTGAGTGGAATGTTTCGTAACCAGAGTTGCGAGTTATCAATTCATTTGGCGCACAGCGAGCACGAAAACACATATGACGGCGCTCTGTGCGGCAAAGTTGTTTGCGAATTAGGAGTTTCCGCGCTGCTCATTCGGCAGAGCAATGTATTTTCAAAGCTGACGACGGTTGCGAATCACTTGGAACAGCCACACCTTTCGTGCGAACGCCGGCTCCTACGGCGTAGAACAGCAGCACTGGCAGCTGATAGGAACGCAGCTTGATGTATGGCACTATATAACTTCTCCAAAGGTAATCGGTCTCTTTTTTCTTATGAGCCCAAAACTTCTCTTACTATTACAAACCACCAGCACCGAAACATTTACAAGTAGTTTTTAAAGATGTCCGCGTCCCGTTGTAGTTGGCAGAAAATGGCTAACCTGCTCCACAAACCTTCTCGACTCCGCTAGAGTGTACTAGAAGTTTTAGAGTGGCCCGAGCGGCGGCCTCCCCCAATGCTCCGCCGGGTCGACTTTCGCGCAGAAAATAAAACCGGTATAGCGGCGGCGCTGCTGTCGTCGACAACTGAACAGCCGGCGCTCCTCGGCACCAGCTCCAAGCCTGCGCGCGGCAAAATTTGCGTTGCTCGAAACGGTGTTTTGCGCTTGCGAAGCTGATTTGTTTTGGATTATGAAGTTTAACGCGCCGGCGCTACACAGGCGATGAGGCAAGTGGTACTGGGGGGGCTTCGGATTAATTTTAACCATCTGGGGATCTTTAACGTGCGCCGAAATCTCGAAGACACGCGCGTTTTTCGCTTTTATCCTCCATCACGAAAGCGGCCCCGCCACCGCCGGGAATCGAACCTGCACCTTCGGTCAGCTGATTTAGAAAGTAGACGCAGAAACGTTATGACTCCGCTTGAACCATACTTTCTCATTTTTTATGCGTTTTCAGAAGACGTTAATTGTTGATATACAGCAACCTCTCGTTAACTCAGACTCGTAAAATTAGCTGAAAATTTTGAGATAAGCGCAGAGTTTCGAGTGAAGTCAAATGCAGAAAATTTGTAGCCAGGTCCCTGAAATAACAGCTAGTGGTGCTAATAAAAGCACTATTGCACAGGGGAGATTTCGTAATGAAGGCAAAATAATTCGCAGGAAAAAGAAACTTTTATTATTGCAGAAGAAAGAACTGTGTTGCGCTCGGCTGTTTCGCGTTCGCATCTGCACCCCAGAAAAGCGTACCCGAGCTTCTCAATGCATCGCGTGAATTGGTGGTCGCCACCGCTACATTCTACCTTGTTACAAAGCAGACGCAGCATCTATGTTGTTTCTGCCGTTGTACGCATGCACTTCTGGAGGCTCCTCCTCGTCCGCATGATAAGCTGCGTCGTCCACAGCAATGATGTACGCGCCAGACAGCATTCCAGTAACGGGGACGCGTAGTCCGCGCAAACTTGCACTTCACGACCGCGTTCGGCGGGAGTAATCATTCGAACGGGGACCTTATCAGCTGCCAGCAGCGGACTTTGCCTTGTGTCCTCTATGCCAGTATTTCAAGACATCCGTGGTCCTCCGAAAAAACGTTTCGAGATAAAGCGGGCTAATGCTTAGCGCCTATATAGGAGGTAAACACACTGTGAGAAAAAGTTTCGGGGAGATATTTTGAGATAGCAGAGTTCGAGTTAACGAGGGATTAATTTGACGGACAGGCACCAGGAATGTTTTTCCCTTCACCTTCTTGACTCTGCGCATGAAGCGAAAGCGGCGGGCGCACATTCTATATAGGTTGCAAAAAGTTTAATGTTTTTTTACGTTCTCATTTGGAACAAAAATACCAAGAGCGTTTTTCGGGCTACCTACCCCAGCCGTTGCTGCTTGTACTGTCGTTAGTGGGCTTTCTTAATTATTTTATTAACCTGCTATGTCGCATATTGCAGGCACTTGGTAAGGAAGTGTGTACTGAAAACGAAGTGCCAAGTCTGCATGACCAATCCTGCGTGCCATGGGAAGATGCCGCTGTGTTTACTACCTCTTGTATTTTGGGGGAGAGAGCTTCTGAATCCTTCCGTGCATTTTTGAAAGTTTATTAGCGAACTCTAGGGCGTTTTTACCAGTTGCTTCAGCAACAAGGAGCTCCACCATGACAGTGTTATGGATGTGCCGCAGCCCTTATTCACAGCAAACACCTTAACGGCGTTGGTTGCGACCAGAGCGTGAGACCTTGACAGCAAATTTGGTTGGGTTCTGTTTACATTGTGACACGGATTCATTTCCATATAAAAGGTTTAATAAAGTTCCGTGATTACATGCGAAGGTGGGAGCAACACCTTAAACTCAGCCGTCGCTAATGATCGAGGGCGAGTTATGAAAATGCGTTGGCCAAAAATGTCAATTTAAACCACCATGTTAGCGTTATTCCTAAACCTTTACCTGTGTAGACTTTGTGCATGAATTCCCGCGTTACATTTCATTTTCTGGGCTATCGAAAATGAAAACAAAATGTGTATTTTGTTCCAGTTCCGTTTATTTGAACCTCCATGTTAGCGTTCTTGAACCTATAGAGGTTCAAGAACGCTGTTGTCATTGTTGTTGTCAAGAACGCTGTTGTCACGCGCCATCTGGGAGTTCATTGTTGTCGCGGTCAATATATTTTCTTATGTATGTTTTGCGTTTGTTTTATGTGCGTGTAATTGTACCATCAGCATACGTGTGAATTAAATTTGTGTTAATTTGATTCAACTCCTTCCTTGACCTAATCAGGTGAAAGGTGGTGCGAATAATAGAACGTTGCGGGAATAGTTCTATGAAAGACGGTCGTTGGGACAACTGAGCTAACCGCTGGGCTAACCCTTTTTTAGTTAAAAGGATACCTCGCCTGCGCGTGTCATTTTCTGATCGGCCACCACGGTGACCCGTAATTATCCCAAGCGGGCCACTGCTTAAATACTGCTATAATAACAACTCACGCAATAAAAAACAAACGCAACTAATGATATTAACCCAAATAACTGCAGTCCGAGCGTAAATTGCAAGGCAATAAATAAAAAATTCATCTGAGAAGCTAGGATACCTCGCTTGCGCGTGTCATTTTCTGATCGGCCACCACGGTGACCCGTAATTATCCCAAGTGGGCCACTGCTTAAAGGGAAGCTGAAGCGCTTTCCAAAAAAATTGAGTTAGATTAACAGTTATATAGTTTCTTGCGCGCTGATTCCGAATATCACATTGAAATTTATCGTACATGAGTCCAAGTGGCATTTATCTTGCAAAAAGCGCGGCCCCGTTTGAAAGACGCGCGCTTTTCGTCTTTTGACGCTCCTGATTGGTTGCGCCCGTCATGACGTCAAAGGAGGACACCCTTCGGCCGCGCGGGTTGTCGCACGGTTGCCTTTGCGGCAATTTAGCTTGCAGTTTAATTTTCGCACATGACTGGAAGTTTCTTTTATAATTTCCCGTGCTGTTGGTTCAATTATCTTGGAGCTTAAATTTGCTTTACACGAAAGAGAACCCCAAAGCAGTGACTGTGACGTCGACTAGTGGGTTCCATCAAAATACTTTTGAATAAGGCAACCAGCATAGGGAGATTTTATACCTTATGTTAATATTAGGTACTGCCTTAACTGTTTCTTATTATACACAAAACCACTTATGCCGAGGATTAATGGGCGTTTTATAGACAATCTACACACAAAACACAAGTTAGCCTGAATGGGAGTTTCTTGGCTGGGATACGTCTTTTAAACTCCTCACGACAGGCGGCCTGCTCCCACATGTGGTAGTATGATGGTGGAAAAACTGCCAGTTTACACCGGGGGCCACAAGCCGTCGTAAATAAGCGCATTTACCACGGTTGTACCTCTTCACAAAACGCAGTATCTGGCTGTGATTACTGCGTTTGTCCTAATGGGAGTATTAAAAACTCCCACACCACCTCCATTTCCTTCTCCTCCTCCTTCACCCCTTCCTCCTCTACGCGTCCTTACAAAATGGCTGCCAGTTGGTGTCGTGTGTCGTGTGAGCTCCAGCGTCCCCGAAAATTTATTGCCAGTGTGAACTTGCGGCCGGACGAACGGATGTGAAGTGATTCCCAACAACCGAAGCTCGTTGCGAACATTGTTGAACCAGCCTGGACTGACGTGCGACGGACTGCAACGTCGCCTCCGTGTCACCGACCTTCGAGCCGACGCAATACGCCAGCGAGCCGACGCGAGGCCTAAATGCAGTGATCGCTAAGAGTGGCACGTTAAAAACAACGCGGTTGTGCCTCTGCGAGGTGGTTGAAGGTAAGATTTCCACGTTTTTTTTATTGTACGCAACATTTTGGGAGGCTTGTGCCCCTTCTAGCGTCAAATAAACTCAACGTGTTTTTCCCGCGCCACTGCACGGGCGATTCTCCGCCACAGGAGGTGAGCGTTGTGCGTGAAAGACGGCACCATGCCCGGAACGTCATTGGGGAGGCCGAACGGTGTGAAAGCAATGCGTATTTGCGCGGGTCTCGAGCAGAACACTCACTGGTTCACACTCGCAAGCAGAATGAAAACTGTCCGAACTCTGGACGGCTGTTAGGTGTTTTTGTTAGGCTGTGTCTGTGGCTTACTGGCAAGCGAGGGTGAAGTTGGCCAGTCAAACGTCGCAGGGCGGCCGCTTTTTTTGAGAAGTAGGTGTGGTGCCAGCCGCGCCTGCTACGAGGAGGGTGACTGCCGCGTGCCGCCGGCGATGAATTGCTTTCACTGGAAAGGGAGACGGTCGGGGCCCCGTGGGAGCTCTCCGTACGCTAGGCGCGTGTAACTATAACCAGCAAACGCCATTCGAGGGAGCATTCTGTAGAGTCGACAGACGACTGCTTATTTTATTTATTTCTTTTGAAGGGGGGCACGCGCAGGCGTCACACCGACCGAAATTTTTCCTTAACTTTCGGTGAGGGGGGAGAGGGGCAGTGTGGGGGGTAAAACCTGAAGCTCTTTCCCAGAACACTACACGCAAGGAAAAGGGGGAAAGGAAGCATTTTGAGAAGTTGGTCGCCACAAGGGTCGCGCACCTTTTTGAACAGCAGAACACTTCGTTTTGACGAACTAGTGAGCGCAGGTGTCTCGGACAGAAGTGCAATTTTGCGTAGCTTTAAACAAACATTCAGACATTACGGAAAGTTGGACACAAGAGTGACAAGTTCAGCGTGTTTACAGTGCCGTTTCTTTTTTTTTAGGTCAGATGCCCAATATGCTTATGTATTTGTTACCGCAGATTTAAAGCGTTTTGCTATCCCTCTAATGAATGTGCTGCTGTGGCTTCCAGAAGAATGTGCCAGGGGGTGCGGCAACGTCAGCGTTTGGGAGGCAGGTGCAAGCAAACAACGCACCGACGACATGCTGACCTCATTGTTTGCAAATGGCTGAAATTTTTTTCGTTGAGGAGTGTTGTAGTCGATAAAGTTCTTACCAAGATACCTTGTGTTCTCTATGTAGGTGTTTTGTTTATTCAGTGCTTTTATTGTCTTATTAACGTGTTCACACGTATATCGTATCCATGTAATTTTTATGCAATAAATTGACTGTGCAGAAAACAAACTTTTCACGTTTCGCCATTCAACGTTTGAAGCGGAAAAAAGACTAGAAATTACGTGATCCCCTACGAAAAATAAAAATGCGGCCTGTGCCCTTATTAGAACTCCCAAATGCAGTAATAAATTCCACTGCAGCGCATATATATGAAGCGCACAAAAACACACAAAAAAAAAAGCCTCGAATGCAGGTCAACAGTGCTCCCAATGCGCCCCCTGAAAACTCCCAGCTGGAGGAAACAATACACTCCCAATGGTACCCCTGGAAACTCCCATTGTAGTGGCAGTAAAATGAAACTCCCATATGCTACTGAAAAAACTGCCGAAATAATGGGAGTAAGGCGAAACTCCCATTGGAAGGAGTTTTGAAAACTCCGAATTGGTACTGAGTTATGACACAAGCCATTTACAGTCAAACCTCGATATATCGAACACGGGTATATCGAATTATTGCCTATATCGAACACTTTCTATATCACGTGGAAAATCACATGCATTTTCAATTTTTTATTTCGAACTGGGACGGACATGAAATGGGTATATCGAACTCCGCCGCCCCAGACTGCCCAGACCGCTCTCGCTCTGTTGACAGGCGGCGAGCTATCCCGCAGTACCCTCGAGGATAGCGGTGACGCGATGGGCGTTCCCGACTGCGGCGCATCGGTTGCACCGAAGCAGAATTGGACGGTGCAAAAGAAGAATGGGAACTTGAAGAAACCTGGGGTTAGCTGGAGCGCTTTGTTTGGTGCTGAGCCAAGAAACACGTGCATTGATGACATTGTTGGCGGTGACGACAGCACCGGAACGACGGCGGAGTTGACGGATGTGGAGATCCTAGTGGAGGTCACTACTGAACCCACAAACAAAGACGCTGCCGAGGTTGTACCCGCAAACGCTGATAGTGCGCCGCTCCCGACTTCGAACGAGGCTTCAGCGGTTTTGGCCCTACCGCACCGCTACTGCAGCGCTATAGGAGGCACCGGCCTGTCGCTTGTGGAACGTTTGGACTACGATGAGGAAGTCGTGTATAACACAACAGGCTACCCTGCTGCAGTACTTCAAGCCAAAAGAAAAAATACTTTGAAGCACCAAGTGAATATTTACTGCACAATTTGTTCATTTATTGATTTTGTACCAGTTTATGACGCGTTTTTTAAGTGATTTTATATATCGAATTCTGGTTATATCGAACTATTTCGCGGGTACCACGCTGTTCGATATATCGAGGTTTCACTGTACTCCCATTCCGGCTTATTTGTGTTCTGTGTGTACCAGCGAAAAGCACGTACGTGCACTGCGCGAAAAAAATAGCGTTCATGCGCTGTAAACGTATATGCGAGACACATCTTGCCGGTACACGCATAAACCAACAAGCAGACTCTGCTTCCGCATTTCCTTTGTTCGTTGTCGCCCACCCCAGCCCTGTTGCTCATCCCCGTACACAGACCCACACGCGCGCGCCTTTTCGGCAGCGGCGCTACGGCGCCTCCGCGATTGCTAGCTGCACTTCGATGAGTGGCGTCTTACTGCTTCACATGCATTTATTCTTAAAACACTGCAGCATACTAGTGCCTGCTCAGCATTATTGGCTGTAGTAGGGCTGGATTTTCGCTTGTGCGCTGCGCATTCTGCTACAATATTACGGCCACCTCGTTATAATTAACAGACCAGTCGGACAAGGTAGTTACGTTGTAGTTACGTTACTTTAGGTAACAATCACCAAACGTTTGTGATAATGAATCGTTGGCCTGTTTCAGCATTTCTAGATTTAAGCATTTACCGCGCTAGTCGGACAGAGGCCGTATATTTACTCTTCGCTCCTAATTTTTTTAGTATCATCATTATATATATATATATCACCAACTATCACTGGAGCACACTTGAGGGTGAGTGACAAGTGCTTGCCAGGTTATAATATGCAGCCACACGGAATCTTGGGCAAAAAATTAGGCCCCCGCAGTCAACACAAATTATGGCACGGTGATGGTTCGGAGTGGTGTTTTTTTTTAAATTCCAGACAAACATCACCTTATCGTGACATGTATACTTGCAAAATAAATAATCTGGTTGTCTTGGTTCTTTTACTTTGTAGGAATACTGTTTACCTCTTAGCCGGGAAAGAACTTCTATCAGGATTGGCCCCTTGTTTTAGTTTCGCCAAAAAATTGTTTTTTTGAACACTGTCCTGAGCCCATAGGGAACGAAAACCGACGCGTTTAACGAAACAAGTATTTCCTGAACAAATGTGACTTGGTTTCTGGAATGAAACGAAACATCCCCGGCCAAAGTACAGCAGTATTCCCCATCCTTCCTAAATCTAGAATCTAATGTGAGCATTCACGTCCGTCGCATCAAAAAAAAAAAAAAAAAAAACCGCATTGGAGCGGTTTACAAAGTATTTAACGTAGTGTAGTATATTCTCTGTCATCAAGCACAGCCACCTCGGCTGTCGCTTCCGTAAGTTATCAAGCATCCCGGCGTGGCTTTATTCTGCTTAGGAATACGGCATGATAACGTATGCCTCGTTTGGCGTTCGTGCATACTTTCTGAACACGAAAATTGTACAAATGAGTGCTATCAACCACAACAACAACAAGTATCATTCACAAGGAAACACGGCGGAAAGAGCCTGGCCGAGGCGGCCGATCCGGCCGGAAGTCCAGGTATGACGTTTTTCAGCCGGTTTTCGCCCGCGCTCTTCGGTCTTCCGGCATCGCGCGGCGAGATGGGGGCGGAGCATCGGGCCACTTTTGTTTGCTCATTGCGGCGCTTCTATTGCATGTATTGCGAAAATATTTCGTACACATGAACTATTCAATGTGTACTTGCGGCTAGTCAACTTTTCTTTTAATTCTAAAACCACTTCACCTTCCCTTTAAATACTGCTATAATAACAACTCACGTAATAAAAAACCCACGCAACTTATGATATTAACTTACATAACTGCAGTCCGAGGGTAAATTGCAACACAATAAATAAAAAATTCATCTGAGAAGCTATCATCCCTGTCCTCATATATTTTTCATGTTGTTTGCGTACACCAACTATGTCCATAAAGCAGCACAATAAGGACACAATCATAAAGCAATCATGAATTGGATCATACCAGGCAATTTCACGCAAAATACTTTTTATGGCAAATTGAAAAAGCGAAATTGTCACTGCAATTACTTTATTTACAATCCGCTACGAATGCTGCAAAGGAAAATCCGTAATTTTCCTTGTTGTTGTCGAGCGGGAAAGGCAAAACTAACGCAAAATGAGCTTCAGCGTTTATTTTTCATTTCGTTACCCACAGTCCACTGTACATACAGTATATTTAAACAATTGGACTACCCGCAGAACAAATTTCGAGCGCTCCACGCGTAACGCAGCAGCATTTCCTGGCCCGCGCGCGGCCGTGCGCGCGGCCAGCCGCCGCTTTCACTTTCAGTTGTCGTTGACTACAGCGCCGCCGCTATTTTCTGCGCGAAACGAGCACCTCTCCGGGCGGCCGGTCGGGCCACTCTAAAACTTCTAGTACACTCTAACTCCGCGTCTGCTTTTTATTTAAGCGCGCCGTTTTATTTCGTAAAAAACAAGTTTTTCGTCACTAACTTTCTTGTTTGCCATGTAATTTATAAACGGAGAACCGGGCAATAAGAGCTTTTTGTCAAAAAACACAATTTGCGCAGCCATAAGCCCGTTTTGATCCTACGCAATCCGGTTCCACAACTACCCATCATTCCCATTGAAGCGTAAGCGCCGCTGCCATGTTCGCGTTGACACTACACTGTAAACGCAAACTAGCCGGAAATGGAGTTTTAATCAAGTAATGTGCCCTGAAAAGTACCTATAGCAAAAAATGTACTCCCTAGGCATGATCTAAAGAAGTGGACGAACCTCCATGGTAGTACCTTTGCCCATCCGGGTAGCAAAAGGGAGGATTTAGAACTACTTAACACCATTTGTGAGATGGCGTTCCGTTCCTTGTATACTACCACGTCCACAATAAACGCCCTATCTGAGGTAATCATCTCAAGCGGGCGGTCGCCATGTTAGTCTTCTGTTGTCTCCGTGCACCAGCACTTCAACCGTGGCCTAATGCTAATTAGAACGAGTGAGCAGGACGCGACGGTTGCACGCCGCTACAAAACCAATACCGTACGTATACCCGTATAGATGCTTCAACCAGCGCGATCACAGGCAGAGAGCGCGGCCGTGTTGTCTCAATCTGTTTATTTTGGCGATAGGTGTTGTCAAACTCTGCTGCTAACGAAGAGGCAGTTCTCGCCGTTGCAAACAATTGCAATGTTCATCTGCTTCGCTTGCTTGCGCATACATAGACGATTTAAATTCTCGTGCCAGCGCGCCAACGCACCCGACTGCAGCGACTCAACTTGCCCTGGCGGCACGACTGGCTGCCCGGATGTAAACAACCTCTGTGCTTTCAACGCAGCGCGGCCGGTGACTCGGCGCGGCCGGAGCTTCAAGCCTCGCCTTGGGCCGTCGTTTTTTCGTATTTGTGAAGGACTAGTAGTGCCATTTGGTGGAAAGATTTTTATGTGCCCCTTTCACACGAGGAACGGCCGCAAACAGCATTTGGATACGGCGACAGGTGTGGACAGCTCGCTGGTAAGTGGTCTTTCATCAGTCGATGCGTTTGTCAAACGTTTGGATAGGGTTAACAGCGAAGTACCCGGGTACCCGTGCCGCTCACAGCTCGTACACGCACGGGCAAAGAAAAAAGCGCACACTCGTATTATTTTACTTGTTTGTGGGTTTTGGGGTATGCGTTCGCATTCTTTTGTAGGCCGGTTTGTAACAGGGCATTCGAGATAAAATCGTTTGTCGCGCGCGGCGTCGTTTCAAAGCAACGTGACGGTTACTTCGTGGTGGCGAAAATCAGCGCAGTCAGACGGAAGCGGGAAGGAAGGTAGAGAGATCGGGAAAGAGGGCGCTAATATATAAAAGAAAGCGTAATGCAAGACGAGAAATATAACACAACCCGCCTGCATTTCTCCGAACTTCAGGACAGAGCCGCACACGGGTACGTTGTCACAAACTCGAGCGTACGACGTCTAAAAGTACCGTATATTTTTTTTTCATTTTTCAACGTGACCTGAGCCACTTATCTTCTCATTACCGCGCATGCAGACCTGATTGTGTCCCTGTGTTTGAGCGCACAGCCATCCTTTTGCGACATAAGAACCAGCAAACGCGAGAAATTGTAGAAGCCAGCCACATCAGAAAAGCTGGTTCCGAACGTATCAGTCATCCCTCTATCGCCCTGCTTAATCGAGAAGTCGCATATTTAGACGCACATTGAGCGCTATTTCGGTGCTTCTTCTGGGAATGCGTGTTGGGGGTGGGAGGGGGGTCTTAATCCATGTATGATGCGGTTATCTTTGCTGATTTTTCGCCTTTCGTACGCCTCAAAGTTCGTTTTGTGGTTTTGTTGTTACGGTTTTTTAGTATTTTCGGCTGAGTGCGCCGAGAACTGTGACGTATTGGGGGCGCGGAAATTGGGCGCTTGGGCATATAAAGCTTTGAATTGTGCAATAATAAACTAGTTGCGAGTGTGCGCTTGTGCCGTCTTCATGTGTTCTTGTCCTCGTTAATTTGCGCGCAGTTTATTTTTCGCAATGCATAATTACCAACTCGCCCAACTCGCAACCCTTTTACAGATCCTATACTCCGTAAAAATGAGTTGCCTGTCCTTTTAGGTACGGCAAAATCTCGCGCAGCGCATCATTCTGCCAGGGGGCCATATCCTAACGTCAATGCACACACTATGAAAGCAGCTAGCACTTAATGCGTCACATTGTCTGCTGATAAGCATTTTAGATTCGCCCCTCTCATCATCAGTCACTTCGTGCAAATGGCGGGATTTTCTTTCATAGCTTGTTGTCACTGCAGTAATTAATAGCAGAATCAGTCCTACAAATCACAGAAACGGTTCGTTTCACGTTGAAAATAATCACAGTAACACACTTTGCACCACACGGAGGAACAATCGGTTGCAGTGATGAGGCATAAGGGTAACTTGTTGTTAAAGGGTCATTGAAGACAACCGGCAAGTTGATTTCAAACGGAAGTCGGACCTCCGCATAGCCATTTCAGCATTGATTTAGTGCCAAGATGCCTTAAGTGCTGAGAAATCGCTGTTCAACTGCTCATCAAACGTGACGCAAACACGACTGCAGTCGCTGTTTGCATCAGGATAAACCGGAAGCAAGTGAAGCAGCGGTGATTAATAGCAGTATACAAGCAACTGAATACAACATTACCACGTACCAAGCAGTTTGGTCAGTTCCGGTCAAATCGCTCATGCTTCCCCAAACTCCCCTGTCATTTGCCGTTCGAGACCACTAAGCAAAATGTTTCTCCATTGGACCTGTGATCAGTATTTACGCTTCATGGCCTTTTGAGGCCCCGCAAGTTTTGGCGTCGAACGATTTTCTCATGCGTAGCTCGCATACACCCTTGGAAAGCGGTACTGCCACCCCAAGTATGGACGAGTAGCACCATCCAGCGGCAGCCAAGAAAGAAGTTGTGCGCGTCAGGCCACTTAAGCCCTTCCGGTGAAAACGTGTTTTTGCTAGTTTCAACCTTATTTAAAAAAAAAAATGCCAGGTGTAAGAGGGTTATAATAGTGTTCTCCGTGAGCTAATATCAACCTAGAGAGACTTGCATTTTAACTTCACTGTCATTTAAAGTTGTGCTCGAGTATATTGTGCGGAAGTAATATCTTTTTTATTGCTGCAAAAGCCACGATGGTTAATGTACTGGCACTTGGTTTTATGAAGCCTTTGCATTCCTAATTTAAGTACTGAATCTTCGCAGGGAACCTGGCATAACAATTTTATTACTGTACCGAATTATTAAGTTCATTTAACCATAGTGTCTGTTTTGAATTTTACGTGTGGGGCATTTTTTTTTTCTTTTTTGCTTTTTCAGGTAGATGTTCCTTTGACTCCCTGCCTGCATTCCGCGAACGGGGAAATTAGCCTCCGCATCGATGGCCAGAGTGTCTTGACTGCATCATCTTTACTGGGAGGACTGTGTAGTCTGTTTGCATCGTTCTGGGTTTTCAACATTCAATATCCCAAGAAGGCACACAGAGCTCTAACGTTTGTGGAACATGCCTTTTTGGACCTTTCCAGCACCAAACCACGTGTGAAGGATTTAGAACTAATTAACTTTTATCGCATCAATATCCCTCACCAATATTTTATTTGTTTTCAATCCTGTAATCATTGGATAGTAGTTTAAAGAATTTCGTATTATGTTTCTGACGTTTTCTTTTTTTTACTGAACAGGGGATATTTGATGGGCCCTTCTGTATGCTGATAATACAGCTATCTTTTAGTGAAGCAATAATATTAACCAACTAATATAACTTGAAACAATTATCTAAATAATGTTGGCAACTGGTGCCAAATGAATCAACTCAAAATTATCGGAAAAACACGAATTACATGGCTTTTTCTTCTCACTCTGAAGAAGCTGTCGCGATACCACCCATTCTGTTCTATATCCTTGCAATTAACCCCTCAGACTGGGTCACTTTTCTTGGCGCATTTGTGTCTTTATCAAAACGCACTGGTATTTTCCGCAGCATATTTCTCGTTCTTTATATTACTCATTTATCCATAGCCATCTCATTGCTGTCTGTCTCCTACATCATTTATCTCTTGTGCCTTTACCATCTACAGAATGCTCGTTACCTTTCAATATCAAATCGTTACACAGCTCTCGCTCATTTCACCACCAATTGAAAAAAATTTTTGTTGTTTTAAACCACTGCAACCATTTTTTTCACTTTGTGTACTGAGTACTGATGCGTACTGATAAGTACTCACGCGTTCTCAATCCTCTAGTATTATAGAATGATGTCACTTACCATGCCGTTGTGTTTGTGCCTATATGTTTTTCGCGTATTTCCAGTTCTTGTAGTAATATTGTTTCTACAGTTTGTTCAACTAGCACACAGATCGCTCATTTCACCACCAACTGAAAATTTTTTGTTGTTGTAAACCACTGCAACCATTTTTTTCACTTTTTGTACTGAGTGCTGATGCGTTCTGATAAGTTCTGATAAGTACTGACGCGTTCTCGATCCGCTATTATTATATAATGATTTCACTTACCATGTGGTTGTGTTTGCGCCTATCTTTGTTTTTCGCGTATTTCCAGTTCTTGTAGTAATATTAATTCTACGGTTTGTTCAACTAGCATTCTATTGCTGTCTTCCATTCCTAACTGGCGTGTTTTTAGCAATTTACCATTTTTGCTTTCTTATAGGAGGTCGCCCTAAGTTTTTATTTCGGAGCCTCCTTGTGTACACCATGTACCATGTAAACTTGTATGCGAAAGTTCGTTTGAAATAAACCTGAAACCGAGCAAAACCGTGTGAAATCAGTACTCCCGCAGGGAACTAGAAACTCTCCCTTGTGGCCTTGAAAAAACTCCTTTCGGAAGGCCTACAAAACCGCCCCAACTTTGCAAAACTCCATTCAAAAGAAATATATGCTTCCCTTGAACCTCCTAAAAACTCCCCTCGCGAGGCCTACAAAACGTAAAACTCCATGCAAAAGAAGTAAATGCTTCCCTTGAACCTCCTCAAAACGCCCCTAAAATAACATAAGTACTTCCCAAGGGAGCCATAATAGGCTCCTATTCAACCGCCTAAAAAGTCCATAAACATCACTTAAAAACGCCTTGAGGAAGTAAAGAATACTCCATTTTGGCCTCCTTAAATTCTCCCTAACATTTCTTAACACTCCCTAACTACCTCCTTTCTATCACCTAAAAACACCCTGTTTTGAGGAGGTAAACAAAACCTCCCTGTTCCATGTACTAAAAAAACTCCTACAAGGAGGATCACTAGAGGACAGGCGAAAAAGAACCTCTAGGGAGTATATGGGTGGAAAAAAAGTTTAGAGTGTAGCGCCAGTTTCCCCTCTGTTATTTGTATGAAACTCTATGCCGCCGAGCGGAGCCAATGGCTGCGCGCTTCTCGACGCAACCCTGTTTCTCTAGGTGTCACCGATCAGGTCTTGCGCCTGGTCGGTGGCGTCTCCGCTTCCACAGTGCTTTGGAGGAGCGGTTAAAGAGGGAATGCGCCAGGCCTTGTTGCGGGCCCTTTTTAATGAACGATAGCTCGGCTAATACTGGACGCTTTAAAATCATTTTTGCGACAGGATGTTCTTTGGATAGTACTCCAATGATTGCGCACGTAAAATCTCAACCTTTGGAACCCTGTTTAGGGCCCCATTAAAGATCTTCAGGTGGTCGAAAAAAATCGCGCCAATCCACCCCGTGAATGTGGTTGGAAAGCAAAGCTGTAAATGGCACCCATAACGATTACCCATGCGACGTCACTTAAATTCACTCACATCGCTCTACAAATAGTAAAACCAGATAGAAGTGAAATGCACTTAACCACACCATTTATTACTTCAAAGAGATTTTCTCGGTAAGGTTAAATCAATGCATGATGCATGAACGGTGTCTGGTTGAGTTGTATTGGTGTAGCACAAGAGTGGAAACTTTTTTTTATAAAACTAAAGTAAGCTCCAACCCGGTGTTAGACGATCTGACTTCTCCGAGATTTGGGGCAGAGAAGGAGGAGGAGGATGAAGAAATACTTCTGTTCAGATTTTTGAACAGCCCGGAGTGCAGCCCTGGGGAGTGATTCCTTCTTCTTTGGGGCCCATATGCAGTCCGTGCGGCCTGTCCGCTGAAGCTGGGTAGGTAGAAAGGCGCTGGGCAGCAGCATCTCCCATTGCTCTTGTTGGGTAGTTGACGGAAAGAGAGGAAGGTGCTCAGGGCTAAAGTCGCACACCCCGATTACGGGGCGGAGTGCTCCTACTTCTGAGCAAAATTTAGATAAGGCGTCGTAGCGATTCGGATGCATTAAGTGAAGACGCGTAGGCTGTGGGAATGACCCCGGATTGCATGAGCCGTAGGGTAGTTTGTTGTTCCCTGGAAACGTCAGGGTAAGGCGAAGGCATGGTCTGTCTCAGAAGGCGATAATACTGGGTTATCTCCCTGAACGTGAAAAGCGGGTAACTGTCCTCGTGAAGCTCCATAGCATGGGAGGTAAAAGCGCAGGGTTGTTGGGTGGGCGTATTTCTTGCCCTCCATTGAAGCGTGAGGGGGGGGGGGGGGTCCAGATGAGCTGAATGGAACCGTTTGAGGAGTGGTTTTTTGGCACGCGCAGTGCAGGTCAGGACACCCAAACCGACATCTAATTCCAGTAGGCTTGCTGGGAATCGGTGACTACCCTCCGAACCCTTGGTTGAGTGAGAGCCAAGGTGATGGCTGCCTCTTTTGCTGCCGTCATTTCTTGGGTCCTAAGCGAGGTACACGCAAGGAGATTGGTTCTGGAGGTAGCCACGATGATGGCGTATTACTGCCCTCGATGTTTGGAGGCGTCTGTGTAGATAACTGCATGATCCCCACCGAGGGTGGCGTTTTGCGCTTGAGCCCGTGCTTCTAGGAGACCCTCGTCATGTGAGGGGTTCATATTTCTAAGCAAAATGAGCATCTTTAGTTTTAGTCGCCAAGAGTCTGGGAGTACCTCAAGCGGAGTGACATTCTGGGCTGCCCAGCCAATCTGGTGAAGCATGCGGTTATCCACTGAAGTTCTGAGTCGGACCTTCTGGTTAGAAAGATGGCCTTCTATCAGCTCTTCCACCGTGTTATGGACCCGTGCTAAGCAGCCTCTGTGTGGACGCACTAATGAGAACACCAATGGCCTGCTCGACCGCCTTTTTAATCATTATATAAAGCATCTCGATGTCTTCCTTGTCGAGAAGGAGATAGGGGGTTGACGTGACTCTCGAGAGGACAAAAGCTTCAATTAATCGAAAGGTACCGAATTCCTTTAGGCCTCGCTTTTTTGTGGCAAGTCGCCTGATCATGTCTATGATTTGAATTATGCTGTTTTTGAGGTGATGCAAGGAGACGTCATTCTTTGTGTTAGTCTCGAGATGTAGGCCCAGGATCGTGATGCTGGGGCTTGTATTCATGGCCTGGCCATCAAGGAGTATTTGAATGTATTCCTTCATTTGGCGTGAGGGCGGACGGCAAGAAGCTGTGATTTTTTACGTGAACACTGGAGGCCACCGGCTTTAGCACATTGGCGTACTAGAAGTGAGATGCCATGCATTGGTGTGACCTTCCTTTAATTTTTGTAACTCTGAGCATATGAGCAAGGTACGCACAGGGACGCTAGATGGGCGTGAGTGGTCGCGTGACGCTTTCACGTGGCATTCAGCGAGAACGCAGGGGGTAAACCCGTAGATGTGCTTGGTGAGTACACCACTTGTCTTTTCCGTCCTTGCGTGGGCTCGTAGCTATTGGCCTCGAGGACATACCGTGGCGCCCCCTACGAGTGACATCACTTGTAGGACGCCGAATCGTGTTGTCGTCTGCTACAACACATTTCCCGTGCGTATGCGGAAGCGTGTTTTTTGTTGTGGCCACCGTCTCGCCCTCCTCCTTGTGGATTTGATGCGAATTACCAAAAAAGTTGTCTGTAAACCAAATAATTCGGGCAAGCTATCAGCGACTCGCTTGTTCTCGGCGACACCGCCGCGCTTAGGTAGTTGCTACCATCGCGACCCACAGCTCTTACGTACGCAGCCACGCCAAGGACGATGCAACTGATGCCGAGAAATGTACGCTGTAAATTAATTATGAAATACTTGTGACGGGACATGTGTGTGCAAGGAAACACCTTGTAACAGCGACGGAAACGCCTCGCTCACTTATGATCTCAGTGCGCGAACTACTCGTATTGCCTAGTAAATGAATGACTACGCGAGAACGGTGATCATATTGCTTCGCCGCAAATGTTTGAAAGTATTTTATGGTCTGCAGTTTGGCCTAATCAGTGCCTATGTCCCCTACGATGTTTTTATAGGCATGCCCTGATTTGATTAACGATCACTGCCGTAACCTGTACTCTGCACGGCTGATGTTTACTTTTCGCGAAAACTTGTCCGCAATGCATGAACGGTATGAACGCGAGTTTTTAACGCCTTCGAGAGCGGGTTTGGACAAGGCTTTATTTAGTTTTCATTAGGTGCTCGGCGTGGTTATTTATAATTGCAGCGTGTTTTGTATGTTTACAGTGAGCCGGCCTTTCTCAAGCATCAATTTCGAAACTCACGACTGCTCAGAGAAGGCGAGGCTGCGTACGAGGCGAAACACGTCGTAATGATTTCGGGTAATGGGGAGATTTAGAATAGGAGAACCGAGCGTTGGGGGCCCCCAAGAAGTTAAGAGGAACCCAAACGCAACACGAGCGTGCGCGACGGGAGGGCCTTCTGCAACAGCGCGCAGCCGGCTTCGGGTGCACGTAATCGTATGTTGGGAACTTCAGGCTTGGCGTCGCAGCAGATATTTCATCGCCGTTAGAGTTGCGAATGACAGTAACAGAACGTTTCACCGCGCTGGGAACTCTGTAAGCGCGGTGATTTCCGTTTAAGCGATCGACGATCAAGATACCTGCACAGCCTCGGCTGATTCTTGCGCGCAAGCATAGCCATCCTTCGGCCGCTCGCCGCAGTGTGCGTGAACGGGCCGGTGCTGCCGGGACCGACCTCCGCGGCCGGTCGGCGTAAATCACGGCAGATATTTGAGCATCACTTTCAAAACCACAGCTGATGACACTACCTATCAGAATTTTTCATCACACTAACATCCGCTTTCACCAATCTGGAACTTCTTTTCCATGACTTGTGTGATTTTAAAAACCGGCGACAAGTTGTTGCTGCCGCGACCTGCGTCGGTTCGAGCCGCACCGCCGACCGTGCGGGCAGGCGCGGCGGGTGCGTGTGCTTCTGCGAGCAGTTAACGCTTCACGATTTCCTGCTTTATGCATTTCTTGCAAACAAGGGAAATCTAGAAAATTCACTCGGCGATCGTCGTAGTCCGCATTGGTGTTCGGGGAAACAAGCCGCTGCTTACGCTTCGGTCGCATGCGTAATACACCACCACGCTCATGGTGTTAGCGGATAATCTACCAAAGTTGATACGGTTATAAAGTCCCCATGAGGTCGAACTGCGCTTGACGCACTGAGAATTAACTTAAAACGAAGGAAATTAACACGAAAATACTTTTAAAACGCGCTTCCTAAGCGAAGAGTCACGCGCTGCGAGCCAACTTCGCAGCAAGATAGGAACGGTGATCCTACAAGTGACGTCAAAACGATCGCAGCGCCGGCCTCTCCAGTGGTGGGCCTCGCGGCCAATATCGGTAAGACAACGGGCTCTCGCTTTGTTAGTCTATTAGTTCCAGGTTCCATTCCCGGCGGTGCCAGCAAATTCTTTTATTTGTTCGCTGGAGTTTTCTGGTGACACCAACGGTCGCGAAAGAACCCTTGGGGGGTAGAGGTCAAAAGCTTTGCTTTAAAAATTAACCTGGAGCCCTCCACTACAGCGCGGCTCATCTTCTGTGCAGCGTCGGCGCGTTAAACCCCACAATCAATCAATCAATCAATCAATCAATCAATCAATCAATCAATCAATCAATCAATCAATCAATCAATCAATCAATCAATCAATCAATCAATCAATCAATCAATCACTGAACCAGGTTAAAGGTGGCACGAAAAATTGAATGTTGGGAGAATAGTTGCAAAAAACAAGGTTTTGGGGATAGACAAGTTTTGGGGACAACTGGGCTAACAGCTAAGATAATCCTTAAGCTAAAACAATTTGTCGCTTGCGTGTGTCATTTTCTGCTGGGTCAGGCGACAGCATGCATTAACACCACGCTGATCCTTAATTATTACAAGTGGACCACTGCTCACGGCTATAACAACAGCTCACGTAAATTACGCCGCAATAAAAAAATCTTCTGAAAAGCCATCATTCCAGGCCTCAAATTTTTTTCATTTTTTGTGTGAACGAATTATGTCCATCCAGCAGCATAACAAGGACAGGATCATAAAGCATCATGAACTCGTTCATATTTGGCCATTTCACGCAAAAAAGTTTTATTGGGGAATTTGTAATGGCGAAATTGTCGCTGCAATTACTTACTTTACAATCCGCTACGAATACTGCACAAATTGATCGATAAAACCGTAATTTTTTTGTTGTTGTCGATCGGAAAGGGCAAAATTAATGGAAAATGCGCCGCAGCCTTTATTTCTCATTTCGCTTCCCACGCTCCACTGCATCTACAGTATATTTAAACAGTGGGACGTCCCTCGGAATAAGCTTCAAGCGCTCCGCGCGTACAGCAGCAGCGTTCGGCCGTGCGCGCGGCCAGCCGCCGGCCGCTTCAGTTCTCGTTGACTACAGCGCTGCCGCTATTTTCTGCGCGAAAGGAGCACCGCTCCGGGCCGCCGGTCGGGCCACTCTAAAAGTTCTAGTACACTCTAGTTCTGCTACAATGGTTGCCAGACAACTGAAGCGGTCACGATACCGCTCACGTGGGTAGAAAACTGTTTTTAAGTGCAATGCACTTCTTAAGCGACCCTGAACCTGCGTCCACCGGCGATGTCCGCGCACGTGGAGATCGGCACGCGCAGCCTGGCCGCTGACATGGCACATACCCACGTGGGGGATTGGCCAGAAATCTCCTCGTCTTCCTTGGCAACGGGGGGAGATGGGCGCGCGCTGCCTGGCCGTTGACATGGCACATACCCACGTGGGGGATTGGCCAAGAATCGGGCGTGAGAAGGGCTAATGCACCTGCTTAAAGGAGTACTGACACGGAATTTCAAAGCTGAGATCCGCGCTAGCAATCAAGTACAACGACAACACAAATAGGTGTCTGTGAATAAATGCATCTTTCTTTCTTTGTAGTTGTGTGTGTGTGTGTGATCTCTCTTTCGCGAACATTACCGAACCGCGCAAATTCAACTCGTGCATTCGCACTTTCACATTCTTCCCCTCGGGGAAATGCGGGGAATTTTTTTGGCAACGAATGAAGGATGCATTATTTTTAAAATGTCGGGTTTGCAGCTTTGCAGAACATTGTACACAAACAACATTGAACCACGTTGAACTCTCGAATGTACTTAACGTGACGTCATTCTAGTTGCGCTGCCGACCGACGGTGCGCGCATGGTCGCTTGCGATGCGCCTCAAAACGAAAATTTCAACAGCGCCTCCTAAATTCCAGAAGCAATGAATTGTGAAAATATTTGGGATTTATGTTCTTAAAATGCCGCCCAAGCAGACAAAATTAAGCAAAGGCAAATGCATTTTCTCTTCACGACCCCTTTAAGGAGCGACCATATATTCGGCGGCGAGCGACGCAAAACCGTAACTCATTGGGAATAGCGTAGCAGGTTATACAACCTCATTGGGTACAGAGCAGGTAGTGTGCGCGACAGCGACAGGCGAAAAAATTTATACTCAGGCCGCCGGGGTCGACTACAGCGGCAGACGACGGGGCGTCGCTGTCGCTCGCTTTTTACCGGCCAGGAGCGGCCCACAACAAACGATCGGCGGTGACGAGCGATGACGACAGAGAGCATTGGCGGCAGTGTTTTTTTTTTCTTTTTTTGGCTTGTCACTTTCGACCACACTATTCGTCTGTGGTACACATTGAGTTACGTACGTTTTTCACGTCGCTTGTCACCGTCGCCGCATGTGGTTCAAAAACATGCCCCATCCGGCGTACATCACATCGTTTTCCCCCTTGATCATCGGTGGAGCGATTCGAGAGGTAAGCCCTTAGTGCTGTAAACGAAGTCGTTCTGTTAGTGATCTGCACGCGTCCTTTTTAACGTCACCCTTTTGCTAACCCCCCGCTTCTTTTTTTTTTCCGGATAGCCCCTTCGCGACTACAAAGTTCGGCGAGCGGCCGACGCGGAAGAATCAAAACAGGCCACGGCAGATGCCTTGGTCACCGATCGTGCAAATGGCAGTTATTACGAAAATAAAGCTCCACAAGCGGGAAAGGGGATGATAGTGTGTTGAAAAGTTGTAGGAATTGTAATTCGCAGTAATTATACTGATAGCGGCGATCAAATATCCACCACGATGCTAAGCCTAAAGTTCCCAACACCCGAGCCGACCCGAGCAACACAAGCTGGTTGCGGGTTGTTGGGGAAGCCCCTCTAAAGCTCACCGCGCGCAAGCGCGTTGTTTTTGGGTTTCCCTAATTTCTTGGGGGCCCCCAACGCCGGGTTCACCTATTCTAAAACTGCCTTTTAACCCTTTTAGTCGCTCATTTCGCCCGGTCATGTGGAAGGACTGCGCCCTCAAAAACATTATCTAGTTTAATGCGCTTGGTACCATATTTTTTTTCGGGTTAGCTTTTTTTACGATTGAAGGAACTCCTTTCTGTCTACTTGCACAGGTGGGCAACACGAGCTCGGAGCAGCGCAATCTCAGGGGAGCCTGATGCAGAAGGCACAGGCCTAAATGAGACCCCGAGGAGCAACAAACCAGAAAAAGGCAGTCAGCAGCACAAAACCTGGGCCTAGAATTGTCTTTTCTCTTCGAAAAAAAAAAAAACTATTTGGGCACTCAGCTGTATAGTGACGTTGTAGGAGATGTCCTTCTCTTGCGAATAGCCCTTGGCAGTCCCACGTGAACCGCCGGGACCTTGCGGTTCCTTGCCGCCGGGACCTTGCCGGGGCCTTGCGCAAGGAACCGCCGGGACCTTGCGGTTCCTTGGTACCTTGCGGTACCATCGCAGATTCATACGGCTAAACGACCGGCGGCGTTCTCCCTTGGCAAACACGACACAAAATGTATTCAAACAGCACATCCGCAACCCGCGCGCAGGCCGGTACACGCACGGGACAATGGCGGTCCTCATACCCACCGCAGGTTCCCTATACTGGAAAGACACGTTCGCCAGCCGCGCCTGCAACTGACGCAACCACAACAAAGCATCTTTCCACCAGAAGATAAAAACTACAAATTTCCGGTAATTCACGTGCCGAAGCTACACCGGGGTTTCAGGCGCGGCGCAGTGGAAGGCTCCGGAATAAATTCGACTAGCTGTATATAGATCTTTAACGTGCGACAAAATCTCGACACACGGGCGTTTCAGTTTTCGGCATCCACCAGGAAAACGGCTGCCACGGCCGGTAATCGAACCCGCGTAGTTCGGCTCAGTAGCGCAATGCCATAACCACAGAGCCACCCCGGTATGTTTCTCACCGTACTCATGCCGGCACCAACATTGGCGCCCCTAGCTAAAACAGGGTGCTAAGGGTTAACGCCATTCTCTCAGAAAACAAGGAAGGCAGTGATTACCAGCAGAAACGAAGTAAAATACAACCCAGTTATCATCATAATTATCAGCCTGGCTTTGCTCACCGCAGGACCAAGGCCTCTCTCAAAGATCTCCAGCCCCGTTTACCGAGTGCTAGCTGTCCTCAATTTCCTCCAAATTTCCCCCGTTTTCCCCTCCCCATTCCCCTCTCTCCCCAACAATAAACAGTAAACGCAACAGGAGTCAGCCAAGGACTCTACGGAGGGATAAGCTACGAAAACCCAGTATATTGGGTCTCATCACATGAATTTTCAAACTAATTTTCAATGTACCCGTGGTTTTGTCTCCTCTGCAAGCTCCGTTTGGCAAACGAAGG
This sequence comes from Haemaphysalis longicornis, assembly GCF_048455015.1. Taxonomy (NCBI): domain Eukaryota; kingdom Metazoa; phylum Arthropoda; class Arachnida; order Ixodida; family Ixodidae; genus Haemaphysalis; species Haemaphysalis longicornis. Next base: position 220,553,499 of record NW_027526203.1, on the reverse strand, counting down.
AGGGCTCTACACGGCAAAGTTGAAAATCCTCCTAAAACCGGTAAGGATGCCCTCCCAGAGAAGAGCCACGCATGAATGCTCGGCGTGGCTCTAGAGTCAGGTGCCAGAGCCGAACTCACAATCGCCAAAAAAGAGAAAACATTAAACCAATTGCCCGCATTATAAAATGCCTAACCAAGAGAAGGGCAGGAAAGAAAGAAGAAATGGTAAGACTCATTCAGTCACTGATCCGGATATTGCAGTGCCTAGAGTACCACAAATTTACCCACACCGAAGAAAATCAAAGAAACACCATCACCAGGACAACACATAGGGCAGTCCTCAACCTCGCACTTTTATCCGCGAGACGAACCTACAATGGGTGGACCACGAGGAGAATAAAATGGACAACCAGAGCATACCTCGGCAAAGTTGGCGCGGCTCACTGAAACTCACTCACATATTTTTTTCGAATCATCACTGACTCAAACTCATCTCAATGCTGAGCAGCATCTGCGCTGCTCACAGTGAGCGCAAAACTCACAGTGAGCGCAAAACTCAGAACTCACTCGGACTCAAAACTGAAAATGCACTCAGAACTCAAAATGTACTCAAACTGAAAATGTTCTCAAACTCAAAATGTACTCAGAACTCGAAATGTACTCAAACTGAAAATGTACTCACACTCAAAATGTACTAAAACTCAAAATGTACTCAAAACTCAAAATGTATTCACACTCAAAATGCACTCAGTACTCAAAATGTACTCAAAACTTAGAATGTACTGAAAACTCACAATGCACTCAAACTCAAAATGTACTCAGTACTCAAAATGTACTCAGTACTCAAAATTTCAAACACACGAGACGCCGACCAGTCAAAAAATTCGTGTGTTTGAAATGTATTCTCCCGGCCAGACGGGATTCCGTCACTGTCTCGACTTCAGTACTCAAAATATACTCAAACTCAAAATGTACTCAAAACTCAGAATGTATTCAAACTCAAAATGAACTCAGTTCTCAAAATGTTCTCGAAACTCAAAACTCAACCTCAAAATGTACTCAATTTCAATTTTATCAGTCCTATCCCACATAATGGGAAAAACATATTTCGGAAAGTATGGTAAGTTTTGCACAAAAGATTCAACTCTTTCAAAGACTCAGTTCGGATTTACTAAGAACAAAAGTACCATTTGAAGAATTTAATGATGCAGTTACTGCAGCTTTGGACAGTAATGAAATAGCGTTAGTTTTATTTCTTGATATTACTAAAGCATTTGACACAGTTGATCATGCAATACTTATTAATAAGCTGAAACTAATAGGCTTTAGGGGGAAGTTTGCCGATTTCTTTGAAAATTATTTTAATGACAGACAACAAGCGGTGAAAATGGGTAACACTGTCGGTAGCAAAATTACTGTAAGGTATGGAGTTCCTCAAGGCTCTACTATCGGTCCTCTACTTTTCAACATTTATACTAATGACTTAAATTCGCTCTTTTTCGCCCCATTTGTATCAATATGCAGACGACACTGCGTTAATTTATGTGCACTCTTCGTACGAACATGCCATTGAAGTTATGCAAGATGATATAAGCAAGCTGTTAACTTGGATGTCGACAAACTATATATTTGTAAACCAAACCAAAACAAAAATCATGTGTTTCAGAAGCCCTTACAAAGTACTCTGTCCAAACCTCGATATTTTTCTATACACAAGAGGCTGCGAAAACTGTTCTTGCTCACCGTTAATGTATGTTAAGCATAGAAAGTACCTAGGTTTTACATTAATGATCATTTAAACTTGGACGAACAAATTCCGCAAACATGTAAAAAAACTAAGAGCTGTGTCAGCTGCATTTATAAGCTTCGGGACGGTTGCAACATGCAAACCCGATACCAAGTATACCAGCCTTTAGCTGAAAGTGTCATTCGATATGGAATAACAATATATGGGGCTGTACTACAACCAGGCAAATGAAAATAAATAAGATTCTTCACAGAATATCCAAGAACATAGTGCATGGAACACAATTGCATGACTTTAAAACTACCGAGGTAATGAATGAATACAGATGTTAAATTTTCACCAACTATGCAGCTATATTATCCTGACTACTCGATATTATGACACCGAATATAAATCACCCGTGAACAAGGGCCGGTTACTGAGACAAACCGCGCGATACTACATCCCACGTGTTTTTACCAATTATGGAAAGAGAAAACGTGATTATTACGTACCGTTTTTGTTTAATACCCTTCCTTTGGAACTAACTAGCATATCCAGCCTAAAAAATGTAAAGAAGACTATAAAGAAATGGTGCCTTCTTTCTTCATAACGTGCTAGGACACATTTCTTGTAGATGACAATGAATTGTGATTGTTATTGACGCGTGTGCAAAAATGCATTGTTGTATAGCGCCTTCGATATTACGCTTTATCTTTCCGTTGCTTGTCTTTTTTCACTGTTGTCTCTATGTTTCATTTTGTCATTGTTTTTCTTTCTTTTCTTTTTTTTTTCAACCGTACCAGTCCAGTACTCGTTTATCTTCATGATACCGCTTGTCCTTTTTTGTCATGTTCTTTTCCTCTTTTTATACGTCAATGGCTGCTTATCGTCGCGATCCTTTCTTTTTTACGTTTTTTGTTCCCTTTCCACAAAAGGTACCTCTACTTCCCGTCTGGTCGGGTGCTGCTGTTCTGCCTGCCTTCCCACAAGCACTGCGTGCTTAGGAAGGCAAGGAAACCCTTATACCACTATGATATGCAATAAACTATTTATCTATCTATATCTAAACTCAAAATGAACTGAGAACACAAAATGGACTGAAAACTCGAAATGAATTCAGAACTCAAATGGACTCAACTCCCTCGTGCTAGGAATTTAGTCGGGCTCACATGGACTCTGATTTAATTAGCATTCAGAGTCTTAAAATTACCGCGTGGTAAAAATATTACGGGCGCAAATTTGTGAGCTCAAACTTTTGCATTCGGTACGACATGACACCGTAACTTCTGTGAGGTCGGAAGCAATTTTCGTTGGAGATTTATTACAGCTATTACAGCTGGCCATGATGATTAGCGCTGCTTGCAAGCAATTGTACGCATATATTGGATACCAAACTCTAGATGTAGGCTCCGTGTTCATGTTCATGACAGAGGAGGTACAGACACGATGGTGTGCTGGGGCCCTGGGGTGAAAAAAAGCAAGATCGGGTGAGGGGACGTCTCTCGCTGCTCAGTTCATTTACGTCGAAGCTGTTTAGGGTTACGGTACCGTGCAATCTTGCTCTGCATCCTGAAAAAGAAACGCATTGTGTCAAAGCGAACTGTCTCCGCGAATCTGAGCGCGAGGCGTTCATGGATATGCCTTTGCTTTTTTAATGCGTAGCATTCTTTGCCGAGTACCCCCCTCCCCCTCCCCCTGCCAGGATCGTGTAACGCCCTGCATTTCCACAAAAATGCAGATATCACGGAAGTTCAACCTGTTATCATAAAAAAGCGTAAATGTAGATAATTTATCAAAAGTCATTTAAAAAAAAACTTGAAAAAAGAAATAATAATAATAAAAAATTGAAAATGGCGAACTGTGTAACACGGGAGTCATGGGTAGTCACAGATTAGGTTAAAATTCAAAGTGATGTGCCGCTAGGGCATGTGGGGTATCAAATTGAAGGTTTCGAGGAGGGAAATCACGCGGGACAAACAGAAAATGCTTCGTGGTCATAATCATGACATAGTTACCGTAAGTCATAATAAAGGTTGGACTTCATAATGATGACCCGTAGGCGCATGGGGTCTCAAATTAAGTGTTTCGATTAGGGAAATAACGTTGGACAAATAAGAAATAAATCCTGGTAGTAATAATGACATAGTCACGGTGAATCATACAATGGTTTAAAATTCATTGGGATGTGATGATGATGATGATGGTTTGATTTTATTGGCGCAAGGCTGACATGGGCAAATAGCGCCAAACACAAAGGTATTTGATGAGGAGAGAACACGAAATAAAATCAGTTAAAAACTATGAGCACGGCTCGTGTAAAGGGCCAGGGTGAAGAACAAGAGTGGTTAAAAGATAAATAAGGTGGCTGGTGTATAGGACCAGGATTAAAACTATGGGTGGTATGAGATGAGTTGTAAAAAGTGAACTTCTGATAGGAACTTAAAGGTGCGCTGAACAGAAAACATGGCATCGTTTCCTAAGAAGTATGACGGGTGTGGTGGAATATGTCGTGTGTGTAGCTGTGGGAAGTGTTTGCGTCGTGTAATGTCGAGTGCCTTACATTGTATGAGGATGTGGATCACGGATAGGGCCTCTCCACACCTGCTGCACAGAGGTCTTGGAGATCCAGTGAGAAGGTGCTAGTGCTTTGCATGTGTCTGCCCTATCCGTAATCTAGCCAAGGCGACTTCAGTGTATCTATTGCGTGTGTCGGGGGTGTATGGTCCCAAGTGAGGTTTTATTATGTGTAACTTGTTATCTGTTTGTTCACTCCAGTGTGTTTGCCATGTTTCGCGAAGCCTTTGTCTGATGTGTGGTTTCACGTATACGTGTAGGGTAATGAGGTTATGTCCACTGTATTCGAGAGTGTAGCAGAAGCGGCCATTCGATCCGCTGCTTTGTTCCCGGCTATACCACAGTGGCCAGAGACCCAGCAGAGGACCAGTTCAAATTTGTGGACATACACAGACATAATATCCTTGACTATCAGATTGACAACATGGTTTTTGGAAGACTTTGTTGACGACAATGCCCGCACAACACTGAGGGAATCTGTATATATAATGGATTGTGGGATGTGGCTTTGAAGTATATGATTAACAACAAGAAGTACACCATACGCCTCTGCCGTAAAGATACTAGTATAACTATTCAGCGTTTTTGGGACATTAAGGCCGGGTCCATGCGCAGCGCAGGACACAGAGCTGGTAGTTCTAGAGGCGTCCGTATAAAATTCAGAACATTGATACTTCTGCTGCAAATAGAAGAAGTGCTGCAGAATTGCACATCTGGGAGCTCGGTTTTTATCTATATGTGTAAAAGATGTGTCGCATGATACAGGGCGGAGATGCTATGGTGCTATAAAATCTGTTACAGAAGATTGGATGGTGTCTAAAAAGGAGACAGAGAGCTCTGACGCTTCCTCTCTAACTCTGTAAGAAAAGGGCGCGGAGGACGATGGTCGATTTAAAAGGAGTTCACTCATGGACATATCATAAAAACTGATTTAAAAGGATGGTGAGGCATGAATGAAATTTTAAAAGCAGAAAGGAGATCTGTGTATGCTAGCTGACGTTGTAGGTTACATTTGTTGCACTCTACATACAAGCTTTCAACTGGACTAGTCCGGAAGGCGCCACCCGCCAGGCGGAGCCCCAGATGGAGCACTGGGTCCAGCATTCTGAGGGATGTTTTAGTGGCTGACCCATAGACAACGCTACCATAGTCCAATCGTGAACCTATTAGGCTGTTAAAAACACATAAAAGAAGTTGTTTGTCAGCACCAAAAGAAATGTGTGAGAGAACCTTTAGGATAGTTAGTGTTTTTAAGCATTTATGTTTTAGCTGTTTTACGTGTGGTATAAATGTGAGCTTTTCGTCAAAGATTATACCTAAAAACTTGTGTTCCTTTTTGACCAGGATAGAGACACCGTGGAGTTGAATGTCTGGATCCGGCCGAATGCCACGCCTCTTGGAAAACAGGACACAAGTGCACTTCCCTGGATTAAATTTAAAACCGTTGCTATCAGCCCAGCCAGCTAGCTTGTTAACACCAAGCTGGACTTGGCGCTCGCAGATAGGTTACAAGACTTAAAGGATAATTGTACGTCGTCTACATAGATTGAGCAGGAAATCAATGGCGGCACCGCCTTCTGAAGAGAATTAATGTTTACAATAAACAAAGTGCAACTCAAAACTCCACCTTATGGCACACCGTTTTCCTGCACATGAACCCTAGAGAGTGCAGTTCCAACTCGCACGCGAAACGTTCTTTCAGACAGGTAACTGGCAAGCGTGTTCAACATGTTACCCGACATACCAAAGGACTTCAAAATCGCTGAGGAGGCCGTACCGCCAAACAGTGTCGTACGCCTTTTCAAGATCAAAGAATACTGTCATACAGTACTGCTTGTGGAGGAAAGCATCTTTAATATATGACTCTAACGCAACGAGTTGATCGTTGGTAGATCGCCCCGCCCTGAAGCCTGCCTGGCAGCTCTCGAGCAGACTGTTGTACTCTAAGAAATACACGGGTCTCCTGTTTATCAGCTTTTCGAAGAGCTTACACAGGCATCTTGTCAGTGCAATGGGACGATAACTGGCGGGAGAGGAAGGGTCCTTCCCTTCTTTTAGGAAAGCCACTACTATGGCCTCCCTCCAAGAGCGTGGAATGTGCCCCGAAAGCCATATTTTATTGTATAGGTGTAAGAGTGTTTCAAGAGTGTCGGGGTGTAGGTGCTGTATCATGGTGTATGTAATCTTATCTGCGCCTGGAGCTGAAGGTTTGCACGTGCTCAGGGCAGCCCTCAACTCATACAGAGTGAATTCAGAGTTGTAAAAAGTTTTTGATTTGTCTTTGTCATGTAAGGGCTTTTTTTCTGCAGGTGTTTTGTGTTTCATGAAAGTGTTTGTGTAGTGTGCTGAACTGCACACGTGTTCAAAGTGTTGTGCAAGTGTGTTAGCCTGGTCTTCCAGTGTGTCCCGTGTTGTACTAACCAGGGGCAGGCTGTGTGTCTGTTGTCCTTCTAGTTTTCGTGTACGTGTCCAGACTTTGTGTGTGTCTGTGTATGAATTGATGGAAGTGAGGAAGGTGCGCCAACTCTCCCTTTTCGCCTCACGGCGCACTGGCCTCCCAAAAGCCTTGGCCCGTTTAAAAGAAATGAGATTATCTGATGTGGGGTACCGGCGAAGGATACCCCACGCCTTGTTCTGGGCCTCAAGCGCACGCCTACAGTCCTCATTCCACCAGGGCCTCCTTGGGTTGTGCGGAGCACCAGAGGCCTTGGGAATGGAATTTTCGGCGGCGGCGAGGATGTGTGCCGTGAGGAGTTGGGCGGCTTCTTCAATGTGTAGGTGTGTTATGGATGTGTGGTGTAGTTTGGATGTCTCTGTAAATGTACTCCAGTTCGCTCTAGCTTCAATGAACCTGTTATGGGAAGTTGAACTGTTCGGGCCTTTACCTATGTATGTTAATGTGGTTGGGAAGGGGTCACTACCATATGGGTTAGTGCCAACATCCCATTCAAGAGATGGAAAGAGTACTGCAGAGCCAATAGCCAAGTCGAGGTGTGAATAAGTGTTGTGTCCTATATTATGGTATGTCGGCTTGTTTTTATTGAATAGGCATGCTCAGGAAGATGTTAGATATTTTTTTAAGGCGACCTCGGGCATCCGTGCAGGAGTTATGTGCGTTGAGGTCGCCTAAGACAATGAAAGGTGCGGGTATAGCTGATCTACAAGGCCCTCGTAATCCGAACTCGAGAGCTGGAAATCAGGAGGGATGTAAACGGAGCATAGTGTTATTAGCCTATTGAAAATTATGGTACCAATGGCAACATGCTCAACGGTCTGTAACTGGATAGTGTGACACGTCAAGGACTTTCGGGCAATGATTGCCACGCCCCCGGAAGATGTACCACCACCATCCCTGTCCTTCCTAAATACCAGGTAACTATTAAAAAAATTGTATGTTTGGAATTTAAATGTGTTTCTTGTAGGCATAGGACACTTGGCTGATTGGAGTGCAGTATCTCGTACACATCGTCAAGATTTTTAAGAAGGCTTGTACAGTTCCATTGTATTATGTTTTCTATTCCCATTATTTAGTGTGAGAGCTACTGGAGTGTGTATGTTTATGTGTCGTCTTTCGGGGCTGTGACTCTTGGATTGGGCTTTTTGGGCCTTTCTGTAGGCTTGGACGTCGGAGGCCGCTCTTTGCGCTGCGTTGCAGGCAAGAACGGCACGACGTCCATCTCGTCGTCCGATGTCCTGGGTGTGCCCGTCGAACCGGACCCCCCGGACTTGGCCCCCCTTCGGGGGCCCTTCGGTTGAGCCGCAACCGCCGCGGGTGTCGGGGGCACCAGAAGTGGCACGGGCGGTGTGGTGGCGGTAGGAGCCGGTGCGGGGTCGGTGGTGTCCATCCCCTCGGCACCTTCCAACGCACTGGAGGACTGGGAGGCAGGGACGGGAGCGGCACCGGTCCCGACGGAAGAGGTTGGCACCACAACCGCTGCTGCCTCAGCAAGCGGCGTGGTGGCGGGTTGGGCTGCCTGAGGCAACCCAGGGGGGGGGGGGCGGGACCAGGTCTGACTTGCGGTACTGGGTTCCCGCCGAAACCAGACGCCGCTCCGCCCCCCGGCGAGCTGCGTCGGTGTACCTCCCCAGAGGGAAAGAGGCGAACCTCTTTCGCGCCTCTGGAAAGGTGATGTTCTCAGTGACCTTTACATTTACGATTTGTTTTTCCTGCTTAAATTTCTCACAAGTGAGGGACCACGCTGCGTGGGGCCCCTGGCAGTTGGCACAGGTGAAACTCTGGGTGTAGCAGTTTTCGGACGGGTGGTCATGTTGGCCACATTTTGCACAAGTAAGGCGGCCGCGGCAGAAGTTGGTTCCATGCCCAAACCGTTGGCACTTAAAACAGCGCCGCGGGTTAGGGATGTAAGGCCAGACCGGACATCGAACAAAACCTGCATTGATGTATTCTGGAAGGCTCGACCTGTCAAAAGTTAAGATAAGATGCTTTGTAGGTATTTGTTTGCCCTCTCTACGTATGTTTATGCGCCTGACCCCTGTTACGCCCTGACCTCGAAGGCCCTCCAGCAGGTCGGCTTCAGTTTCGTTCAGTAGATCGGGATCGGAGATCACGCCCTGGGAGCTATTTAAGCTGCGGTGGGGCGTGACCCTGATGTCAAGATCACCGATTCGGGTCTGGCTCAAGAGTTTTTCTGCCTGCTGCTGCGTGGTGACTTCGAACAGCAATTGCCCAGTTCTTCGTTTCTTGGCTTTGTACGCCTCACCAATTCGATACCAAGAAGACAGACAATGAAGCGACAGATCTTTCTGTGTCTGTTGACTCAATTACAAGAAAACGGGAATAGTTGTTTACGGTTGTTGGAAAGACAGTTGTTGAAAGAGGTGGAAATGAAACTTCGGTGCGGCCCCTTTTCGGAGGCCGATCACGTTTGGAGGGGGGTTTTGAAAATGCCATATAGCAAAGTATGAAAGCAGAGAGACGGGGGTACTTTCTCCTTTGACCTTACCCTGGTAGTCAAAGAGGTCCCGGAGCTCCCTGTCTGGTAGACAGGCAGGGAGCCCATCGGCCGGTGCTTGGCCAAGGCTCCGACGGCCACCGTTTACGGCTTCTACCCTTCACCTTTAAACACCTCGCCACGGTTGGACACGGCTTATGTATGGGAGCTCGGGGCCCGCGGTGCCGCTGCTCACCGTCACCATGAAAACTCAAGGTGCCCCGTGCGGGGTTCATGTGGATGTTGCTTGTGTGCGTGTAGTATCGAACTGAAGATCTCGTGAGGGTATTCGCGTGGGACAAAAGAAATGCTTCCTGGTTATATCGTGACACAGTCATGGTGAGTCATAGATATGGTTAACATTCAAAGTGATGTGCGCTACGGCGTGTGGGGTGTTAAATTGAAGGTCTCGATGAGGGAAATCACGTGAGACAAATAAAATTTCTCCTGGTCATAATCATGACATAGACAGGTGAGTCATCGATTGGGTGAAAAATCAAAGTGATGCGGCCGCGAGGTACGGGGTATCAAATTGAAAGCCTTTATGAGGGGAATAACAGGGGACAAATAAGAGATGCTTCCTAGTTATCCTCATGCGAGTCATGGTAATCATAAATTAGGTTAAAATTCAAAGAAATTCCGGAAGAGAGGGTGGGGTATCAAATTAAAGGTTTCGATAAATAAAATCATGTGGGGCAGATAAAAAGGACATCCCGCTGATCAGTACTAGTCAGAAGTAAACTGCGCAAATTCATCGCAGATGCTAAAACGTTAGCACAAAAGGAATTGTGGTGTCAAAAGGAAGGGTTTCAGGGAGAAAATTTAAACCGGGCAATGACCGCATCGTAAGAACATTATGTGCACTCACTTCATAAGGGCTCCTCCTTGTGGCACGCCGCGCGTGACGGGGTGATCGGATGTCACTCCATCAAGTGTGGAAATGAAAACTATCCGTTCGGGAAGAAAGCTCGCTATCCACTGATGCAACCATCCTCAAATACCAATGGACTCAAGGGCATCCAGAATGGTGCCCTGGCTCTCATAGCAATCACTAAAGGGCTCCCTAAAACAGTGTCAGTATCTGCCTATGCGGATGATATATGCATTTGGACATGAGGTGTAACGCGACTTCACGTGCAAGCACGACTTCAGAAAGCAGTATCTGCCACTTTGACGTACCTACGCCGCCAAGGACTTGAAATTTCAACGTCAAAAAGTGCAAAATTGGGATACCCGAAAACCAATGATAAGCTACCGGTAAAGATCGAAGGAGCTGTTATTCCGTGTGTCACGCATCACAAATTTCTCGGCGTGACACTTGATCGAGATCTGTCATGGTCAAAACATGGCTCCGCACTAAGAAGGAAATTGCAGGTTCACCCACGTCCTTCAACATATGGCAGGGAAATCATGGGGCCCATCGGTTTCATTACTGTTGCAGCTTTACCAGGCGCTCTTTATTGGCTATTTGCAATACAGTGCCCCTATACTGTGTAACCTTCGGCGATCGGCATTACGCGTGCTTCAAAGTGCACAGGCACAAGCTCTACGAATCTGTTTGGGGTTGCCTCGATGCACATCAACATGTGGAACGATTGCAGAAGCGCGAGTCTGCCCAATTCAAGTCTACCTCACGCAAGAACCCCTTCGTGCGCACCTCCGACATGTGACAAGACATGAGTGCCATCCACTGTCGAGTGTTTTCAGGGACCGGCCGAATTCAAACTACTCCCGAAGTATTTACGCGCAGCAACATTTGATGCCCTTCAGATTTGCAGTCGCCAAAATATCAGAAGTGCCCCTATGGGTTGTACCTGATCTACAGGTGCGGTGGTTGATTCCTGGAATCGCTAAAAAATCCCACATGGCGTCTTCGTTCTTAAGATCACTTTCACTATTTTACATCAGTGAAATGTACGGAGAGGCGTCGCATGTTTTTGTCGATGGATCGGTCACGGCGTCTTCGCCAGCAGCGGCAGTGGTTATGACTGGGGAGGACCTGACCCAACGTTTTAAGATTGCTTACAGAACGTCGTCTACCGCAGCAGAACTGGTCGGTTTACGCAAAGCGCTCCGCACCATTTCTTGTGAAAGGCCACAGCAGTGGATTATCTTTTGTGACTGCAAACCAGCGCTGCAGGTACTAAGGTACTCAATGAAGCGAGGTGCGTATGATCAGCTGACCACTGATATCACTATCCGGTTTAAAGAGTTGAAAGAAAAGGGCCACACGGTAGTGTTTTAGTGGATACCAAGTCCCTGTGGCATCGCTGGAAATGCGTTGGCGGATGCAGAAGCACAGCAGGCACACCACAATGGAACTCTCCTGTCTATACCGATCACAAGGGAGGATGCTAACGCGATACTCTACGGAACACGTAAACAAGCTGCAGCCTTGCATTCGTCGGACCCGCAGAATCGACATGGACGCCTTCACAAGCTCGATCCAGAGCGCAAGTTCTGGGACAGTCATGCTCCTCGTCTTCGCCGAAGTCAAGAGACATTACTACACAGGCTGCGTCTTGGAATAGCATTGACTCGAAAGTATCTTCACACAATCGGACGAGAGGACAGCCCAGGCTGCCTTCTGTGCGGTTGTCCTGAGACTATCGAACATTTGCTTAGCGGTTGTCCAAAGTACTCTAGTGAGCGAAAGAACCTTGACACAGCTTTACTGCGCTTGGACACTCAACCTCTGTCCGAACAAAAGATTTCCGAACAAAAGGCAAATATTTTACTTTTATGAGCATGTACGTCTGCGACCTGCACGGTTAAAGGAGTATTTCATGGCCTTGTTTAACAACCAACTCAGTATGAGGTATGGGGGCGCGTATTAAATGTCAACAAGTTCGCACACCGACAGCAGCGGGCCATGCTTGGAAATTTGCCCTATCGCGCGCGCGATCGGAGGCATTCGCTGATTGCGCCAACCCACTTACTACTTAGCGCATGCAGGAGGCATATCAGCCCAATAGCTCCTTAGCTGTTTCATGGGAACGCAGGCTTGTTGACGAATGTTGAGTGCTGCAATTTGTCGAACCAACCACGCTTTCAAGATGGCGTGCCAACAGTTAACGAGAACAATTATATCTATGCGGCACTGAATAAGACTTTTTTACTTATCTGGTCATTATTCAGTGCCATGATTTCCGATGGTTGCATCCGATCCACTTTCCTTCACCGAGACAATATTTTGATACCCTGCACGCCCTATCGGCATCACTTTTAATTTTAACCCAACCATTGACTAGCCATGACTATATCGTGATGATAAGGAGGACGCATTTCTTTATTTATTCCACGTGATCTCCCGCATCGAGGCCTTTAACTTGATACCCAACAAGCCCTACTGGCGTCGCTCTAAATTTTCACTCAATCTATGACTCACCACGACTATCTCATAACTATAACCATAACCAGAAAGAATTTTTATATTTGCCCCACGTGATTCCCGTCAACGAGACATTTAATTTGATACCCCACACACCCTAGTAGGATCATTTGGAATTTTAATCGAATCTGGCTAACCTGACCCTCATGACTGTAAGCACGACGCATTATTTATATGCCCCGCGTGATTCCCCTAATTGAAACCTTGAATTTGATACCCCACTTGCTTTAGCGGCCTTACCTTGAATTTTAACCCAATCTATGACTAATCATGACTATCTCATGATTAGAACCACGAAGCCTTTTTTAATTTGTGCCACGTCATTTCCCTCATCAAGATCGCAAATTTGATACCCTACACGCCCGAGAGGGGTCACTTCGAATTTTAACCCAATATAAGACTCGCCGATGACTATAACCAGGAAGCATTTTTGTATTTGTCCTACGTGATTCCCCTCATCGAGACCATTTAATTTGATACCCAGCACATCCTAAAGGCATCAATTTGAATGTTAACCCAAATAATGACTAACCATGACTATCTCATGATATAGCCATACCGCATTTTTATTCCATGTGATTTCCCTCAGCGCAGCCTTCAATTTGATGCCCCGCACACCCTAGTGGCATTATTTTGAATTTAAAACTCAATTTATGACCTATTATGACTATGTCATATGATAATAATCAGGAAGGATTTCTGCATTTGTCCGACGTGATTCCCCTCATCGAGACCTTCAATTTCATACACCATGTGCCCTACCGCTATGAATTTGAATTTTAACCCAATCTATGACTAGTCATGACTAGGTCCTAATATAACCATAACGCATTTTTGTCCCACGTGATTCCCCTCTTCTAGACCTTGAATATGATTCCCCACACGCTCTCATGGCGTCATTGTGAATTTTAACACAATCAATGACTTATTATGACTGTCTGATGAATAACTATACCCAGGAAGCATTTTTTAAATGTACCTCGCGTGATTCCGTTATTCAGTTCAGTTCAGTTCAGTTTATTCAACAAAAGGGATCTAGATGAATCGGGACCTTTAACTTAAAGTAGCACTGACACCAATTTTCGGCGCTAATATCATTGCACAGTTCGCTTCCTTCACTCAACAGAATACCCTGGGTGAAATATGAGCGGCCTGCGACGCGAAGAATATAGTTTAATTGGATCTTATTTATCGCGCCGACGGAGCAGCGCGCGGAGCGGCACTCAGCAAATGGACATCAGCGTGACATCACCCAGTGAGAGCCAAAAGAAGTGACGCGGCAGCGCTCGTCAAAAAACTCGTGACGTCACTTCATCGGCGCGGCCCCACGAGCAGCGAGCGGGCGCAACACCCTCTAAAGCGGGCGCCGGTGACGTCCGCACAAAGCGGTGAGGTCAGGCAGGGAGTCTGTCATATGCGCCGTTCGGGATGAAAGCGCGGGAATTTGAAACAAACGATTTTCAGGCCGTTGAATGTAATTATACTATCGCGCGCTGAAGTATTTGAAGTGCCGTTTCAGGTTCGCCAGGCCATTAAGCATCGATAAAAGCAATAAAAGAGTAACATAAAATTTTCGTGTCAGTGCTCCTTTAAAGGGGCACTGACACAAAAATTTTGCATCTTGTTTTTTTTGTTGCGATAAGTAGCTAGTGACCTACTTATAACCTGTAGAAACCGGATGGCTTCCTTGATGGCGTGAAGCTCGGCTGACATTGATTACGTTGCCCGCTCAAGACGATGAGAGAACATCTGTCCAGTGGAAAAGATAAAGATCCCAGAGGAACTGCGATCAAGCGTATATGAGCCGTCTGTAAAAATTTGGTTTGTGCCTGAGTATAGCCGGCTAATGTGGCCGAGTGTCAACTGCAACAAGCCGCTTTGAGGCATATTCTTTTTAGAGCCAATTCCTGGGATGGTGCATCTAATTTGCAATGGCGAAAGGGTCCAGGGTGGGAAATAAGACGGCATTGAATTTGGTGCCTGGGAGGTAATGGAGAGATGCAATGTCTTCAATGTTCGACCAAAGCTTGAGTTGCCATTTTTTATCATGCGCGCTGTTGTATCGGTTTTGGCGTGCATCCGATGTCGCAGATGTATCCGTACGGTTTCTTGGAGCCTAATCACGTCCAAGGGCAGACAGCCAGCTTCCGCGACAGTACCCAAGCACGACGACCCTCTGGGAAGTCCGAGGCAGATGCGAAGGCAATTGTTTCTTGCTGCATCTAGCTGTTTTCTGCTTGTGAGTGACAAATTTTGGAGGACAGGGAGACTGTAGCGTAGTACGCCGTCGATATAGGCTTTACTGAGCAGTATCAATTACATAACGGAAACATCCCTACTGCAATGTTCTTGGACATCAAATCGGCATTCGATTCAGTTTTCCATGATGCAATCCTAGCATCCCTTGCTGCTCTTGGTTTCGGGGGAAAACTTTACGCATGGATATCAAGCTACCTACAGGGGCGAGAACTGTTCATGTGCACTCCGGAAGGCCCAACGTCCTACTACGCCATACAAAAAGGGGTGCCTCAAGGGGCCGTCTTGAGCCCTCTCCTGTTCAACCTGACGCTCATCCACCTAAAGCGAGTCCTCCCGCATGGCGGACATTTCACACTCTATGTGGACGACATCTGCATTTGGAGCGCAGCGAGGTCACGTCGCAGCATACAGCAAAGACTGCAGAAAGCCATCGCGAACATATCAGCCTACCTTTCACCCATAGGACTGCATCTATGCCCCGAGAAAAGTGTTTCGATGGCTTTTACTCGCAAGAACATGAAACACTATCTATTAGTCCTCGGAGGACGTACCTTACAGTATGTACGTACTCAAAGATTCCTCGGAATCTTAATAGACCGCAATCTTTCTTGGGCTCCGGAGGTTAAAAGGCTCTGTACGCGGAAGCTGATGCTTGCGTTGACACTGAATACTGCGTTGAATGCAAGAAGACTGGCCACTTATCTGTTAGCAAATATTGTCCTAGTCGTCTCCCGAAAGCCGAAGAGAGAACTGCTCAAACTCAAATTGTACGCAACAATCCTCCAGTATCCGGATCTATGAGTGCCTCCAGCCCAGCCTCTACTGGAACCTTAAGGCCTTCTGCGGTGACTGGTATGAATAAGCACAACGCACAATCTTCGCACTCTCTCTCCAAGTTACCCGGTAATGGTGGAGAAGGCGCAACTTAAAAAAAGAACTTCTTGAGTTACGCACTCAGCTGCAAAACTTGAAGAAGGAATTTGGGTCTCTCTGAAAATCTGTGCGTCGCAAAGAGTCGGCTTCTCCACCTCCACCAAAGAGTTTCGAACGCCGAAGCCGTTCTCGTGTTCAGCGCCAAAAAAGTCTTACTTGACACGTCCTCCGCGTACATCACGGAGCAGATGTTTGAGCAACGAGAGGCGCAGCTAAAATTTCAAAACAACAAAGAGTGCCAGAGGGCTTTTAATGGCATTACGGCACTACAGCAGCAATTAAACAGCCTTAAAGAATACATCCAACAAGTAACACAGCAAATGCAGGAATTCCCTAGAATGATGACGCCGGAGGAAGCCAAACGCAGAAAAAAAAGAAACTGAGTAGATGTCCTTCTCACCCTCCCCTCCTCCCAAAAGGCTAATAGTTCAGTGGAACTGTCGCAGCTTTGCTCAAGCAGGTTCTCTTCTTAACCACTAAATTTCTTCTCTACAGCATTTGACCCTACTGTTGCAAGAAACTACAGGCGCATGCGAAATTCCTAATTATATTTCTTTTGGGGATCCTACTATACCCCACAAATCAAAAGACCCTAACAAAGCACCCACCGTTAGTGTTCAAGCCACTGTTCTTGTTCACAAGTCTTGCAAGGCTGTCCAGCATCATTGGGACAAAGCTAGCTATTCATCTCGAGAGGTAATAGTTGTCCGAGTCGACCCCCCGGTGGCAAAGCACTTCTAGTAGTCTGCGTCTACTATCGCCCTCAATGTACCTCGCACGTTCGGGGCACATACGACTATATCCCTCATGTTCTTTCTTTGAATTTTCTGGCCCATCATAATTGGTGGAGATTTCAATGCTAGAAGCACACTTTCGGGATACCGCACTAGCGATCTCCGTGGGAAGCTTCTCGAGAGAGCGATAGAGTTTACCCATCTGCAATTGCAAAACAAGTATCTTGTTTACACTCGCATGGGCCTACACTCCTCACAAAACGACACAACGCCAGACCTCATCTTTTCCACACCTGGTATAGTGAAGTCATGGCAAACTGCCACTTGTACCTAGGGTAGCGATCACTACCACATTCTTCATTTGAATGTCAAGAAACTCCGACCTAAATGTCAGTACTCTACCATTACCTGGAAGTCGTTTCGGACTCTATTTACGCCAACTGACATTTCCAACTTCCCTAAACTGGTTGCCAAGATCACGACTGCTCGCGCGAATGCTGTCGAAACTGTTGAAAGCACCGTTGAGACTTCCCAACCAGACCTCCACATGCATAACCTTTTGAATAAAGTGGACCAACTTACTAATCGCTACAGATATCAAGAAAAAAAAAACACTGCGATTTATTGAAGCTCAAAAAGCAGTATAAAATTATTCACGAGTACCTGTACAAAACTCTCCAAAGCGATAAATGGCACGATCTCTGCCAAAGTCTAGGTAAAAAGAGAGGGCTCGCACGAATTTGGGCAATCTTTCGTGGCCTGTGTGGCAGGAATAAGACCATGCTCTCAATCGTCGAAGAACTCTGCCTACACATGAATTACAGAAACGTTGAAAAGGCTATCCTGAAAACCCTGTTCCCGCATGCGACATCCGACGCCAGTTGCCTGCAACCCCTCTCTGTTATTGAGATTCCAGAACCTGACCCTTCTCTAGATAGTCCCTTTACACACTGGGAACTCCAAATTGCACTGAACCAAGGGAAGCCTAAGTCTTCCCAAGGACACGATGCAGTCACCTGGAAGGACCTCCGGCATACGCCCTCAGAAGGGCATTCTATTCTTCTTGAGCTTATTAATCGGTCATGGGAATCAGGCGAAGTTCCTGAACATCTTCAAACAACGATCATACACCCTCTTCCCAAGGCAGGAAAGGATGCTAGAAAACCTGAAAATTTGCGACCCATTGCACTCACGCCTACTGTAGGCAAGATAATAGAAAGGCTGATTTTCAGTAGTTTTTGGCTTATCCTGTTGCACTGCTGCCGAACACTGCGGGTTGTTTTGTCAACTACACTGTGTCGGAATGTCAAATGTTTAGGAGGTGGTCAAGAAACAACTTGATGATTTTCGGAGGGAGTTTAGGCTGGAAGTTCGCACCATAAAGGATAGTGTGAAGTTTTCCTCACACGCAGCTGATAACGTGGCGGAAATCACGAAGGACATGAAGGAAATGAGGCTTGACATGAAAAAGCTTGTGGAAAGAAACCGGGAGCTTGAGATCGAAAATCAGCAGCTCCACCAACGTGTAGATGAACTGGAGCAGTACCAAAGACTACATAACCTTGAAATAAAGGGGCTTCCAAATGACTGCGATGAAACAACAGTCATAAAGGAAATCGTGAACCAACTTGGCGAAACACTTGATGAAAAAGACATCGATGTGTGCCACAAGGTGAAAATTCCGAACTCCGTGGAAAAAAAACGTGATTGTTCGGTTCACTCGCCGCTCCAAACAAAATGTTGTTCTAGCGAAAGCACGCAAGGCCAGGCTAACCACGGAATCCCTTGGTTTCGACGGCCCAAACAAAGATGTTTACATAAAGGAACACCTTACTGCAAAAAACAAGCGGTTGCTGGGCGCAGCTGTAACACGAAAGAAGGCTATCGGATGGAAATTCGTCTGGACGACAGACGGAAAGGTTCTTGCCCGACGAGGTGAATCAACACCCATCATGCACATTACGTCATTGAGTGACGTCAAACGCATGATGCCGGGAAACTGAATACGTGCGAAAATAGGTGCAACGTTCCGTCCTGCCAGGAGTAAAAACTGGTACCGCCATGTCACTGAAAGCATTTTATTTCTTTCTTTCGCTTGTCTATCTAAGTACCTATTTTGTGGGGGGTAGTTTTACGACTTGTAACTTGTTTTTCGGGTTCACTGTTATCTGTAGTCCGATCCCGGAAATGACTGCGTTCACCGTTCATAGCTTCGTGTTTTTAAATGCCCCTAACTGGTTGATAGGGTTCCCATAGAAAGCAGACACAATACACAAGCTGAAATTTCGAATGCGCAGCATTATAATTCCCAATTGTACTTTGCCGGTAGTTACAGTATCTAGACAAAATGAAACGTGCTTTTGACACCAGCTGATCTAAACAAAACGATTTGTTCAAAGAAACAAACTATATCTTGCATTCAGTTGAATGCTCAATCCGCTCGCAACAAAGAGGAAAGCTTTACGGCTCTTAACTAGTTTCGATTTCTGCTTCGACGTAGCCATGGTGACTGAAACTTGGTATCGCAATGAAGACGAGATACTTAATCTACCCGGCTATGTGTCCCATTTTTTAAACCGTTCTGATAAAAGAGGCGGTGGAATTATGCTGCTGGCCAATAAAGCATTTCAATGTGAACTTATTGATTCCTTTACGCAAATAACAAATGATTTTGAAGTTTTGACTGTGACAAGCAGCAATGTGATTTTTTCTGTTCTGTACCAAGCACCAGGGGGAAACGTACATAGTTTTCTCCCTTTTCTCGATACGTACCTGGCTTGGTCTAATGATAACAATTCAACTATGGTCATGGGTGGCGATTTAAATATAGACCTTCTGAGCTTGACATCACAACGTGCCGAACTCCTCACTGTATTACAAGCAAATGCTTTCACTAATGTTATAAAGGATCCTACTCGTATACAACTCAACTCTTCAACTCTATTTGATCTCTTTATTACTAACGAGAACAATATACCACTTTGCTCAGGGGTACTAGGAACTCACATAAGTGATCATCTACCAATTTGTTTTGTCATGAGTAGCACTAGTTTAGAAATCAAAAGATAAAAAGCCCGTAATAAAATATCTCAACATCAACGATATAACAATGCAGCAGTTTTCTAGTGCATTGTCAAATGCAAATTGAGATGCAGTTTTTCGTTCTGAAGATCCCGATGATGAGTACGAAATATTTATTGAGAATTTCGAGAGCATATATGACAAGTGCTTTCCTTATAAAACAAGACGTAAACCTCGTAAGGCACGTAAACCCTGGATCACTAGTGATTGCTTGAAAGCGACAAAGGAAAAAAAAAATGCTCTCTACCAACTTTTTTTACGAACTAGAAATGCAGAAGATTTACATAATTTTAAACAACATAGAAATAAAACAAACAGCCTCTTGCGTAAAAGTAGAAATTGGTATTTTGAGAATTTGTTCAGCACTGATGGACCACAAAGCTCTGAAATAATTTGGAAGCACCTAAATGCTTTACTCAAACCGCAATCTGGTCTAAATTCGGGTCCACTAGAAATAGTTGCGAACGGCCAAACACTAGCCAGCAAAGAAATTGCTAATACGTTTAATGACTATTTTGTATCCATTACAAATAGCACCCACGACCCAAATTGTACACGCTTTCTTAATTTTAGGCCTAAGTTACGAGAAAGTGCATTTTTATATCCTACCACAGCTGTAGAAATTCGAGAAACAATTCTCTCTTTAAAAAACAGCAACAGCTGCGACATAGAAGGCTTGCAAATTAAACCAATTAATAACACTATTGACACTACAGCTGGTGTTTTAGAATACATAATAAATCAAATATTTTCACGGGGAAAATTCCCCGAAAGACTCCAATTAGCAAGAGTATCCGTAATTTTCAAGATTGGCGATAGAAACATAGTGTCAAATTATAGACGTATATCTATATTGCCAATATTTTCGAAAGTCGTTGAAAAACTGATACACAAACGAATGACAGCCTTCATGACCATACATACCATTATGACACCTTGCTAGTTTGGGTTTATAAAAAATCGTTCTACTGAAAGCGCATTATTATTCCAAAAGGAAATAATTCTGAACCCTTTCGAGCAAGAATCTTACATGCTTGGAATTTTTGTGGACTATTCAAAAGCATTCAATAGAATAAATCATAGAACCCTTGCCGAAAAACTAGAACACAATGGTTTTCGTAGACAATTTCTCCAGCTTTTATACAGCTATTTGAATGACCGCAAGCAGCAAGTAGTAATAGATGGTTCCAAATCAGCGTTTCTGTCATTATGGGGGGGGGGGGGGGGTTACCACAAGGAAGTATTCTTGAACCGTTATTATTTAATATCTATGTCAATGATGTCGCATATATTGATGAAGGCTGTCGTTTTGTTATGTACACTGATGATATCAGTCTTTATTTTTCTGAGAACACAATAACGGAACTTGAAACAAAGGCAAACAAGCTACTCGCATTATTGAATTCATGGAGCTTAACAAATTCTCTAAGTATAAACGTGTCTAAAACCAAAGTAGCCCTTTTTCGTCCCAGAAATAAAAAAAGTTGATCTGTCATTATCCTTAACCATTGGTACACGTAACATCGAACTAGTTTCAACTGTAAAAAATCTAGGCATAATATTTAATGAATGCATGTCATGGAATCCGCATGTACAAAGTGTGTGCCGTAAGCTTGCCCGTACGGTTGGTGTATTATCCCGCTCGCGTATTGTCCTACCCCAAAATGTAAAAATCTTGATTTATAATTCACTTTTTCTGTCTACGTTAAGCTATTGTTTTATTGTATGGGGTACTGCGACAAAGACAAATATAAATAAAATTCACATCATTCAAAAAAAGCTCTTAGAGCTCTTGTAAATGTTCATTACGACGCACATACTGGGCCAATTTTTCACAACCTTAAGCTACTCCCGGTGCCAAATTTATATGATTCATTATTACTTACGCGCCACAATAATAGCATTAAAAAGAATGATTCTTTTTTGAGAGACATTGCTGCTCTAACAGTTCGGGTAAGCACTTATGACACACGCTGTACAGACATTTGGAAAATACCGTATATACGAACGGACTACGGAAGACAAATGCTTAGATTTAATTTACTTGTTATACTAAATTCATCCCCGATTTAACCATGTACTCTTATATTTCCTGTTTCCTTGGCACACCTTGGCTTTTGTATCGTGACATGATTTTTGTTCTTGTTCCTTTACGCTGGTTTAATTTTGTGGCACATGTATTTCCCACACCTATTGTTCATGTCTTTGTATGTGACATTATAATCGTGATGCTGTGCTTTGTTTTCTGGTTTATGTAATTTTAGGACACATGTATTTTCCACAACGCTGCTGTAACTGTATACGGGGCAGAGGCCTTTGTCAAGCCCTATAAAAACAAACGTAAAGAAAACAATAAAAAGAAAAGGCTTTTTGTCTGCGCCCCTCAACATAGCATGGCTATGTGAAAATAAACATTCACTTGACTTGACATGATAATCGTTTGAAATATCATCTGGAACGCACAGGCTGGTTCCACGCAGCTCACATTGGCTTTCGCCCGAATCTCGGAACGCATGACTTCCTATGATTCCTGCGGCGAACCATCAAACGCAAATCCAGAAAATGCATCCAAGCTTACGTCCTTTCTTTAGACATACGCAAGGATTTTGACAATGTTTGCCAAAACGGGATTCTACAGGAGCTGTCCCAGACTTTTCCCAGTGCCAAGGCACAAGCCTGGATCCGAAATTTCCTGCAACATCGCCCTTTACAACTGAACTCTCCAGGCCATGAAGTCACCACTTACTACGTAGACCGAGGAGTCCCTCAAGGCTCCATACTTGGGCCATTGCTGTTCAACCTTGCTATGAACCGCGGGACCTAACAGCTTGAAAAGGACACCTCAGCTCGATTCGCCCTGTATGCCGACGATGTCGTCGTCTGGACAGAAGCGGCCGACTACGATGGCAAGGAAGCCGTGCAGTCAGAACTTCACGCTGCCGTTTTTAGTCTAGAACGCTCTTTATCTGCCTTCAAACTGGAACTCTCAACACACAAGACGGAATTTGTCAGCATCAACGGCAAACGCAAAACTGATCTTTCTCATATCTTGACCTTCATTTCGGTGGTACTTCAATCTCATCCCAAAACGTAACCATCCGACTTCTCGGTCTCTAACTGAGCCGGTGCAATAGACATCGAGCATGGATTCGGAACCTTCGTACCACCTGGCGTGCTACGATGCATCTTATTACTCGCATCTCAAGCAAGTGCGGTGGTTCACAACATGCCTCATGTCAAGCTCTCGCCAGAGCAGTGGCGCCTGGTCGGCTAACATACGGTTTTCCAATATATAACTTTAGCCCCCGACATCTGCGCGATTTCGAAATACTAAATCGTTCTATGATCCGCACCATCACGGTTATCCCTCGACCCACCAGAATGATATTCTAGAGTTGGCAGTTCCTCTTCCCCCACTACGACAACTCATGGAGGAAACTCAGCTACGTTTTCAAACGCGCCTGGAATGCTCACCGCAAGGACAAGCAATCTTAAAATGGGACGCATTGAACAGCGTCTTCGAGGGGGCACCCTTTCAAGGTACTATCCACCCATGGGAACGTCCACCGCTTGGACCAATCAGACGATGGGCTATACGGCGCTCCAACCCGGTGGCTAGAGGGAATCTTGTTAGGCGTATACAGCAAGGCAAAGCCATTGACGAACTAGATGTTTTCACAGACGCAGCAGTAGCTTGGACTTGCCCTGAATTTCCACCCCTGGATGGGTCCTGCAATATCTCACAAATCCCTGGCCTAGTAGCAGAAGCCGAACTTTCTGGAATTCTAGGTGCCCTTCAAAGAATCCAATAGAATCGCCCGTCACTTACTCAAACCAAACTACACGTAATCACAGACTCCCACGTGGTACTTTATGAATTCCCCGCCGCGGTGGCTCAGTGGCTAAGGCGTTGCGCTGCTGAGCACGAGGTCGCGGGTTCAATTCCCGGCCGCGGCGGCCGCTTTTCTGATGGAGGCAAAAAGCAAAAACTCCCGTGTGTACGAGATTTCGGCGCACGTTAAAGATCCCCAGGTGGTCAAAATTAATCCGGAGCCCTCCACTACGGCGCGCCTCATCGCCTGAGTTGCGTCGGCGCGTTAAACCCTACAATCAATCAAGGTACTTTATGAATTAAATCGTTCTTTCACCCCAAATGAAACTGCCACTAATATACTGAGAAAGATTCAGGAGCTACAGCAAGAATTCGTATCCGTTCGTTTGGTTTGGACCCCGGCGAACACCGAGGGTGAGACAGGGAACCAGTTAGCCCACATGGCTGCCCGGGAGAGTCTTTCACATCGTCCCATGGTTTCCTCGGTCCAACCCCCACAGGACGCGACCTGGCCTGAAAACTACCGCAAAGCAACGATCCTCAGTCGTCAGCGCCTCGCGGAATCCTCCCCTGTGGGTTTCCTCGCAGCTCTGAAATGTCTCCACAGAAAAGGAGAAGTTTTTGCAAACAAGAACTACTCAAACTCTGCATATACTCCCGACATTCTTTTTAAATAGACCCATCCTCGTACAGCATATAATCCAAAGTGCATATTTTGTGGGGAATTAGTCGTCTCCAATCTTTACCATCCTATCTGGACGTGCCCTGCGTTATCACCAGGACGGTCGGAACTTTTAACACTACACTCCATCCCGTGTGATGAACAGGACCATATTCGTCAAATGCGCGCTAATCCCTCTTTATTAGAGACAGTTGTAGAATTCTTCCTCCAGAATGGTCTCTATAAAGCAGTTTGATTCGTGATTGACTAAGCCCCGTATGGGTCAGTGATTCTGTGACAAATGCGAACTGACTTTCTAATGTGACAAGAAGTACAAATGTGTTTTGGATGACTTTTATTTTCATAACTTTTTCCTTTTCCCACTCTCCCCCATCCTCTTCAGGGTCTCATGACCTCCTCCAATAAACAGCCAATCAATCAATCAATCAATCTCGAGAGGCCTGTGACAATAGGTCATGGGTATTGAAGCGACACTCTTAGCCTCTCGTTTCTCAGATTTCTTGGCACTCTCATAACAGCCCCCCCTCCATGTTACATACTGACAGAGGTGTATCGGCCAACATTTTCCCGGGATTTTCTTTACATTAGGCCTAACCTTCAGGCCTCACCACGTGGTTGCGTGGGTGCGTAATTTACGCGTGCGCGGATGCGCGTGCAAGAGTATATGTGCTTTGACGTTCTCCCTGGTATAGTAAATGTATTGGCACGCGCCTTTTACGCCGAAGCCTGTGCACTAAACGCACGCTGAAATCAGTTCCGCCCGCCCGTCCGAGCAGCCGGTTAGTCGGCCCACTGAGCAGCGAAAGCCAAGCGTGGTGTATTCGCTGCAGGTTTCTTCGCAGGTTGAAAGTGGGTCGCCAAGTAAAACGAAAAGTCCTGATTTAATCATTCTTCATTTGGGGGCAATTTAATGGTCAGTAATGGCAAAGCCAGGCTTCGATTGATGCGGGCCCAGCGGCGTTATGCTGAGGCCGCACAGCAGCTGATCGCCCTACCCGGCGTAATACGTACGTGACAGTACGTACGCGTATATACGCCGAGCTACGCCGATGTGCGAGTACGTTGTGAATTACGTTCCCATGTGGCGGTGTCTTAACGAATTGAGGTCGAACGACGTCAACAGGTGCCCGCAGCAGCTGGACGTTTAATGAGCTTTATGTTGCCTGTATTGGACAAGGCTTTCCCGGGAGCTCCCTGACATATAGGCTTAACGTTGCATTTTTAGGTCTGATATAATTGGCACCCGCGGCTTGGCATAGAATAAGTTTGATGCTGCGGGCACGTCGTTAGCCTCAACGTTAGTGCTATCTACCATTAAGCCTAACAGGCGCCTTAACGCACTCCAGCAGAAGTGTACTGGACAACGTTAACCCCCGGGAGTCTTCGTTTTGCGTGAGTCCCAGTACTCCCGCACTATTACATACCCTTTCACCGGGCAGCACAAACCCGCAGTGGTGCACTGGTGAACGCTTACCAGTTCTCCAACTTTTTTTCTATGTACCGCCCCACCTCTAAAAAAAAAAATAACCTGGGGAACAACACTCGCTCCGGCAACGATATGGCAGGTTTGCAGCCAATAATAAATGAAAAAAAGATGCTCACCCTCCAGTAAGATCTCTCAAAATCACAGCCGAGGCTTAGATATAGGGCACATACTACCAGGAGCCTCCAACGCATCTTGTAAAAAAAATTTCATTGAGAGTCCCAGTGTGGGAGTCCACAGTACTCCCACACAATTACATACCCTTTCACAGGGCACAACATACCAGCAGTGGTGCACTGATGAACGCTTACCACTGGGTGTGTCCATTTCGTGACGACCCCAACTTCGCAGTGTTACTGCCCTCCGAGCAGTACATGCCTGTAGCGGTGCGTACCGGCCAAAGATTTTACCGGGAATTTAAAATCGACGCTGAGAGCATCTCTTGTCGGCGGCCCTGTCCTTCCTGCGTGCGTCCGTTGTTGTCCGCAGCCTTTCCACTCTCCCTCTCTCCTCTCCGATAGCGAACACTCTCTCGCGAGGGGCATTGGATTGGATTCGATTGGCTTGGCTTGGCTTGGCTTGACTTGGATTGGATGGGATTTGGATTAGATTAAAGTGGATTGTGTTGTGTCATAGCCGCGGCAGACGCACTGGCGCCGGCGCGTGCCCAGGTGAGAGCGAACACACTCTCTCAACATCTGCAGGTGTGCGGCCAAGCGCGCTCTCACTCCGCCGGTGGGCGGCGCTGCGCGCGGTGCTGCGCATGTGCAGTACTCTCTCTCACCGCGGTCTCCTCTCCTTCGGGCGCGCTGCGCATATAACCGGTGTGCCGCTCTCCGGCGGCCTTTCGGTCGACGGTTGCTCTCCGCTTGCGCTTGAACCCCCCTCAGCGTCGCATCACACCAGGATTCCCGCGAGGGGAGGTGGGCATAATTTTTCGTTCTATGCGAGCCTGAAAACACACACACACACACACACACACACACACACACACACACACACACACACACACACACACACACACACACACACACACACACGCACACACACACGCACACACGCACACACGCACGCACACACACACACACACACGCACACACGCACACACGCACGCACGCACGCACACACACACACACACACACACACACACACACACACACAATGTATGTATGTATGTATGTATGTATTTATTGCACAAAAAAACAAGAAAGGAAGGTCCACCAACAGGCGTAAATTGTCTCGCCTAGGGGCGGACACCGGAACGCCTGCTGGTGTGGGGGAGGTGGGATAGGGAGGAAATAGTACATAGGAATAGGGGGATAGGGTAGAGGGCTAACATAAATATATGAAACATGGGCAGGAATAACCTATATACAACGTTGGGTGAAAGAGAAAAGAAAAAAAAAAGACAAAAAAAAGGAAACACTAGACAAATAAATAAATATCAAAATACAGGACACGAAGGAGTAGGACACCTGCACACTTACACACACGCACTCACACACCCACACACACACACACACACAGGAATTCTACCCTAACAGCTACACTCCACTGCGACCCGGGCAGTTACGTAGAGTTGTAGCTTAGTGCATTGTGGAGCCCCGAGGCCCCCAGGTATGCTCCCAGGGCCTCGAGCACTTTGTCCCGCTCCCTGGCATTTCCTGGGGGCCAAAGCAGTTCCTCGAGCGGCCGCACCCCTCGGAGCACGGCCAGAAGCTCCGCCCGCCCTGCCGCAAACTTGGGGCACTCGTACAGTACATGCGGCAGGGACTGCACGGGCGCTCGGCAGTGCGTGCAGGCGGGACTGGCAACCAGCCCCAGTCGGTGCTTCCGCTCTGACGTCCACGCGGCCCCCACGCGGAGGCGCAGGACGGCCGAGCGCAGTCGACGAGGCAGGCGTGATGCCCGCACAGGCGGCAGACCCCCTCCGACACGCAGCCGCGGGTCTGGATGCCCGGTGCGGAGGTGTCGCTGGATGAGAAGGCGGGCGTCGTCCGCTGCCGCCTGGGCCAACATCTCCGAGGGAGGCAGCGCGTGAGCCCCGGCGGCCAGCTCGTCTGCCCGCTCGTTTCCGTCCAGGCCGATGTGGGCGGGGACCCACTGAAGGCACAGCCGAGTGCCCCGGTCCGCCAGCTGCGCCGCTTTCTCCCGGATGCCCCGCACCAACAGGGAGTGCGAGTCGCCGTCCCGTAGACGCGCCAGGGCCACCCGGGAGTCGCACAGCAGGGCACAGCGCTCGGGCAAGGGCTCCACCTCCAGCAGCAGGTCCAGGCCCAGTCCGACACCCACCAGCTCGGCAGTGGCCGAAGATGAGGCATAGGGCAGCCGCGCCTGCCGGGTGGCCCCTCCCAGCACGGCTGCCGCTGCGGCCGACCCCTGCTGCTGCCGCACCGAGCCGTCCGTGTAGACAAGGGTGTGGCTTTCGAGGTCGCCCCAGATGACGCCCCGTGTCAGCTGCAGTTGTCCGCATGGGGGCGTCCGCCGCTTGCTGCGCAGACCTGGGATGTCCAGCCTCACTTCAGCTGTCAGAGCAGGAGCCGGGCCACCAGGTTGCGCATCCACGGGGGCCACCACCTCTTCGTAGAGCGCGAGCATGCGCCCCATGCGCGAGCGGTGGTGGCCCCTCAGTCGCTGCAGCAGCGGGCCGCCCCCCTCGGCGCGCCGCAGCCGGTCAATTTGGCCAAGCGCCCGCTGGTCAGCCGTCATCTCGAGGGTCCACGCCCCCGCCTCGGCCAGCGTCTTCTCGCACGACGAGCTCTGGGGCAGGCCGAGGCAAGCGCGCACCCCCTTGCGGTGATCCCTTTCCAGCTGCCGCCAGGTCGGTTTCCGCAGGCTCACCAGCGGCAGCGCATACATGAGGAGACCCACAGCGGAGGCGTTGTACAGCCGGAGAGCCGTCCGCTGTGAGCAACCCATGTCCCGGGCCACCATCTTGTGCACCGCCGTGGTGGCCAGCTGCGCCCTGGCTCGGAGCTCCTTGGCTGCCTGCCGGAAGTTCAGCCGGTGGTCCAGGGTGAGTCCCAGGTACCGCACCCTGGTCTTCCACTGGAGCTCCTCACCATCGATGGTCAGGCGCCGGGTCCGTGCACGGGCGGCGGCGTCTGGATGCACCAGCATGGCGTCTGTCTTTGACGCCGACAGCTGTAGGCCGACGCCCGCCAGCTTGGCCCGGACTGCATCCATGGCCGCCTGCAGCTGCCGCACAATGGCTCGGCCCTGACCCTTGGGCCCCAGCACCCACAGGGCGATGTCGTCGGCGTACACCGAAATGTACACTCGGTGGCCCCCTCCTCTGGGCAGGCAGCCTGGCAGGGCGGCCATCACCAGGTTGAAGAGGAAGGGGCTGATGACGGAGCCCTGTGGGGTGCCCACGTCCACCGGCTGGGGGGCCGACAGGGCGTCTCCCACCTGCACCTGCGCCGTGCGGCCCGTCAGGAACGCCTCGACAAAGCCCCGCAGCTTGCCCCCAATGCCAGTCTCCTCCATGGCCAGGGAGATGGCACGACGCTGCAGGTTGTCGAAGGCGCCCTTCACGTCCAGCAGCACCAAGGCCGCCACCTGCTTGGAGGCCATGGCGTGTTCAAGGGCCGCCACGACGTCGGCGATGGAGTCGGTGGCTGCCCGGTGCCTCCGGAAGCCCGTTAGCTGCTCGGGGATGGCCTCTTCCTCCGCTGCGATGGCCTCCATCCTCCGCAGTGCCACCCGTTCGAGCAGCGTGCAGCCACAGGATGTGAGCTACAGCGGGCCGGCGCGGAGCCCACGCTGGCCGAGATCGAGGGCTTCCCAGACGACTCCGAGGTGATCCAGAGCCCCACAACTGAACCGCCCATCACGGAGTTCCCCTCGGGGAATATTGGGACCTCACCGAGCCCCCCAACGACCGTGGAACGCGCGCCGGGGTACGACGAGCGGCAGCACGCCGACGCCGCAGTGAGGGCGACGCTGCAAATGCTTCGCCGGCAGCTCGAGAACTTGCGGAACCTGGACGGGCGTCGGACGGCGCAGGGCGAGCGCGGCCAACTGGTCATCGCACTTGCCGCATTCGTCATCGACGAACTGGACGCCGTCCACATCGAGCATGAGCGATGCTGGCGGCGAGACGGCGAGGCGACCAGCGGCGCCATGTTGGACGGAGCGGGGGAGGACGTCGCTGTAGCGGCGGCCATTCGGTCCCTCCTCGCAGCTGCAGCGGCGGAGGAGCGCAGCCCGGCCCCGGCGGCGACAGTCGCCGCGCGGCCTGAGGACGTTCCGAGAAACCAGCGAGCTGCCGGCAGCTACGCGGACGCGCTGCGGGAAAAGCCACGCCGGCGGCCGCGGGGGAAGGGACGGACACCATCACAAGGGAGAAACGGCAAGGTGGCCAGCGCCCTTCGAGACCCTTCCGCTACCGTCGGAGGAGAAAAAATTCCCGTCGCAGCGAGTGAGGAAGTGATAGGCGGCGCTGTGAGCGCTAAGAGCTGCCCACGCGAGGACGCGAGCGCAGCGCAGCCTCCTGCCCTGGCGGCCAGCGGCGGCAGCCGCAACCACACCGCACAGGACGGCTGGCAGGAGGTCGTGTCGCTTTCTAAGCGTAAGAGAGCGGCACGTAGGCTTCGCAACGAGGGGAAAAAGCTTCCCCCACGCCCCACAACCCTCGGGACAGTCCTTTTTCGCCCGAAGGATCCGAGGGCAACGTTCGCGAAGCTGGCGCGCGACGCAGGGCAGCTCACGGCGCGGCCTGGCGTGGTGGACGTGCGTGTGAACGCGCAGCGTAACGTCGTGGCGGCGGACGCGGGTACCGAGGAGGCCATGGAGGTGCTACTGGCCATCACCACCATCTGTGGCATCGACGTGAGCCCGCGACAGCCGTCGTCGAGCAGCACGGGTGTTATCGTGGTCGACGACATAGTGATCACGGCCGAGGCAGTCGCCTCCAGCCTTGAAACGCCCGTGCCGGTGCAGTCAGCTGTTCGCAGGGGGACTGCAATATACCTGCGCTTTTCGGCGCCGATCCCCCTGCGGAGGTAGCGCTGCACAAGCACCGACGGCCGGTGAGAGTGTGTCGACCGCGACCACTGCAGTGCGGCAGGTGTGGCAGGCTGGACCACGCCACAGCGAGCTGCAACCGCGAGAGGAGGTGCTGGCGATGCGGGGGTTCCCACCTGAAGGCAGCGTGCAAGGCCGCGAAGCCTTATTGCACCAACTGCGGGGGCCCCCACGTCGTGCTGGACCACTCCTGCCCGCGCTGGCAGGAGGAGCGTCGTGTGTGTGCGGAACTGGTACGAGCCCCGGCGCCTGCCTCTCGCATGGGCGTCCGTGCAGCCCTGCGAGCGGCCACGCAGCCCCAGCCGCCCCCTGTCGCACCCGTTACGATGCGCCAGCAGCCAGGCAGCAGCAGTGTTGCATCCGGGACGGAGCGGCAGCAGCACACAGCCCAGCGACAGCCCAGCAGCCAGGCGGCCCCTGTGCGGTCGAAGCGAGGACGGAAGAGCTTGTGCAAGCAGCCGGCCTCACAAGAACAGCCACACCCCGAGCCCCGCCATGGCTAGGAGCCGCCGCACACAGCCCCTGGTGCCTACAGTGCTGCAGTGGAACGTCAACTCGCTGCGACCGCGTCGTGCGGAGCTGAGTACGTTTCCGCTGCAGCACGAGCCCCATGTCGTGGCTCTACAGGAGAGCTATGTGCGAGTGGGAAGGGACGGCTCGGGGGGGACTCGCCTGCCGGGCTACACCGGCTATCACAGCCCTACGGCGTGTGACAGTGCCCAGTGCTCGGAGGTGGTGTGTGGCGACCCGTCCCACCCCCCAGGAACCTCGCGTGCCTCACTGTTTGTGAGGAACGATGTGCAGCACGCAGAGCTGGATACCAGTGCGGTGACGACAGTGGTGCAAGAGTGCGCGGCAGTGACGTTGCGGCTCAGTGCGGGTGGTGCAGACTTTACAGTGTGCAGTGTGTACGTGCGCCCTGGACGGCCTTGGGACGCGTGCCTCCTGGATCGGCTGGTGTCCCTGTGTGCAGTCCGCCATCTCCTCTGTGGTGACTTCAACGCACACCACACTGCCTGGGGAGATGGCCGGATAGACGCTCGCGGAGAGCATCTGTTGGACGCCATGCTGCGCCTCAACCTGTCCGTGCTGAACACTGGTGAGAGCACCTTCCGGCGGGGCAATTGCGCAGCCACCGCCATTGATCTCACCCTAGTGTCAGCCGGGGTTGAGGCCACCTGGAGGAGGGAGCCCAGCACGTGGGGATCCGACCATTACCCGCTGCACATCGCACCACCCGACAGGACTGCCAAGCGAGCCGCACTGCACCACGTCACCCACTGGGACCTGTTCCGGCGCCGCCTTGCCGAGCAGGACCTGGGGGAAGGAGCCGAGCTGTTCCGGGGCCTGGTTTGCTGCGCCAGACAAGCCACGCAGAGCTGCACAGTAGCCGAGGGGGCCACCGAGCCGGACCTGAAGCTGCTGCAGCTGCGGGCGGTGCGCAACCGTGCGGAGAGGAAGGCCCAGCGCTCGGGGGAGCGGGCGGACTGGACAGCATACCGGCGAGTGGATGCGGCTTGCCGCCGTCACGCCAACCGCCTGAGCCGGCAGCGCTGGGCCGAGCTATGCGTCAGCTCCGAGGCCGACCCACGCTGCCGCCGCCTCTGGGGCATCTTCAACGCCGTCCTGAAGACCCAGAGAAACCGCAACCCCCTGGCTGCCATGGCCATCCGCAAGCAGGCCAGCTTTGCGGAGTTGGCCAACCTCTTCGCTGCACACTTCCTGCCGCCACACCAGGCGGAACCAGGGCCCGCTGCTGCTGTTGCTGAGACGGGGGAGGTACTTCACCCCCTCAACAACGCCCCTATCACGGAGACTGAGCTCCGCAGTGCCCTCCGCAGCTGCAAGCGTAAGTCGGTGCCAGGGGCGGACGGCCTCACCTACCAGATGATGCGCAATCTGGATGAGGTGGGGTTCGGCCGGCTCCTGGCCGCCTACAACGTCATTTGGGACGCGGGCCAGCAACGTAGCCCTTCAAATAGACATTGAGAAGTTTATGCAAAAGCAATTTGCATGGTACAGTCAAGAAGATCACGCACAAGAAGTTATCCTCTGTGACGTTAGTTTTGACATTGCGAAAGCCAACAAGGATTGGTTCTCTGCCTTCACCGGGGATAATTTTCGATGATATATAAGGACCTAAGTGTCGTTCAAGCACCAACCATGCCACTTGCCCCTTTTTGTGAAAAAATGAGTGCTTTGCTCTCGCAAAGTATGCAATTATCTTAATCAAACACCCCAATAAAAACATTGTGTTTGGAGTAGGGCTTGGCCAAGAACGTAACCAAAGTCGTCGCACAACCCAACACAAAGTACTACAACGACCATAAAGCGACTTTCACGATCATCCCTCCAAAGCAACAAAGCGTTCCACACCCTCATCAGCAGTTGTACGGCTTTCCGACAGCTTCGCTGGACATCCACTTTCGGAGGGATGGGATGGTGCCTAATGTTTTTCCGTATACTCGGGAAAATACCACTGGATCGAGCTCTGAGTTCCCGGCTTTGTAAACAACCCAAATAAGATGTCACCGGGGTTATCAATTAGAAAGCTCTAGATGCCTCATCAAACCCGGAAACTGACCGTAGTCGTCGTCGTTGTCGGTCAACACAAATAAAATGGCCGCCCCTGTAAACAGAAAAAATAAAATAAACAAACACACTTTTGTGTTTCTGTGGAACTTGAACCGGGAAGGCTGGAACAAAAGCCAAGTGCGCTAACCCACGAGGCTAACCCGGCTTTCTTTTCTTTATTCGATGGAAAACTACCCCTTGGAGATATAAAATCACAGGCAATCTACAGTAACCGCACACCCACCGAAATACCTTAGAAGGCAAGAGTAGCTTGAACGGCACACATATCTAACGGTCAGGCAGACACACACACGCCTGGAGGAGATGCAACCAGTCTGCGGGCTGTGGTTGAACGGCACAAGCGAACATTGTTCGCGAAATGCTAACTGCGTGCCCGGACGTTATTTAGCATTGCGGTCAATCATGCGGCACATGTGTTGATTGGAACGTTTGGCCTGTGGAAAAGCCCCAACACTAACCCGGTACCCTGGCATAACGGAACTGAAATTAGCCTGAAGCGTGCCGAATGAAAGGTGCACGTGCATGGAAAATACAGGCGAGCGCTTAGGAGAGCTCTGACTGTGGGGAAGCTGCCGCTTGAACTGCGGCGAGACTGCCTGTTGGAGTAATTCGCATCAAACTATGAACAGATGACACCGAAGAAAGAGATGCAAACGTCATGAAGCAGTAAAGAAGTCTTCGCTAATCGCCATGATTTCGCCTTCAAAGCACGTAAGCCGTCTCAGGTCCGCGAGGAATTTCTATACCTCTCGACGTTCTAATCTACTTCTCGACGTTCTAATCTACTTCTCCTAGATAGAATTTGCAGAGCTGCCTTGGCGTCCGTGAAGATGCTCCATTAGTGCGGTACATGGCACAGGATGTAAACGATTGCCTCCTTTAGAGCATAGAGCTCAGCCGCTGTCGAAGATTTTTGTCGCTTCAGACGAAATGAAAGCATTTCACCAGTTAGTGGTATGCATAGTCCACAGGAAGAGCTTCGCATGGTTGATGAACCATCGGTGAATATAAATGTTCTTGCTGAATGCGCTCCATACATGTGGTCTAGAATGATGCGGAGGATTTCTGACTGCAGCACGGTCTTTTTATGGCCAATTGCTGGGATACCACATTCAATTTGTGTGGGAGCAAGGTTCCACGGAGGGAAATGCGGCGGCATTATTAATGAGAGCTGGGTTGGAATAGTCAGTGGTATGCTATGAATCGTCTGCGAATCCGTAGCCGCTGCAATTGGAGGCGATGCGACTTAAGAAATGATTTCTTGCATGTAGACGATGCCTCAAGTGCACTCGAAGGGTCTCCTGTTGTCTAATCACTTCAAACGGCCAACAACGTGCCTCTGCTACGGTTCCAACACTCGAAGATCTCTTCGGAAATCCAAGACAGGTGCGTAGGTTATTGTTTCTGGCCGTCTCAAGGCTTTTCTTGCTTGTCTCATATTTTATGCAGGATACGGAGGCTGTAACGCAGCACTCCATCCACATAGCTCTTGTGCAGCATAACAATTGAATGGCAATCACAGCCCCAGCGTGAACCTGCAAGACATTTAAAAACCTGAGTAGCCGAATAAATGCGGCTCCATATATCTGTTCGACTTCGGGTAGCCCGGTCAAGTTGCGTTCTAGTAAAACTGGAAAGTTTAAATGCAGAGCATTTTAGTAACTCACGATGTCATCCGCGTTGGCGTCCGTAGTCCGCATAACTACGTAGTCCGCACCCTACACTATATAAAGAAATAATACCTTCCGGCGCCAGGTTTCGATCCCACGACTCTGCGGGCGGAACGCTAGGTACACGGCACTTTACCGACTGTTCCACGGAGCCGACACAAAATGGAAGGTTACGCACGCGCCTTATATCCTTGACTCATTCAACCGTCGGCCACAGGTGCGCCCTCTCCCCCGCGTCCTCCTCGCCTTCTCTCCGCTCGCAACACCCTCTCTCGCCGCGTTCGGTTCGCGTTCATGTGGTGGCGCGATTTCGGCGCTATAACACTCTCTCGCGAAGGGCATTGGATTGGATTCGATTGGATTGGATTGGCTTGGCTTGGATTGGATTTGGATTGTGTTGGATTGTGTTGCGTCATAGCCGCGCCACTTTGCGTCGTAGCCTCTCCACGTTGCGTAATAGCCGCTGCAGGGGGTTCACGGCACGTTTCACCATCGACTTCATCGACAATGTCTACGCTGGAAGACAACAATTACAACAACAACAACCAATACGTAATCCATAAGACTTGCAGGCACGCCCCCCGCGGAAATGCTCTGCATTTGATCGTGCCCCTCGCGAGGGGGATGTTTCACATGCCGCCGGCAGGAATTACCACCACCGAAAAATAAGACCCGGCACCAGCGGGGCCACATCTGATACGGCGCTTTTAAATGCAGAGCATTTTAGTAACTCACGATGTCACCCGCGTTGGCGTCCGTAGTCCGCATCACTACGTAGTCCGCACCCTACACTATATAAAGAAATAATACCTTCCGGCGCCAGGTTTCGATCCCACGACTCTGCGGGCGGAACGCAAGGTACACGGCACTTTACCGACTGCTCCACGGAGCCGACACAGAATGGAAGGTTACGCACGCACCTTATATCCTTGACTCATTCAACCGTCGGCCACAGGTGCGCCCTCTCCCCCGCGTCCTCCTCGCCTTCTCTCCGCTCGCAACACCCTCTCTCGCCGCGTTCGGTTCGCGTTCATGTGGTGGCGCGATTTCGGCGCTATAACACTCTCTCGCGAAGGGCATTGGATTGGATTCGATTGGATTGGATTGGCTTGGCTTGGCTTGGCTTGGCTTGGCTTGGATTGGATTTGGATTGGGTTGGATTAAAGTGGATTGTGTTGGATTGTGTTGCGTCATAGCCGCGCCACGTTGCGTCGTAGCCTCTCCACGTTGCGTAATAGCCGCGGCAGGGGGTTCACGGCACGTTTCACGTTTCACCATCGACTTCATCGACAATGTCTACGCTGGAAGACAACAATTACAACAACAACCAATACGTAATCCATAAGACTTGCAGGCACGCCCCCCGCGGAAATGCTCTGCATTTCATCGTGCCCCTCGCGAGGGGGATGTTTTGATTTTTTTTAACTCGTGCATACGAAAGTATGCGCCCGCCCAGTTTCAATGAATAGCGATGCATACTTTTTCTTGTGAAGGCCATGGCCCCGCCCTTATCTGGGGAAAGCTGAAGGCCGTGGGCTCCGAGGTATTTAGAAATGTTGCATAGGGCTCTCTGTGATCGCTGCTGTGTAGATCGTCGTGAACTAGCACACCACACACAGATATCATTTAGGTACAGCGTGATCTTCGCTCCATGCGGCAGGATTATTTTGAGTGAAATGAGGGTCACGTTGAACGGCAACGAACTTAGTATGGCACCTTGTGGTACACCCTTTTCCACGCCGTAATGAGAAGTTGAGCCTGCCGGAATGGTCATGAAAGGTGTCGGCCATCAAGGTAGTGCGCTATCCATGCGTATAACTTGCCCCCAAAAGCCACGATCTTCAAGGGCGGCAAGAATTGCTGTGTGGAGGACCGAATCAAAAGCGGCCTTTATGTCCAGGAAAATTGCGGTTGGTGTGCATCCAGAACTGAGTGATTCTTCGAGTGACGCAGACCCGTTTTGTTTTATCGTTCATTATTTTCCTTTTAGTAGTCGTTGCCACAGTAGCTGCCTCTCGAAGTTTTAATGGTTGTTTCCCCGGTTCCTCGAAAATACATCTCTGGTGATGTGGAAGCGTCCTTCTACCGAGGCTCTTGAAGGAACGGCATGTTGTGCTTAAGGAACTGCGCTTTCATTGACGTCAGCGGGTAGCCATCCGGCAAAAGGAGAAACCGGGAAAGTTCTCCGGATCATCGATGGACGTTGACAGTGGAAAACTAAGAGTCGTCCGCTAGATCAGGTTTCTCTGGGCGCGTGGTTCCATCTCTGCTTCCTTGAAACTTTGAGAGTTCGTCCTTCACCATGCTTCTAATTTCGGAGGGTCAGCTGCCGATCGTTCATGAAATGGGAAAACCTGTAAAATATAACAAAAATCAAACTTACGTAATTAGATTTCTGTTCACGTCTCCCTGACCACCACGTCAGTTACATGCTAATTCTGAGTAAAAATTACATTTTTAGCCTCAACATTGGTACTAGTATAAAGCGGAGCTGAGGTAGGGCTTCCTGACAAACCACGAGCGAAGTTGTTTTACAAACCGAGCTCTAATGAACAATGCAAACACAAGAACAGACATGTTTAGGTAAAAACGTGAACATTGATATAATATGCCGCAAATGCTTAGCTTTTCTGAATTCCATTTGAGAGCGGTGACAAGATGCGCGGAAAATACCATCCCCTTCGTTGCCTCGTACTCCAACTGGCAGATGAGCACCGTTAGCTTTGGTATCTGGTATCCGAGGAACATGTGCCGTTCCGCTTGAAGCACATCCAAAGCGCAAGCGAGAAACTTCATGACCTGTGCAAGAAAAAGCTTTCTTTACGGCTGCTTCTCTGCGTTGGAATCGTACACACACGGAGTATCGGGCATTCCGGTATACCATGGTGTGGCAATATTCAGATTCATTGAAGTGTAAAATTACGTACTCACGCCGGAGTACTCCTCAATAAACTTGATGTCATTTGCCCCTCCAGGACTGATATCCCAAGTCTTCGGAATAGTCTGTAGATGTCTTTCGCTTCGTTGATAACCTGCACGATGCCCTCCACTACCCGATAAAATGAATTCCAGCCAGTTCGAACTGGGCGTAACAGGTATATGCCACAGAACGTTTTCACGATATCAGAGGCTTGCATTGACTGTCCTTGATTGTTCTACAGGGAGTTACACTTTTTGAACACGCTCCTGGAAGCTCGTGCACAGTACTCGTCATTCTTCTCCGCTTACGGGGCATCTTTTGACGAGGTTCCGTGTATGAGCGGTGCAGCGATGATATGTGTTGACAGTATATAGCCTTGCAATCATAGCGTCGTCCTGATCGTCAAGCAGCTCGGTCAACTTTTTGGGCTGAACGTTATCTTTGTCGTCAGTTGCTTCCTCGTTTTCCCCATAGACCCTGATAAAGAAAGAAGAGGTGTTGAAAATATGACGTCTTGTGCATTAAAACTTTCAAAAGGCAACAGCTGTTCGAAAGTTCTGGTTCAATACAGTCAGCCTGCTGTACTTTTGAAAACATTAACGGTCGCTTACCTGAATGCCTTAGCAAACTTTGCAGCGTATTCTGAGGTGACCATGATGAGTTTTGCGGCAATTCCATACTCACATAAAATATCAATTCGTCGGCCGCCCCGCCACAGGTTACTCTGCCCATCATTTGGCTGCAGCACTTAGTTCCCCTCGAATGCGGCACGCGGCGGCGCATTGCGCGGCACGCCTACCGAGCGGCGTAATGCTTGGCAGCAGCCGGGAACGTGCGGCATGCGCTGATGCCACGTAACTGTGCGTTCATCAGAGAATGTTTGTTCCGTGCTCTTTTAGATGCAGAGCATCTCTTAGTCGACCCTCCGTCGTCCGGCGTCCGCACCTCTCCTCCTCGTCCCCCTCTCCACGCCAGCTGTGATAACGCCGCTCTCCTCCTCGCCGCTCGGCTAGTCTCGTGCCAGCTCAGGAAGACACCGACAACACTGTCGCTCCAGGGGCGGTATTCTCTAGTTTTGTGCCTTTTGCGTCCCTTTCAAAAGTGTCCCTTTTTGCGAGCCCTGATTGGCTAAAAGCAAACAACCGGAAGTGACGTAACGCAAGCGCAACAAACCTACTGTCAACACTCACTGCTTAACCGGAAGTACGTCACGATGAAAGGGACTCAAAAGGGACGTTTTCAAAAGGGGCAGTTAGAGAATACTGCCCCACGAGCCCTAACCAGCTGTGATAACGCCGCTCTCTTCGCCGCTCCTCCTCGCCACTCGGCTCGTTTCGTGCCGGCTCAGGAAGACACCGGCGACATTGTCGCTCCAGGAGCCAGGTCATGGTCGGGGCTATGTCCCTCCCTTGTTGTTGCGCCGTCTATACCCCCACTGCGCATGCGCGTCTCTCCTGCATTCTCCTCTCCTCCAGCTGTATAAAAGCAGGTGCGCGCGCTGTACGGTGTTCAGTCAGGGGGATGCAACTCCGCCGTTTTTCTGTCCCGTGACTGCAGCGATCCTAACGTTTGGGGGCTGTACTACATACGAGCATAAATGAACGTTGTTGTTGCATTGTATATTTATTACCAAGTTGCTTCTTAATTACGGAGTTTTTAATATGCAAGTGAACTTAAAAGTTGCAGTTCGAGATTGCGAAAATACGAGCGCCACCCGGAGTGGAAAAAGGGAACCGCGCCTTTCTACTCACGGCTGGACTGGAGGAGCGGCGAGCGCGCACTTTCATGAAGGTGCGCGCCCGCCGCTCCTCCAGCCGGGGCCGTGTTCTACTTCGCACCGCTGAAAAGGGGCGTTTCTTGTCGCGCCCACAGGTATATATGCTACGCTCCAAGGTGTTCCGAGGGCCGTTTTTACCACCGTAAAGTTCGTTTAATCGAAACAGACGCATGAATGGATTCGCGCCGTCATCACAGATCGTGTTGTACTGAGTGGTGTCAAAATTCTTCACGTCAGGCCGCATGAATTCTTTTGGATCCCGGCGGACGAAAGGTGCGATGTGCATGCTGCTCGTTTTGCTTTTCTACGCTTGCACGAGATAGGAGGATGCGGTTGCAGCAGTAGCTTTATAATTTAAATGAGCATACACGTGCACTATTAATTTATTACATTCTGACTGTCTTCTTTGATTCTAGAATTACGCATGAAATGCGGGGCAGAGCATCTGGTAATTCATCTGTCTACATTAGCTACACATGCATGTTTATACGTGCGTTATTGATTTAATGCGTTTCGATCGTGTGTTTTGAATTTTAGCGCAAGTGAATGCATGCTACGCAGCAAAATGTACCGTAATTACCCGATTCTAACGCGACCCGCCGCGGTGGCTCAGTGGCTAAGGCGTTGCGCTGCTGAGCACGAGGTCGCGGGTTCGATTCCCGGCCGCGGCGGCCGCTTTTCTGATGGAGGCGAAAAGCAAAAACGCCCGTGTGTGCGAGATTTCGGCGCACGATAAAGATCCCCAGGTGGTCAAAATTAATCCGGAGCCCTCCACTACGGCGCGCCTCATCGCCTGCGTTGCGTCGGCGCGTTAAACCCTACAATCAATCGATCAATCGATTCTAACGCGCCCCCGATTCTAACGCGCACCCTATTTTCCTGGCAGAAAAACCGAAAAAAACTTGCACTTACGATTGTAACGCGCACGGAACTTTGTGAGCAAGAAAAACGAATGCCAGATAAACGGGCGATTTATTTCTCGAAGTAATCTCACCCATCTCCCTCCTCGTCACTCTCCGCTGACCACAATATCTCGTCCTTGGTGCCGTCAAGTGCGTTCGCGATGCCACACTTCATAACGAACGTTCAACCATGATCGATGGGATCGTGGCCCACGCCTCGCACGCCCATTCTGCGAACTTCTCCAGAGGCGCACGCTTCAGCCGACCACTCGTTTTGAACGCGCGAGAGCCGCTGCTGCCATTGCTTTTATCAAGTGCGCAAGTGGAACGATTTGACGATTTGTGTGAACGCCGATAGAAAAACCTGGGCGCCTATGCTTCCTGCGTCCGAAAAATCGTTGCCAAAAGCTTTGGCGCCATCTTGAGATGGCGATGGGCGAGACGAAATTTCCGTTGTTTCGGCAGTTTTGGTTTTGTATCCGATTCTAACGCGCATGGGATTTTTCGACCTATTTTTCCGGAAAAAAGGTTCGCGTTAGAATCGGGTAATTACGGTATATGAGGCAACATATACAGTACTAATGGAACAGTGTGAGCCTATCTGCACTCTTTTATTAGCGTTTGGTTTGTTTTCGTGGCGTGCGTGGTTGTTGTTATTATATTATTAATATTATTCCGATTATTATTATTATTATTATCAGTATTATTGCTATCGTTAATATTATTAGCCTATTTATGTCTACAGCTGGAGGAAAACATCTCCCATACACTTACGGCTCAAAGGGTGGGTCGGTAGGTTCTATGTAACTAAGTAGTGACTACATAAATTATTTTATGGCGTCTCAAATGTGTGTTCTGCATTTTATCTTAACGTGAATCAACGGAACATAGCAGAATGCATTTGTAGGAATAAATATACAAACTAAGGAATTACTGTATATGTTTATAATACAATCATACCTATAATTCCGCCAATTATAATTTGTAATTTACGCTTCGTTTCGTGCTTCGAGTTTCAGCTTTAAGTACAAGAACGATATATTCAAAAAAACGCTGTTACAGCTATAAGCCGAAAATAATAAGCCGATAATTATACAATGCAGGCTTAACCTTTGCTAGTAATATAGTTGAGGTTTTTAAATAAGGTTTTTGTAATCGTTTTACTGCAGGGCCCGAGAAATACCTGAGAAATACATAGTGCTCGAAAGTATATATGCATGAATAATTGCTTAGCGATTCTGGTGTGTAATGGCTGCTTTTGTCTGCAGAAATGTATTTTGGATTAGGAGGAAAGGTGGGCCGTTGCCACCGAACATTATGATCGCACAAATAGAAAAACGTATCCGCGTCTCTTAATAATAAAGGCTGATCTTAATTTAAAATTTCCCTTTCGATTGGTGTTGTCTCATGTCGTCTTTGTAGCCAAAATCAATTTAAGAAAG
The DNA here is from genome assembly GCF_048455015.1 of Haemaphysalis longicornis. Lineage (NCBI taxonomy): Eukaryota > Metazoa > Arthropoda > Arachnida > Ixodida > Ixodidae > Haemaphysalis > Haemaphysalis longicornis. The sequence continues at coordinate 220,511,534 of NW_027526203.1, read as the reverse complement.
AAAAATTCCTACTATATCAGATACCGTTTATTTCGAATACAGATGCCAGTTTTCCCTCGAAACTATGTGCGCCTGAAAGCAGCATTAAAGCTAGGATTCGTTGTAATCCAAATATACAAACGTGCTTGTTGATGTTCCAGATCTCGCGTTTGGCTCCAGTTTGCGACAAGGCAGGACCTGGCTCATTTACCACCTCAACAGATCTACAGCAGCTACCGGCTGTGTCCTGCCCATTTCACCAGCAGAGACTACGCGGACTTTGGACAGACAAGGCACTGGACACATATGCACTGACTGGATACCTAGTTATTAGCACGCAGCCATGTGCCATACACTTTTGTTTGCGACTAAAAGCGCAAAATATACAAGTTGTGTTTTTACTGTATGAATGGTACATTTAGGCAATAAAATTAAAATAACTGTACACTTTATTCTTGCTCAGATTATGTGTACTAATAAACCAAAACAACGTCGTACATAGAATAAGTGGTGGAAAAAGATGTGGACGCGCAAAACTTCATCAGTCGGAACAAAACAATTGCTCTTTTGATGATGTGGCGGGTTGCACAACAGGAACAAGGTCGTGCGCTGGCCATCTGAATATCTGCCGCTCGCTCAATTTACCTGGCATGTGCGTCCCAATTACATTTGACGCTAAATCCCCCCCCCCCCCCCCCCGCTTTTCAGTCCTCGTTAAGATGGCGTGTCCCGGTGCACGTCTGCAACGCGCCGCCATGTTTTAGTAGCGCCCCCAAACACCAGGGGTTTGTCCGGCGCTGCGAGCGAATTTCACGTCCCATGCAAGGTATAGGAAGTTTCCTTCCCCTGGTTCAGTCTGCTCCGAGACACCGCCTTCGCCGGGCCGGTTCTGCTCTGGTGTGGAACCTACATGGAACCCCCATGCTTTGCATCCCCACATAGTTCCCTTCGGGGAGATGGTGTAATTTTTTTTTATCATTTTATTGACAGTACGCAAACTGGCGTTGAAGAAAGGCTACGATAAAAATCTGGCCGCATTTGTGCGGCGGCCTGGCCTTGCCCTTTCGCGGTGTGCGTTGCTGCAGGGCAGCACGTGACTTTTAATCGGCGGCGAACTCGCAGCCGCTCGGGGAGCATCGTGCGCTCGGTCCCTTTCATGCACCGCGCACTGTTTATCCAAAAAAATCAAAACATCCCCCTCGCGAGGGGCACGATGAAATGCAGAGCATTTCCGCGGGGGGCGTGCCTGCAAGTCTTATGGATTACGTATTGGTTGTTGTTGTAATTGTTGTCTTCCAGCGTAGACATTGTCGATGAAGTCGATGGTGAAACGTGAAACGTGCCGTGAACCCCCTGCCGCGGCTATTACGCAACGTGGAGAGGCTACGACGCAACGTGGCGCGGCTATGACGCAACACAATCCAACACAATCCACTTTAATCCAACCCAATCCAAATCCAATCCAAGCCAAGCCAAGCCAAGCCAAGCCAAGCCAATCCAATCCAATCCAATCCAATCCAATCGAATCCAATCCAATGCCCTTCGCGAGAGAGTGTTATAGCGCCGAAATCGCGCCACCACATGAACGCGAACCGAACGCGGCGAGAGAGGGTGTTGCGAGCGGAGAGAAGGCGAGGAGGACGCGGGGGAGAGGGCGCACCTGTGGCCGACGGTTGAATGAGTCAAGGATATAAGGTGCGTGCGTAACCTTCCATTCTGTGTCGGCTCCGTGGAGCAGTCGGTAAAGTGCCGTGTACCTTGCGTTCCGCCCGCAGAGTCGTGGGATCGAAACCTGGCGCCGGAAGGTATTATTTCTTTATATAGTGTAGGGTGCGGACTACGTAGTGATGCGGACTACGGACGCCAACGCGGGTGACATCGTGAGTTACTAAAATGCTCTGCATTTAAAAGACAGTTTTAGTTGGGCGCACGCAGTAACTCTGCGCACGCAAGGAACTTGCGGAAGCGCGAGAGCGCATGTGCAGTACCCGAGCGGGAGCGGCGCGCTTTGCGTGCGCCCGCAAGTTTGGGCTTCTTTCGTTACGGGTTTTGCGGGCTTTGCTGGCCGTGCGCGACGTAGAGTTTCATACTAATATACACCAGAAGGAAATTTGGTGCCAATGTCTAGGGCAGCCGTTCTTCAGCGAGGGTTCCGTCATGTACCGGGCAGGCACGTTCTACTTGTCCTTGGCATGACTCATGAACAGGCTGAAAAGTTGCCTCTGGCTGCAAAACTGCAACAATATTACCGCAGAAGATTAATCGAATTTGTTTTACTATTACAGAATTAAAGCTACAGAAAGATGGATTCGTCAGGTATTAGAGGCTTTATGCAAGATGAACAAAAAAGGACACTGCTAGCTCAGAAGCTTCTGCTCTCACTCTGAGAGGGAACGGCATGGAAATAGATAGACGGTTTAAAAAAATCTATCGCCAGTACTTGCATAATGACTCAGAAGTGATGCCGTGTGGTGTGGGAAACTCTAGAGTTGTGGTGCAACGTTTCTATCTGCCACATAAAAAATGACTCTCTGTGGCCTCATTAAAACGCCGGTAGTATACGCCGCACGAATGCACGTTCGATTTTTCTGGTTCTAGTACAAAGTGCTGTTTTGCGAGGTATTCGGATATAATTTTCAATGATGACCTATGGTAGTTCCTGAGAGTGTCGAAAGGATTATACACCCAACACAGCAAACCCCGCTATGCTACATCTTCTTTTGCTTTTACTTCTTCTTGGGCTCCTGCTGTGCGTTAATTTTGACCGGTCCTACTGCCACGCAGCTTCAAGGTATTCCGGAGCAACTTTTTAGACAGCGTATTTCACGTGAAAGCTGTCACTCATGAGCAGTTGCATCGTTATGTGTGCATTTCGGTCGGGAGGAGCATGGACGCGCACGCGCACTTCCAGCGCTGACCATTGACGTACCGCTTTTTCTGGCAAATGATTTAGAGAAGGAGCTCAACGAGGCCCTTGCGATCTAACCGCTAAAATCCAGTGCTTTGGATTGGTTTGTTGCAATGACAGCAGGGTGCCTACGACTCGGGGCGGATCAAAACGGACAGCTGCCATTCTGCCACCCTGCATAATGCTGCAGTTCTTCGACGTTTCGTTAAGCTATAGCTAGGAAGTTTGCTCAGTCACAAATCACTAAAAGACGTGGTATGCTACTTCCGCTTCTTGGAGGGGGCCCAGCTTAGCTGGTCATCCTTATGCGGAGATTGGAAGCGCAGTGATTATTATATTGCCTGTTATGGCAAAAATTCGATCAAAAAAAGTCATACCGGTAGGCGTCGTTGATGTTGTCGTTACATATTGTCACGAAGACAAGGACGATGCAGTTGTCTTGAATGAGAAACACGTTTATTGGAGCGAACTTGTGCTCCCCTAACAACTCAAAAGAATACAGAGGCGGCGAAGCAGCGGTCAACAAAGTGACTTGCACAGGCGACTGTCGTCGAATCGAATGCCCCGGCGTCCGCACAGCAGGCTTTTTATCTTTTGGCGCGCGTGGTTCTCGAAACGTCGATTCGCATCGAGAACATAGTAGATCCACGAAGATTATTCTGGGCTGTTCACGTTAGATCGGAATGCTCTCCCTATCACAACAGATAACACATGCGGCACAGAAAGAAATAATGGAACACGCGCTTCCCTTGGCGCAGAGATAACACAGACCGGCGCAGCCGGGCGGTAAAAGCAAAACACAAATAAACAAACCCAATGTATGGTTCGCGGCATTACCCCCCCCCCCCCTCTAAGAGTGCATCGACCCGATGCTAACATAAGCGACAGTCCGAACAGATAAAAATAAAAGTTCGCCCTCGTCCGTAGAAAGGTTTTAAGCGAACCACGTGGAAGACTTCAGGCCGCGTGCGTTGTCGTGATGTGCCGGAGTCACCATCGGGGATCACTTCATAGGTAAGTTGGCCAACACGTCGTAGAATCTGGTAGGGTCCGAAATACCGTCGCAGGACCTTCTCACTGAGTCCGCGTCGTCGGATGGGAGTCCAAACCCCCACACGATCCCCTGGTTGGTACTCGGCGTCTCGGCGTCGGAGGTTGTAGCGGCCCGCATCCACCAGCTGCTGGTCCGTTATACGAACTCGAGCGAGCTGGCGGGCCTCCTCCGCACGTTGAAGATATCCGTGGACGTCGGCGTTGAGGTCGTCGTCTTCTACGTGCGGAAGCATGGCGTCGAGCATCGTAGTCGGCCTTCTACCGTAGACAAGCTCGAAGGGCGTCAGCTGCGTCGTCTCCTGGATAGACGTGTTGTACGCAAACGTGACATACGGGAGCACTTCGTCCCAAGTCTTATGTTCAACGTCAACGTACATTGATAGCATATCTGCGATTGTCTTGTTCAGACGTTCTGTTAGTCCGTTCGTTTGGGGGTGGTACGCCGTCGTTCTTCGGTGGTCCGTGTTGCTGTAGCGTAATACTCCTTGCATCAGCTCCGCAGTAAATGCCGTTCCGCGGTCTGTGATTAGGACTTCTGGGGCTCCATGTCGCAGCACAACTTGGCTTATAAAGAACTTCGCCACTTCTTGTGCAGTCCCCCTCGGAAGAGCGGCGGTCTCTGCGTAGCGCGTCATGTAGTCTGTCGCTACGACAATCCACTTGTTCTGTGATCGTGACGTAGGGAACGGGCCTAAAAGGTCCATTCCAATCTGTTGAAATGGTCTCGATGGGACGGCGATCGGTTGCAGAAATCCGGCGGGTCTTGTCGGCGGCGTTTTTCGTCGCTGGCAGTCACGGCAGCTCCGGACGTAGTGGGTGACGTCAGAGGTAAGGCCGGGCCAGTAGTACCTCGCCTTGATTTTTCCAATAGTGCGGGCTGTGCCCAGATGTCCGGAAGACGGGTCGTCGTGGCACGCTTCCAAAATTTCGTCACGAAGGTCCGCGGGGATGTCGAGAAGGTAATTCGCTCTTGTTCCGGGGCTGAAGTTCTTCTTCACAAGGACGGAGTTTCTCAGGCTGAATGCTGGTAAGCTGCGTTTGAAGGTCCTAGGAACGGCAACGTTGCATCCCTCGAGGTACTCGATTATGACGCGTAAGTCGGGGTCGGCACGCTGCTGGGCGGCTAGGTCGCTCTCCGTCACGATCCCGAAGAACGCGCTGTCTTCATCAGAGTCTTGTGGTGGTGGGTCGACGGGGGCGCGGGACAGGCAGTCGGCGTCGGAGTGTTTCCTGCCTGATTTATAAACGACTGTAACGTCGAACTCCTGCAGGCGCAGGCTCCACCGCCCAAGACGGCCAGAGGGGTCCTTCAAATTGGCGAGCCAACACAGCGCATGGTGGTCTGTTACAACCTTGAATGGCCTTCCATACACGTATGGGCGAAATTTTGAAATCGCCCATATAATAGCCAGGCACTCTTTCTCAGAAGCAGAATAGTTTTTCTCCTCCTTTGACAGACCACGGCTGGCATAGGCGATTACCCTTTCTCAGCCGTTTTGCTTTTGGACAAGGACGGCACCCAAGCCTATATCACTGGCGTCCGTGTGCATTTCCGTTTCGGCATTTTCGTCGAAATGAGCGAGCACGGGCGGGCTTTGCAGGCGTTTTTGCAGCTCGCAGAATGCTTTTTCTTGGTCGTTTTCCCAGCTGAAAGGGGTGCTATCTTTCGTCAAGCGCGTGAGTGGCTCTGCAATGCGTGCTAAGTTTGCGACGAAGCGCCGGTAGTATGCGCACAGCCCGAGAAATCTTCGCACGCCCTTCTTGTCTTTCGGCCTTGGGAAGTTCGCAATGGCTGAAGTTTTTGCCGGGTCAGGCAGAACTCCCGCGGCGTTGACGACGTGGCCCAAGAACTTGAGTTCCCCGTATGCGAAATGGCACTTTTCAGGCTTCAGCGTCAACCCCGACGTACGAATGGCCTCGAGTACAGACTCCAACCTTTCAAGGTGTTCGTCGAAAGTCCGGGCGAATACCACTACGTCGTCGAGGTATACGAGGCAGGTGTGCCACTTAAGGCCAGCTAGCACAGTGTCCACGACTCTTTGAAACGTCGCTGGTGCTGTGCACAGCCCAAACGGCATCTCCTTGAACTCGTATAGGCCGTCTGGGGTTATAAATGCAGTCTTCTCTCGGTCTCTCTCGTCCACTTCAATTTGCCAGTAGCCGGTCTTCAGGTCCATCGATGAGAAGTACTTCGCGTGGCAGAGGTGGTCGAGGGCGTCGTCGATTCGGGGGAGGGGGTACACGTCCTTTTTCGTGATTTTGTTCAGTCGCCGGTAGTCAACGCAAAACCTTAATGTGCCGTCTTTTTTCTTTACGAGTACGACGGGCGCAGCCCAGGGGCTTTTCGATGGCTGTATAATGTTGTCGCTGAGCATGTCGTCGACTTGAGTCCGGATGGCTTCCCGTTCGTGTGAAGAGACGCGGTACGGTGACTGTCGGGTAGGTCGGGCTCCATCTTCGGTTATTATTCGGTGCTTCGCTAGAGGGGTCTGACGTAGTTTTGCGCTCGACGAAAAACATTCGCTATAGCGACGCAGCAAAGCCAATAATTTTTTCCGTTGTTCTTGCGGTAGTGCCGGATTCACGTCGAATGGCTGCGGGAGCTTGAAGGTTTCTACGGGTGTGCGTTCAAAGTCAGCGACCGCGATCACATCACTTGGTTCTTGCGTTTCTTCGAGGAACGCAATTGCAGCTCCCTTGTTTAAATGCTGGTACTCTTCGGTGAAATTAGTGACCAAAACGTGAGATTGGCGTTGCTTAAAGTGCGCAATGCCTCTTGCGACGGAGACACCGCGGTCGAGAAGCAACCTTCGATCACTCTCTACGATAGCGTCGATGTCAGAAGCAGCATCCTCACAGTAGACGGCGATCATCAAGCTTGCGCGGGGTGGCAGGGTGATGTGATCGTCGGCGATCCTGACAACAGCACGGTGATCGGGGTTCGGCTGCGGCGTCGTGGAGTGATTGGAGGAAAATGTTATCGACTTGGTCTGCAGATCAATTATTGCGCCGTTGTCCGTCAAAAAGTCCATTCCGAGAATCACGTCGCGGGAGCAGTTAGGCAGAACGACGAACGCCGCAGGGTACGTTGTGCCGTCTATGGTGACGCGCGATGTGCTCGTTCCACTTGGCGTCACGAGGTGGCCTCCTGCTTTGCGTATGTGCGGACCGTCCCATCTGGTCATAACTTTCTTCAGTTTAGACGCAAATGGTCCGCTCATTACCGAATAGTCAGCTCCCGTGTCTACGAGGGCGACTACGTCAAAGCCGTCGATGGACACCTTGACGTCAGATGCAGTCTTATTCGAGTTCCGGGTTCGTCGGGGCGTCGTATCTCTGCTTGTACGTGTTGATGGTCGGGCACTGTGCATTGTCGTTGTCGTCGTCTTCTCAACGGACGTCTCGGTCAGGTCAGGTACGCGTCGCGCCGTGTAGCTGTCGTCGTGTTCGGGAGTCTCGTCAGGGTTAGGTCGGGTCGTCGGGATGAGGGCATGTCGTGAATCACTGTCTTCAGCGCGTCCTTGCGTCGTTGGAGGGTTTCCAGTTTTTCGCCGTAGAGCAACTTCACCTACAGAAGTTGCTGCCTTTAGTTTCCCCCGCGTGGGCTGGGAGACCTTCCACGTGCGAAGTCAGCACTGCTACGGTGGTCCGGCGACTTGTACGGGTAGGGCGACGGCGAACGGTTGAAACGGGCTGGTCCACGGCTGGTGTTCGACAGGTATTCTTCAATCTCAGATGGGTGCTGGCCGGGTCGGGGGCGTGGTGCGTCGACGGAGAAACCACGTAGTCCGAGTCTCTTGTATGGGCAGCGACGGTAGATGTGGTCGGCCTCTCCGCAGTGGTAGCACAGAGGACGATTATCCGGTGTTCGCCATACGTCAGTCTTCCTCGGCGTCTGGGTTTGTGCTACCGGGGGTCGGGCGGGCGACAGTGGGCGGCGGTAGGGCGGGGCCTTTTGACGACGTGCCTCTTGACGACGTGTTGGAGCAGGGCGGGGTCGGTGAACAGCCGCGGAGTACGTCATAGCTTGGGGCTCGCAGTGTACTTCGGATGCCACAGAAGTTCCCAAAGCGTTTTGAACTTCTTCCCGGATCACGTCAGTTAGGCAAGCGACTTGGGGTTGCGGAGTCGTCGGGAAAAGTTTCCGCAGCTCCTCTCTTACTACTGCGCGGATGGTCTCGCGTAGGCTACCAGCCGGAATCCGCATGTTGTCGACGTAGTTCGCACTGGCCGCGCCAACAAAGTTCCGGTCATACTGCTTAGCACGCATTTCGAGAGCCTTCTCAATCGTGCTGGCTTTGGTCACGAATTCAGCGATGGTTTTGGGCGGGTTGCGGACAAGTCCAGCAAACAGCTCCTCCTTCACACCGCGCATCAAGAAGCGTAACTTCTTTTCTTCCGTCATTTCGGGGTCCGCGCGGCGAAATAGTTGCTTCATCTCCTCAACGAAGATCACGACCCCTTCGTTGGGGTGTTGTGTCCGAGTTTCAAGCAAAAGCGCAGCTCGCTCTTTTCTCACAACGGTAGTGAATGTCTTCAGGAACTCCCTTTTGAAGTGAGTCCAGTCGGTCAAAGAACTCTCATGGTTCTCGAACCCAGTTCGAGCAGCATCTTCTAAGTAAAAGAAGACATGCCGGAAAGTTTTTTCGTCGTCCCACCTGTTGAAGATGCGGACGCGCTCCAGCTTCTCCAACCATTCTTCGGGGTCTTCAGCGGGGGCTCCCCGGAACGATGGCGGTTCCCAGGGCTGCTGCAGGACGATTGGCGACATTGTTTCTTGCACCATGGTGTTGGTTGCAGCGTTCCTTTTTTTGGGCCCTTCTGGCATCAAACCGAACTCGGGTGGTAAATCTTGCAGGCGGGGGCTGGCTCTTGTTGGACTGGCTTGGCGGCTTCTCGATGTTGTAGTGGGCATGAAGGGTGCGTACCCAGCACCTCCACCAGATGTCACGAAGACAAGGACGATGCAGTTGTCTTGAATGAGAAACACGTTTATTGGAGCGAACTTGGCGAACTTGTGCTCCCCTAACAACTCAAAAGAATACAGAGGCGGCGAAGCAGCGGTCAACAAAGTGACTTGTACAGGCGACTGTCGTCGAATCGAATGCCCCGGCGTCCGCACAGCAGGCTTTTTATCTTTTGGCGCGCGTGGTTCTCGAAACGTCGATTCGCATCGAGAACATAGTAGATCCACGAAGATTATTCTGGGCTGTTCACGTTAGATCGGAATGCTCTCCCTATCACAACAGATAACACATGCGGCACAGAAAGAAATAATGGAACACGCGCTTCCCTTGGCGCAGAGATAACACAGACCGGCGCAGCCGGGCGGTAAAAGCAAAACACAAATAACCAAACCCAATGTATGGTTCGCGGCAATATACTCCGCTTACTGAGGCACCACAACTGGCGTTTTTCTAAGCGCGCCAGTTTAAAGTCAGTGCCCTTCTACTGTAAACAATGATGATCAGTAAATCCAGGCGCAGTAGAAGAACTGCACAAAATAAAACAACATTGGAATTTCCGTTTCAACATGCTGTTTGGCTAATTAGTTGAATGAAAGACCGAAAACAATAGTTTTTTTCCTCACAGAAAAACATTAGAATTTCGTTTTTTTCTCACTCGCAGGTTTCGCTCTGTTTAAAATACCAATCTAAACCGATCGCCGAAAGAAGCTTGCAGTCAGGCCGCAATGGGCTGCGAGAGGCTTGCAGCTTCCCCACCCCCGTCCCGCCAAGGCAGAATGGTTTTATGAAGATTGAGCATGTGAAGCCTACCGTGCGTGCACGCCCCCTAGAAATAAGACAATGTATTAGCAACCTCCTCCCGCAAGAATTTTGTTAAAGCGATGAGTATTAGCTGAGAAATCGTAAATCAAAAACCGCGCATTATCGTCGCGCCGCGTTTCCTCCTCCTTTCGCTGTTGACGGCGCGAGCCCATGATGCTGCGCGCTTCAGCGGTGACGTACTTCCGCTATGGCGATCCTCATACTGCCGTCTGCTACGGGCAAGCTTTGTTGACACCGTGAATCTCGCACTCCGCTCTAGGCTGGAAAAGCGAACGAAAAATCTGGCCGCATTTGTGCGGCGGCCTGGCCTTGCCCTTTAGCGGTGTGCGTTGCTGCAGGGCAGCACGTGACTTTTAATCGGCGGCGAACTCGCAGCCGCTCGGGGAGCATCGTGCGCTCGGTCCCTTTCATGCACCGCGCACTGTTTATCCAAAAAAATCAAAACATCCCCCTCGCGAGGGGCACGATGAAATGCAGAGCATTTCCGCGGGGGGCGTGCCTGCAAGTCTTATGGATTACGTATTGGTTGTTGTTGTAATTGTTTTCTTCCAGCGTAGACATTGTCGATGAAGTCGATGGTGAAACGTGAAACGTGCCGTGAACCCCCTGCCGCGGCTATTACGCAACGTGGAGAGGCTACGACGCAACGTGGCGCGGCTATGACGCAACACAATCCAACACAATCCACTTTAATCCAACCCAATCCAAATCCAATCCAAGCCAAGCCAAGCCAAGCCAAGCCAAGCCAATCCAATCCAATCGAATCCAATCCAATGCCCTTCGCGAGAGAGTGTTATAGCGCCGAAATCGCGCCACCACATGAACGCGAACCGAACGCGGCGAGAGAGGGTGTTGCGAGCGGAGAGAAGGCGAGGAGGACGCGGGGGAGAGGGCGCACCTGTGGCCGACGGTTGAATGAGTCAAGGATATGCGTCAAGGAAGGTGCGTGCGTAACCTTCCATTCTGTGTCGGCTCCGTGGAGCAGTCGGTAAAGTGCCGTGTACCTTGCGTTCCGCCCGCAGAGTCGTGGGATCGAAACCTGGCGCCGGAAGGTATTATTTCTTTATATAGTGTAGGGTGCGGACTACGTAGTGATGCGGACTACGGACGCCAACGCGGGTGACATCGTGAGTTACTAAAATGCTCTGCATTTAAAAGCGCCGTATCAGATGTGGCCCCGCTGGTGCCGGGTCTTATTTTTCGGTGGTGGTAATTCCTGCCGGCGGCATGTGAAACATCCCCCTCGCGAGGGGCACGATCAAATGCAGAGCATTTCCGCGGGGGGCGTGCCTGCAAGTCTTATGGATTACGTATTGGTTGTTGTTGTTGTAATTGTTGTCTTCCAGCGTAGACATTGTCGATGAAGTCGATGGTGAAACGTGCCGTGAACCCCCTGCAGCGGCTATTACGCAACGTGGAGAGGCTACGACGCAAAGTGGCGCGGCTATGACGCAACACAATCCAACACAATCCAAATCCAATTCAAGCCAAGCTAAGCCAAGCCAAGCCAATCCAATCCAATCCAATCCAATCGAATCCAATCCAATGCCCTTCGCGAGAGAGTGTTATAGCGCCGAAATCGCGCCACCACATGAACGCGAACCGAACGCGGCGAGAGAGGGTGTTGCGAGCGGAGAGAAGGCGAGGAGGACGCGGGGGAGAGAACGCACCTGTGGCCGACGGTTGAATGAGTCAAGGATATAAGGCGCGTGCGTAACCTTCCATTTTGTGTCGGCTCCGTGGAACAGTCGGTAAAGTGCCGTGTACCTAGCGTTCCGCCCGCAGAGTCGTGGGATCGAAACCTGGCGCCGGAAGGTATTATTTCTTTATATAGTGTAGGGTGCGGACTACGTAGTGATGCGGACTACGGACGCCAACGCGGGTGACATCGTGAGTTACTAAAATGCTCTGCATTTAAAACACTGTTACCCGTTTTAAATGCAGAGCATTTCAGTAACTGACGATGTCACCCGCGTTGGCGTCCGTAGTCCGCGTCCGCATCGCTCCCCCTAGACTATATAAAAAAGTAATACTTGCCGGCGCCAGGTTTCGATCCTACGAATCTGCGGGCGGAACGCAAGGTGCACGGTACTCTACCAACTGAGCCACAAAGCCGACACAGAACGGAAGGTTACGAACGTGCCTTATATCCTTGACTCATTCAACCTTCGGCCAGAGGTGCGCACTCTCTCGCCGCGTTCGGTTCGGGCGCAACACCCTATCTCGCGCTCAAGAACAGGTGGGGCGCTCGCATCGCGCTCTCTCGCCGCGGTGGGTTCGCGCTTAAACAACAAGCGCGCTGCGGTCGCTAACATCTGTGGCGTGATCGTGACGTCAGCATCACGCGTTCGCGTGGTGGCGATTTCGGCGCTATAACACTCCCTCGCGAGGGGCATTGGATTGGATTCGGTTGGATTGGCTTGGATTTGGATTGGATTGGATTAAAGTGGATTATGTTGCGTCATAGCCGCGCCATGTAGCGTCATAGCCGCTCCACGTTGCGTCATAGCCGCGGCAGGGGCTTCACGGCACGTTTCACCATCGACTTCATCGACAATGTCTACGCTGGAAGACAACAATTACAACAACAACAACCAATACGTAATCCATACGACTTGCAGGCGCGCCCCCCTGCAGAAATGCTCTGCATTTGATCGTGCCCCTCGCGAGGGGGATGTTTTTATATAGTGTAGGGGGAGCGATGCGGACGCGGACTACGGACGCCAACGCGGGTGACATCGTGAGTTACTGAAATGCTCTGCATTGAAAAGTTGTGTGTTTAAAATTCTGCGTTTCGGTGTGGTGAAGATGAGGACGTTTGAGTTAAGCGCGCGCCGCATGGTCCAGGCTATGAACCATGAGGGGACGCTGACGCTGATGCAGTGCACGTCTCGTGTGGTGCTAGTCGGTACGTACCACTGGAGTGGTGCCACTGAAGTAGTGCACGGAGATGGGGGCCGGGTACTGGGTCCCCGTCACCCCATTCACTTTTTATTGATTTTGGCTTGAAGACGAAAAAGAAGCCATGTGGCTAACCAAGCCAAGGGGGCGAGGAACGCCGCCAGCTGCAAGGCGGGTAAAGCTGACTCTCAAATATGTCTAAACACGGATTCTGCCATGATGCCACGGTGTAGTTGCCATATCAGTAGTTGAAGATAGGGCTAACAAGTTTAGATACGGAGCATCTCTTGCTCGGGGGGATGTCACTTGTCCGTGCCCCGTCCGCAGCGCCTCTGATGATGATTGTGGCAGGATGCCCCTAGGAATTGGCGAACCAAAAAATCCATCACGAGATAGCTTCGCGTTCAACCACCATCGTCATCTTCCAGTAGGGGAACCGCTGTAGAAGAAGGAGAAGAAGACAAAGTTGCGAAGAGGAGGGCGTGTACGTTGCTAATTGATCACGAGATAGCTACGCGTTCAACCACCGTCACCATCTTCCTGTAGGGGAACCGCTGAAAAAGAAGAAGGAGAAGAAGAGAAAGCAGCGAAGAGGAAGGCGTGTACGTTGCTCTCAGCCGGGACACCAACGTCAACAACCTATACCTCACCAACGCTGACGGAGACTACCGATTCTACCGCAGAGACGACAACATCGACAAGAACATGATTGACGAGTTTCGGCGCCTCGAGAACCACCGCCTACTCACTGTCACACAACAGTACTTGCGTGCCTTTGCGACCGGTGTGGACCCGGACGCAGAATTCCCTCTGGCGCTACTAAACACCAGATCATGAATAACGGCAACACATTGCAACCACACGGAACCCCCATGATGCTAGGCATCTTCATCAGGGTTCCCCATGGGAAGAAAGTGTAGCTTTTTTGAAAATTTATTAATTTATTTATTTACAGGATACTGCGGTCACGGAGGACCATGCAGGTGGGAACATGATGATGCAGATATACAATTTATGTGGCAGGGCAGAAGCCACGTGGCGCACATGCACCCGAAGTAAAAAAAAACATTGAAAAATGCTTTAAGCCAGCCAAGGAACAAAATAATACACCTTACAGAAAGGTTCAATGCACCTCACATCAAGAAGACACGGTTAAGAAATAAAGATGGGCAGGCAGGGGGCGACAGTAGGGACAGGAGGAGAAGAGGAGGAAGAAGAGGATAGGAGGCGCTCACTGCCTCTCCCAAAATATTTGAGGAGATCATCATCATCATCATCATAATGGACTCGATTTGTCCTGGGAGCCTTGCCCTCGGCCGCCGCTCCTTTCGGCTCGTGCCCAAGCCCACCCATGACCCCTAGTATTCGAAACCCCAGCGTCTTGCTTCATCGGCTGGTGCCATGGACGATCCTCGTATTCGCCGAGATTTCCTGCGAGCGACCATCTCCGGGATCATGACAGTCCTCGACGCCTTGCTGCGGAGCCAGGCAGCAATGGCCCTTGACAGACAAAATGTCCTCGACCTTATCTTGCGTGACCAGGTGAGCCTTCACAAACTCGACGCTCAAGTTCAGGATAACATGAAGGATGAAGAATTTGATGCTGACGTTTTGGAAGAAATCGATTACGACGAGCGTATCTGCGCTCTGCGAACGCGGGTACGCATCTCCGCGAGCCAAGACTCTTCCGCAAGCCCCGTTCTTCAGCCTCAGGCGGCCCTGTTTACCACCCGCATCGCAACCTTGACTATTCGCTCGCTTCCCGAGGAGGCCTGGCGGACAATGGTCCCGGGTGACGTGCCGCCCGTCCGGGAAATAGCTGGTGCGGCGGTACAAGAACAGGACTACGACGGCGGAGGCGCTGCAGCCTTTCAGGACGCCAAGCAAGACCCCGATGGGCTCAGCCCGGGAGAGTGGCTCCAGCGACCGCCCAACCCTGGTGTTGCCGAGATTTCTGTTGTGGAGAAATCTGAGGGACCCTGCCGAGACCTCGCCGTCGCTGACACGACCATTGTTTCCGAGACGTCTGACCAGCCTTGCCGCAGCGCTGGCGTCACCGACGTGGCTCTCACGTCAGAGGCGCCATTACAGCCCTTCCGCAACCCTCGCATTCACGACTTGACTACCGCTACGGAGGCGTCGGACCCCTTCTGCCATGGCCTTAGATTCGATGATGCGACTCTTGTTGTGGAGATCTCCGCGAGTTTCCCTGTTGTGACCCTTACGTCGGCAACGCATCTCTCGTTTCGCAAGCATTTCAGCAACACAGTTTCGAGTCAAATATATTTTCATTGGGTCCAATAACGAAAACGCGGTTCGTGCAGGAGACGGACTCGCTTCAGGGGACAACGAAGCGCCTGCTTCTCCGGCGCTCCGTGAGCGAGGTTCGCCTCCGGAGGCGAGCAGCGGCCGCTCTCATACTATCCCGTTGGCGACAAATCCACGCGGCGGCACAGGACGGTTGCTTCCATGGTGGCGACCCCTTCTCTGGCGAGAACGATTCCATGCTGGACGCGCCTTTCGACCAAAGCAAAGTCTCCTTGTCCGCGGACGAAACAGCATTGTTACTTCAGCGCATCGATCGATTTGTGGGGGCCGGACAGGATATGAACACGACCACAGTGACACTGCATTCGCTGCATGTTCTCTGGGCACTTGGCTGCCCGCATGATCTGTTTCCTTTCGATCCTGGCGGTTGCCTTCTGGCCGAAAACCTTGAGCATAGTCTCCTTTCTCGGGGACCATATCAACACTCGCAGTCTTCACTTTTAGCCCTAAGTAACTTTGACCCAGCAAACCAGCAAGCGCTCGTTGCCCATGACGCTGGCTATGGACTTGTACTGCCTCGCTCCATTGACAACGTTCTCTACAGAGATCGACGGCACCGAGACACCCTGCCAAATGCTCCACGGGATCCCCCAGCCAGCTTACAAGCATCGCCGCGGTGGAATCATGCACCGCTACGGAAGTCGGACAAGTGGTCGTAGTGGGACATGGACTTTGCCACTACCCCCGCTAGTCCCTAACCAACTTGGCGGCGGCGGGAGTATGTTAAGAAATAAAGATGGGCAGGCAGGAGGCGACAGTAGGGACAGGAGGAGAAGAGGAGGAAGAAGAGGATCGGAGGCGCTGACTGCCTCGCTAATGGACTCGATCACCACATCGGAAGCCAGACACCATAGAAGTCTCTGAAAACAATGCCAGGTGTGCAGAATACTTGACTGCTACCAACAGATAACAGGGCATCAATAAAACATCACCCTTTTAAAGGAGACAAAATACAAAAGGACAAAGAAATGTGACAAGGTCATTAACTGATTGACTGCGTTTCCAGATCAGTCAGCAGTGCCCTCTCAAAAACCCTTACAGATTCCGATGAAACAATTTTTTCAGACAACGAATTCCAATCAACAATATTTCTAGGAAAAAATGAATATTTAAAAAGGTTCATGTTACTTTGATAAGGAAGGATGTTACGTGCATGCCGATTCCTGGATGTGCACTCGAGAAAGCCTGAACATATTGCGCGCGCATTTACGTTCAGTTTGTTGCGATAAAGTAAAAACAGAAATTTAAGTCGGGCTATTTTCCTGCGCTGTTCCAGGGAAGGAATCTTATGTACCAGCATAAGGGATGACGGGGAATCTGTTCTCTTGTATTTGTTAAATATAAAACGAACCGTATCGAGCCTATGCTTATCTTTTTGATAGTAGGGATCCCACACTACGCTTGCGTATTCAATTTTAGGCAAAGCAAAGGATCTATAGGCCAGAAGCTTTGCATTAGATGGCGCATTACGTAGTTTATGTCTAAGAAGTCCGAGTTTCCTAGTGGCTGCTGTACAAATGTTTTCAATGTGCGAAGACCCCGTAAGTTTGTTCGTGATTGTTAAACCTAAATATTTGTATTCTGTGGCTTCTGTTACGATATCGTTATTAATTTTCTACGTGAAGAAAAATGGTTGCTTTTTATTTGTTACGCGCAGAAGCACAGTTTTCTCATAACTCAGAGACATTGACCAGGTTGTGCACCATTCGTGTATTTTCGCTAGACTGGAGTTTAAAGAAATTTGATCACTCTGGCATGTCACCTTTTTAAAAATCAAGCAGTCATGTGCAAACCATCTAATCTCAACATCAGGACATGCGGCAGCAGTGATATCGTTTACGTACACGAGAAAAAGAATTGGCCCTAAGACGCTTCCCTGGGGCACGCCAGACATAACTGGTAAACGCCCGGAGAAGTGCCCATTCACATCCACAAGCTGAGTTCGGTTGGACAAGTACTGCTTTATCCAATTGATAATAAAGAAGGGGAGGCCAAATCTTTGACGTTTTATTAAAATGTTACAATGGAAACCCGATCAAAAGCTTTGCTAAAATCCAAAAACTCTAAATCAACCTGCCCAGATGTATCAAGGGTTGAAGCGATCTCGTGAATAGTAGTTGTAAGCTGAGTAGTCGTTGAAAGGGCTTTGCGGAATCCATGTTGGTAGTCAGATAGCAATTTATTACGTTCGAGGAAGTCAGCTATAAAATGTACAATGATGTGTTCAAGTATTTTGCAGCAGGATGAAGTCAGTGATATTGGGCGGTAGTTTTCTTTTTGTAAACGATCTCCTTTTTTATGAACTGCAACTACGCAGGCGATACGCCAATCATCTGGGATGATAGCCATTTTTAAGCATGAACAAAAAATAGCGGCGAGGAAATGCGACACGGGCTCGGCATACTGGCGCAGAAAAGCATTTGGAATGTTATCCGGTCCGCCTGAAAATTTTTTTTTAAGTTCAGTAAAAGTGAAAACACGCCTTCTACAGAAATAAAGTAATGATCAAAAAAGGAATCACCAAATGACGGAATGTCACTTTCAGGCGGATAGAATACCGAGTGAAAATATTCATTTAAGACATCAGCTACGCCCCTCGGCTGCGTTATAAGCACATCAGCGTTCTTTATTTTGTCTATTTGTTAAGATTTCGAACTCAGAAAGCGCCCAGGATTTGTTTTAATAAAACTAGGCAAGGTAATTTAGAAATGTTTGTTTTTTGCACACGACAATGCGCTCTGCAGTTCTTAACGAAGATGACGAAGTGATTCAGCATTTGTAACTTTTTTCTTTTTTGCTAGTGTAATTCTGCGTTTCAAATGTATAACGTTCCTATCAACCCACGGGTTCTCGCGATTTGTCTTTATACGCCTAGAAGGAACAAAATTTTCAATGCATGTTTTAATAGTTACCTTAAACTTATTCCACAGATCAATAGCATCATCGTTTTGCATGTTATCTACAAACCACCAGAGCTCGTCGAGAATCGCGTTGTCATTTGACTGACTGAAGTTTTTAACTGTTTTACTCTGGCCGATTCTTCACACAGCTGCCTAAGGTACAAGAAAAGAGGACTAACTTATGGTCGGATATGCCATCCTCTACGCGCACAGCATAACCAGTAATACGTCTGCTGACAAATACAACATCTAGTGTTGCGCCCCCACCTTCAGATTCACGGGTGGTTTCATGAACAACCTGAGCTAAATCATTTGTAAGCATGATACCTTGCAATGTACTGCCAAGTAGGTGGGATGTGATGTTGCTAGACCAGTCCAGTGTCGGCAGGTTAAAATCTCCAGCCATAATTAACGATCCGTTCATTAGATAAGGCCAACAAGAATTCAGGGGGCAAAGAAGGCGGCCTGTACACAGCCAGCCCCCAATGTAACTGCATGTCACCAACAGTTTATTTCCAAAAATAAGCACACACTTAGGGCCCTAAGCTGAAATTAGGCAACTTTTATCCCAATAACTGAGTATATTTGCGAGTTTGTTTTCTTTTAGATGCGACTGCATCTCATTCACTCGCCTTGTCCCTCCATACGGCGTTGTTGTTGTCCGTCCACACCCCTCCCCCATTCTCCTCGCCGCGTGAGCTGCGCTCTCCGCCGCTCCCCCCTCTCCTCTCCGATAGCGAACACTCTCTCGCGAGGGGCATTCGATTGGATTGGATTGGATTAAAGTGGATTGTGTTAGATTGTGTTGCGTCATAGCCGCGCCACGTTGCGTCATAGCCGCGGTCGTTCCAGCACCGGCGTTCCGATTTCGGGCACGTGCATAGACTTGATCTTCGCTGCAAATTGCACGGTGGTCCCGTTACTTCACCGTCCACTACCCGTACACTTCAGCGACCACAAGGCGTCATCGTTAACGTTACGCCACGTGTTAAATAAAGAATACATCATACGCGTTCCTCACACGTTTCACGCAATTAGAGAATCAACCCAACGGAAACACCAACTGAACCCCCAAGATACCCGCCGCGGTGGCTCAGTGGCTAAGGCGTTGCGCTGCTGAGCACGAGGTCGCGGGTTCGATTCCCGGCCGCGGCGGCCGCTTTTCTGATGGAGGCGAAAAGCAAAAACGCCCGTGTGTACGAGATTTCGGCGCACGTTAAAGATCCCCAGGTGGTCAAAATTAATCCGGAGCCCTCCACTACGGCGCGCCTCATCGCCTGCGTTGCGTCGGCGCGTTAAACCCCTACAATCAAAAAAATCAAAATGAACCCCCAAGATGCGTCGCATCTCCACAGGGTTCCCCTCGCGGGAAGGTGGGCTAATTTTTATAAGTTTTCTCAACGCATTCATGTTTGACGAACAAAAATAAATGACACATGAAGCAAAAAGAGGGGATCGGGCTAAGGCGCCAAATTCAGTTTCGGTATTTCGTGAGGAGCGTCATTCATGTGGGGGTAATTTACAAAGGTTCGCTCTAACACACCTTGGTGTCTGCTGTGTCACTTCGTTGCTTGCGAAAACAAGCTTACCTACACCCGCGCTGTAGCCCGCGCACTGCCGACGACACGGAATAAAGCCGCCGCCGCCTATCTTCAAGGACACCTTCCCTACATGCCCGTATGGCTGCTGCCGATTTTAACTCGCCGTCAGCCGGTCATATCATGTTACGCGAGACATTGCTGGGCAGATCGGCTACATTTGAGAGTATTTAATTCGTAAATTAAAATGAAACTAATGTACGAAACATTTTACCGTGCCTAGAGTATACTAGGCTCTTGTTTGCGTGTGCTGTTATACTTTCACTGGAGTGTTTTACTTGAGTGAGAGATAAAACCGTCAACTAATAATAATAATGATAAGTTTATTTGCGCAATAAGGTGGTTTTTTAGAGCAGGACAAGGCGAAGCCGAAAGGTAATCCCGCATGTAGGTACAAAAATCTCCCGTATGGGTGTGTGCGATTGGTGCATGCTCCTTCGATCGCTGAAACACGCAATCTGAAATTTTTGAGAATATAGTTGATGCTTTGCATGAAACATTTCTGAAACTCAGTGGATCAGCGACGTTATTTATTGCGTCTACTTGCACTTCCACTCTCATATGGCCCATGTATATGTAAGTAAACTTCATTCGTGTGAGATGGGCCCCCGTCTAGTGGGGCGTTAAGAAAAAAAAATATTCTGTATTTCCCTGGGGGCCTACGCTAATGAACAAAAACGGCCACTTCCATTCACGCCCAATTATGAGGACCGCCGCAGCTGAACGCGGTTTTGCCTGAAATGCCTGCGGGTTTGGCCGGAAATCTGTCTTTCAAGAGAAACCACCCTGGAAGCATGTTGATGTAGCACACATATGCACTTTCTTGGGTCGCGATGGGACCGTCATGCATTTTCTGCAAGGCGAAGTCGACGAAGTATATATGTCTCCCTTGAAAAGTAAATGAATTTGAGTGTACCTATAAATTCTTTATTGCACCTCATTACTTCAATCATAGTGGTTAATTTTTAAACAGTTGCCAAACATAACTATAGCAGTTGAATCAGACTGCCTAGCATGAAACTATCATAATTCGCTAGTGTAGAGTATTCAGAGACTTAATGTGTATTGCATATGGCAGTCATTAAAAAAGCCGACAATAAATTAAACTCAATTTTATTCTTTGCGAGAGTTACATCTGCACGTGTAGGTTCAGCCAGGGCCACATGGAGGCGTTCTTCAGCTGTATTCAGGAGAAAAAAGGAAGGAATTCGATATGCATAGCACAGCCTTCTTATTTTTGCCAACATCAAACCGGTGGCCACAAAGGTGTCACGCCAGACCTTGTCGAATTTCCACGCTTCAACTCCAGCGTGCTCACAGCAACAAGGATGATGACGAAGTTGCATTACCGAAGCTGGGTTCCAGTAATGCTGTAGCGGATTATGAAAGTTCTGGCTAATGCTCATTCAGATTGTGGTCCCCAGCATTATGTTCACCAAAAATAATGGGGCATCACAATGCCACAAGCCCGTCTATCATGTGCTTTATTCACACCATAGACCATATACCATGTCGCAATTCCGGCAACGAAAAAAAGAAATTTTACATTGACAGCCTTGCCCTCTCATCCTTCCGGTGGTTTTGTTTGAGCCCTGCAAGCTGAGCCAATAAAATCTTGAGCAGAAGTTACTTTTTATACGTACATTACTCTTTGGCTGTCAGAACAGGCAAAAATCAACACAGAAAAAGCAAGGGGGTCATATGTACGAGCAATTATCATCAAACAAATTTCATTTCACCACCAGTAATCTCACCACATCTCTAGGGGAGCTTGTGATGGTAACAGCAAGGCTAAGATGACCTAATGTGCTACTTCAAAGAAAAGAAGAAACTGTAGAAGAAAGCTAGGGTGGTTAACAAAGGAAAGAAGAACTGTCCAGCTGGCTGTTCTACATGTGAAAATTGGGATAGGAAACTTGAAAGGAAGGGAAGGACTGGTTTAAAATGAAGGATAGAAAATTTGGGAGAAAATAAAAAAAAAAACTTGCCTGGAAATAGCCAGTACAAAGACAGCACGTTTGGGCGAAAAAAATAAAAGGCATAAAACAAGCAGGCAAAACGACAAAATGGGCAACCGAAGGATGCTGCATGCTGGTAACACCCCTACAGCAGCTGTGACTGTTTTTCTCTTATTCACTTCAATCTGCTTCTTCAAGGCAATAATGTATTTGGCTACTTCGGCTTCATGTTGTCTAAAACCACTGAAACATCACTGATTTTCAGTGTACATGATGTAAATAGGGTACATAATATCTAATTTTTAAAAATTTCTCCTGAAGTGTCTGCTCCTTTGTGGCAAGCTTTCGTGCCTCACTGACTTGTAGAATTGCATTTGCTTTGTTCATTTTTTGCTCGTTTATGCTGCCTCTGTTTAAGTTTTTTTATGATGAAATTAGTTTTTCGTCAAAAAGGTTTTTTGGCTTTAAACCCTGTCTGTTTATTGGCTTTAAACCTGCATAGCTTTGTGGGAGCAAGTTAGTTCGCCACATTATTTTCCTCTTCCTTTATTCTGGGAAAAGGGCATGAAATTCTAAAAGGTAGAGAGACCTGCAGCGACTAATGAACACTTGCACTAATTCCTTTGTGGTTGGAAGTACTGGAAGCTATAGCTCCACAATCCCAGAATGGAAATGCGCGTTCTGCATGATATCTTCTAGTCTGTTGTTTGCTTTTGTTGAGATTTGTTTAGGCTGCTATCAAATACATTAATTGCGACCTAAAGCAACCCCGCAACAGTGATAATATGGCTGGTGTGACGTCCCCCAAGCATACAACCAATGCCATATCTTCTGATCTTACCCATCTCTTGCGTGAGTTTCTTGATGCACCTAGCTTAGTAAAATTAGGCTTGGGTATATCATGGTTATTGAATCTAGGCTAATCCAAGGGCACTACCTAAAAACACATCAACTGGATACAAAAAGTTGACACACGTCCTGCCGAGGCCCGGTATACAGGCGTTTACATTATCTGAAAAAGCGTGTTTGTTGTGCATAAAGTGGAATAACATTTGAGTTACATTTATACGCATTTCTTGGTAGCATTGTCAAGTTCAAACTTCAATTTGCTAGAAAAGCAAGTGGTTTTAAAGAGCACCTCAACGGAGCGCGAAGGTAGCATCAGCTGACGCATCCTGGGAGGGGGGGGGGGTGAAACATGGTAAAATAGCGCGGTAGAGACGGGACAACGAAGAGACTACACAGGACTAGCGCTGGATATCAACTGAGTTCCTTTGCCCCACGCAAAAGAAGATACTCAGAAACAGAGCATGCGCAAACTCGGGCAAAGCAACCAGAAGAAAAGAAATCAGGAGCAAAAAGCAATCAGGGGAAGTGGCTCTTTTTAAGAGAAGAAAAAGAAATGGTCTGGGGATATTATTTCGTTTTCATGGGAGCTCATCTACATTCAGCCCTGTTCGGGGATGTGAATAGGGGGGGGGGGGGGGGAGAGGATAGGATAGATAAAGAAAGGTAAAGATTAGAAAGGTGAGGAAAGAGTAGAAAAGAGTAGTTCCACTGCGGTCGATTCCTTCGCACACACCGCACCTCGAACACTGCTCACTGCTGTCATGCTGCGCCCGGGAGACGAGAAGCCTCGAAGGGAACGGTGAAGCGCGGAAGCGAGCTTGGTGCGACGAAGAGCGAAGTCTGCGGCGGTACCGACCGCTTCGGAATTCGCTCGATAGGAGTGCGGCCGACAGACAGGTACGGGGGGAGGGGGGGGGGGGGGCGGGGAGGGCGGGAGCTGGCACTTGACCGCCCACAACAGCACAGCGAAAGCCGGGCGACATCCAAATCCAGGGCGACGGCCCGCGCGTACAACGGGCCGCCGAAATTAATCCCCTCCGAAGCACAGGAGCACAAAAAAACACGTCCGATCAACTCCGAAGCGACGACCAAACTAGCGTGACGCATACGCAAAAGCTACCTCTCCGCGTGTACGAAGTACCCGCTCATCTACGCGCTACCCTTCTTAGTTGCGGAGAATTCAACACTGCAACTAACGCGTTAGCATGGCGCAAAAGTTCGCTACCTACCACAGGAAAAACTTTACACAACATTTCTACACAGCAAAGTTGTCACGGCGCATTCACAACAACGGTGGCTGCCATGATGGAATTCGTAGGTTGCCAGGTGAATACCCATTACTGCCGCCAACTCTAGTAGGCAAAAAGGCAGCGGGCAATGGTGTGAGGGTGGCATCATGGCTGCGCTCGGGTTTAGTACGGTTCAATACACGGGCTGGCCTGGCAGCTTTTCCTCTAGAGCCAGTAGTATTAACTCTATGCTAACTGCAATGGCGCCGCCCACGGCAGCCCGCGAATGTAGCGCCAGATTTCCCTCTAGTATATATTAGTATGAAACTTTATGGTGCGCGAGGCTCTTCCCGTCCTCTTTGAGGCGCTCTGTCCGGCCAACAACAGGTCGGGGTCATGCAGTCACTGTTAAAAGTCACGTGGCGAAGACCTTTTCGTCACTTCTTTCACAGTTTCACCCGATTGCTTTGTGCGTTTGTTTTTGTGCTATGGTCGTTTCGGCGTTTTGCGTCCGAGTTGGTTTCTCTCAACGTAGATGCAATTCGCGTGATACTTCGGATCGGCGACAAGACCACACCGATCCGAAGTTTGTCACCACTAGTTCTGTGCTCCCTATCCTACAATCATGGTACGTCATGTTACCATCAGCAGTAACGTGCATCAACACGCCACAGAGTTCACCACATTAAGATATGCTGTGTTGTGATGTAGCGAATTCAGTGATGTGGAAATGATTGTGTGCATCGGGGCGTCAAGCTGGGCGTACCACTTTCGGATTGTGTTAGCCGTGAAATGAGGTATTGCGGTGCAGGTTTAATGCAAAAATGTGATGTGGTTGAGTTCACTGTGTCTACCGAGTGTACTCTGATATCGCCCTTCATGTCAGCTCGCTCGGCGGCTGAGTGTGATGGTTGCAGGGGCAGCGATTGTTGCAAGTCACCGTTGTAGGCAACAGGCTTTGCTGCAATGCACTTGTGATGTGCGGGTAAAAGACACTAGGAAAGTGCTGAAAAGCAATGAGCGCTACAAGAACAACGTACGCGAAAAACGAATGAGACAGGCGTACTTGTCGTCCTTTCTTCTCGTACTTTGTTTTTTTTAGCGATATTTTTTATTATTTTTTCAATATCATAAACCAACTCGACCAGGGCACGTTTTGAAGAAAAATGTGCTTTGGGGGAGCACTTCTATTTGATAATATTTTCAAACAAAACACTTCAAAAGCAGAATTGTTCGCGCTTACCTATTTTGTACCGACACTCCTAAAGGCGTAAAATTGAGAAAGTTGCGGGCTTTTTATTAACACATTTTTTTACTTACAACGGCTCCTGTTTAGTGGTTGCAAATAAGACTTCTATAGTATGGCAGACTTCACAAAAGAAAAAAAAAACAAGTAGCAAAAAAAAAAGGGAGTAGCAGCAACTTTGACAACCCGATTTGATGCGGCAGTTAAAGTTGGGCCAAGTTGCTTGATTGTGGCAAACTTTATTAGCTCACGCTTGATCGTTTTGCACTAAAATGGAACCGATAGCTAAGTGGATGCCCTCCCCTGGTTTACTACGCCTACTTTTCATTCTGGCTGCATGATTGTGAAATTTACCCTTGCATACATATTCTAATTCCTGAATGGTGGTAGTGTTGTTCCTCGTACAACAATATTGTAACAATAATGTCCACTGCCTTACCTTTTGAATTAAGCCAAGATGTAGGTTCCATACATAGCTCATTTAAAAGCATCACATAAGAGTCAATGAACGAGAACTTGTGCCTTTAGAAATTTGCCCTGGTGAAAAAAATTAAAATTTGCCAGAATGTGCTGCAAACACCTCAAAACACGTCAGAAGGAGCAGGCACAGGAACGTTAAAGGCATCACCGATACTGTTTTATAGGTGGTGTGCTGACAATAGCTGACTTGTTTTTGTACCACCTTCACCAGTCATAAGGAGACTGCCTTCCCATTAG
Source organism: Haemaphysalis longicornis (assembly GCF_048455015.1). Classification (NCBI taxonomy): domain Eukaryota; kingdom Metazoa; phylum Arthropoda; class Arachnida; order Ixodida; family Ixodidae; genus Haemaphysalis; species Haemaphysalis longicornis. Next base: position 220,486,079 of record NW_027526203.1, on the reverse strand, counting down.
GTAAAGCTAGCACTGCATGCAGTTTTTATTTCTAATAAATCCTTTGCACTTTGTTGAGCGTAGGAATCATCACAACTCAGAGCCCACCCGCTTTGATATCAAGACAGTGCTCTGCTGTGCTTGTGTTGTCAGCTCAAAAATGAGACAACCTTCAGTAAAACTTCACTGAAACAAACATTAAAATAAAGTTGTTGTCTGAGATCATCTTGCACTCGATACTAACATTTTTTGATAAATTTAAGTGCAATAACGTTTTTGCCCAAACAGCCTTATAATGCTTTTATTTTATTTTGTGCATTTTACCCCTTGCTTCTACTTCACAGATTTTAACTCTAGGTGTCTAATGTCACATTTGCAGCTTATGGTCGAGTTAATCTGGGAAGTAATGGATTTGTCATGTAGCCTTTTAGGCGAGTTTGTACTCAATTCCGCACATGTAAAGCTAAAAATTTGGGCGAGAGACAAATTAGGATTACATGAGGAAGTGCTACTTCCAACTAAGATTGATTGGTAAAGCTCACAGAAGCTGTGTGCACATCAGTAAAAAGACATAAGTTCCAGCACACAAAACCAAGTTACGCATGAGCGGATAATATTTGTGACGCAGCTCATGCCCTGATGAACAAACCTGACTGGAGAGATAGGAACGACAAAATGCCTAATTTATCCTGGAATTCCTTCTCAGGTATTTTCAACCTATAAGCACAAACTGCAGGAATTGGAACATATCAATCGACTGTTTATCATGCCTCTAAAAGCCTATTTTTAGGTTCGTGCATATATCGGCTTTTTGGCGCCTGTAAATGGCTTCCTCAGGCTTGTTGCCTCCATGTTGTGCAATGTTGCCCCAAAATATACCATTAGAGTCCCTTCTTTCCAACCTAGGCCTGCTAGTAATGTACAATAAGACGTTAGAAACTCTTCACAACCTATGCCTGGTGTCAATGTGCAACAAGATGCTAGGAAAAGTCGCAACTCGGTGATTCATACATACGGATTTCAGTGGACACAACAACAGATGCAACCGGAAGAGTAGTTGTTTATTTCGTATTTCAAAACCTTCATGCTGAAGGGAGAACAAAAGCTTTCTTGTTATGCTCGAAATGACAAAAAACAAGCATCCAGACTACCGCCTAGTTTGTGAACTCAACTTTTAAGGTATTGCACCCTTGCGGAGCCCAGGGAAATTCAGTTTGGTGCTGTACGCAGATGCGGCAGATTACATTTAAAAAGCTGCAGCATTTCTCAAGGCTTTTAAGCGAAACTGCTAGCCTCCTATTGGTTGGGTGTTCTCATGTAGTCCGTGTTCAGAAAGAGGGTGAAGGTTAGCTAAAATCAGGAGAGCAAAAAAAAAAAAAACCGAAAACCAAGGATACTTAAAATGCGTCAGTATCCCATTCCACATTCTTGAAGTTGTATAACATTTTTTTTCTCGCATTTGGTACGTAATGTGTGACGTGCATTACTTCGTTGCTCCATGAAAGGTTCGAACTGTTTATTTTGTTTGTTTTACGAAAGTGTTCAGCATGAGTTTCCCTCAGAGCCGTGTCTTGAGGATTGGCCTGCCTTTCACACCTTGCTCTCGGTTCAGAAGCCCAGAATGCAGCATTGGTTGTACGTCATTTGCAGGCATAATCTAAAAATTGTGCGAAGCATGCCGAGATGCAGAAACACGCAGCCGCTGCCACCTCAATTTGATGTTACCCTGAGCAGCTAGGCGGCCATAAGCTTGAATGCATCACCACCACAGCCAATGTGGCCACCGACTCGGTTTGAGGTCTTTTCTTTGCACACTAGCTCCTCGGTTATATGTTCTTACATTGGTCTGTGTCCACAGAGTGACCGCAAATGTTTTTGCTGGTGTACCACATGCATTGCTAATGCGATCAAAATACAAGCAAAGAGAATGAATGAGAACAGCTGTGCACGTGCCCCTTAAGGGCAAATGCACCTCCGGGACACTCCGACGTGAATGTCTGTAACACTGGCTGTGAACCCGTGCACAGCCAGCCACTCGTCACGGGGACATCACCAGCAGGGAAATCACTTGTAGCACGGAGATGGAACGGAGACATAGTTATGGACCGAGCAGCTCGGCACCTTACCAGCGGTCTGGTTGTGACGGCGGCTGTGCGGGGTAACTTTCAAGGACGTTTCGCAACCTAGTTCTAAGAGTTAGTTGCAGACCCTTGTGTGCTGTCTAACATTGTTAGCCTGCATACAGTTACTGATGGTATCGTTCCCAACAGCTTCGCTGGCCATCCATTTCTGTAAGACGTGGTGACTCTTAAATTTTTTAAATGCAGAGAATTTCAGTAACTCGCGATGTCACCCGCGTTGGCGTCCGTAGTCCGCGTCCGCATCGCTCCCCCTACACTATATAAAAAAAATAATACTTGCCGGCGCCAGGTTTCAATCCTACGACTCTGCGGGCGGAACGCAAGGTGCACGGTACTCTACCAACTGAGCCACAAAGCCGACACAGAACGGAAGGTTACGAACGTGCCTTATATCCTTGACTCATTCAACCGTCGGCCAGAGGTGCGCCCTCTCCCCCGCGTCCTCCTCGCCTTCTCTTTGCTCGCAACGCCCTCTCTCGCCGCGTTCGGTTCGGGCGCAACACCCTCTCTCGCCGCGTTAGGTTCGCGCGTAAGAACAGGTGGGGCGCTCGCATCGCGCTCTCTCGCCGCGGTGGGTTCGCGCTTAAACCACATATGTCGTTCGCGCGCGCTGCGGTCGCTAACATCTGTGGCGTGATCGTGACGTCAGCATCACGCGTTCGCGTGGTGGCGATTTCGGCGCTATAACACTCTCTCGCGAGGGGCATTGGATTGGATTCGATTGGATTGGCTTGGATTGGCTTGGATTTGGATTGGATTGGATTAAAGTGGATTGTGTTGCGTCATAGCCGCGCCACGTTGCGTCATAGCCTCTCCACGTTGCGTCATAGCTGCGGCAGGGGCTTCACGGCACGTTTCACCATCGACTTCATCGACAATGTCTAGGCTGGAAGACAACAATTACAACAACAACCAATACGTAATCCATACGACTTGCAGGCGCGCCCCCCCTCAGAAATGCTCTGCATTTGATCGTGCCCCTCGCGAGGGGGATGTTTTTATATAGTGTAGGGGGAGCGATGCGGACGCGGACTACGGACGCCAACGCGGGTGACATCGTGAGTTACTGAAATGCTCTGCATTTAAAAGTTGTGTGTTTAAAATTCTGCGTTTCGGTGTGGTGAACATGAGGACGTTTGAGTTAAGCGCGCGCCGCATGGTCCAGGCTCTGAACCATGAGGGGACGCTGACGCTGATGCAGTGCACGTCTCGTGTGGTGCTAGTCGGTACGTACCGCTGGAGTGGTGCCACTGAAGTAGTGCACGGAGATGGGGGCCGGGTACTGGGTCCCCGTCACCCCATTCACTTTTTATTGATTTTGGCTTGAAGACGAAAAAGAAGCCATGTGGCTAACCAAGCCAAGGAGGCGAGGAACGCCGCCAGCTGCAAGGCGGGTAAAGCTGGCTCTCAAATATGTCTAAACACGGATTCTGCCATGATGCCACGGTGTAGTTGCCATATCAGTAGTTGAAGATAGGGCTAACAAGTTTAGATACGGAACATCTCTTGCTCGGGGGGATGTCACTTGTTTAGCTGGAACGAACAAATCGCTGCAGGGAGGGATGCAATCTTTAAGGCGCATTTGTGTCTTCGAGGGCACCCCGGAAAGCTCGGCTAAGGCAATGGACTGCATTCGCATAATTTTCTGGTACTAACAGCTTTGTAGCCGATCAGAGCATCGCAGGCAATACGTCAACACCACGGTATACTTGGAACGTGACTTGGTAGATTCGCGTGCTTAGTCTACATTCCTGGCAGAAAGCATTCGGCAACTTCATACTTTGCTGGCACTCTTCAGTCAGAACTTCAGCTTATTTAGGAGGACCAAGAAAGGTTTGCCACAATTCCTGGACTGGTTCCTGACAGAGCTGCCTAGAACTTAAAAGTGTCCTCGACAAAATTCCTGGATTTCCTATTTTAAAACAACTGCAAAAGGTTCTAAGCAGCAAACATTCTAAAATTCCAATTCGATATATATTGAGCGCTCCAAAGGTAAAGTACGGTCCACAAACTTCAGTAGACGTTGAGCATTGTTTTTCCGACTACACACACCTTGCTGAAAGTAGACTCTGAGCTAGAAAACAATTAGATGGCTGTACTTTGTCACTTTTGACGAATAAAAAATAAATAAATTGACAAATAAGTATGTGCACTTTTACACATATGCTTCAAGTTGACTCAGTTCCATAACATACACGTCGGGCTCTACAGTCTGATTTGGGCGTAGCCCGAAAGCACCCATTCCCGTTTGACCCCTTCCCGTTTGAACCCATTCCCGAAACGCCCTTCCCGCTTGACCCGTCCCGTGTGCGCCCGTTCCCGAAACGACCTTCCCGTTTGGGCGCTTCCTGTTTCAGCCCGTTCCCAAAACGCCCTTCCCGTTACAACCCGCTCCCAAAGCGCCCTTCTCATTTGAACCCGCATCGTTGAAACCCATTTGAATTTCTGAAAATATGCGTTACCGTCTTCGAAACTGTTCCCCAAAATTTGCTTACAAGCAACAGGTCATGCACTGAAAACTTGTATGCACCAAATTTTCCGGAATAGACCGATATTTCCGACCGATAAAAGTTTCCGAATGCCTTAGGCTGATACTGCCCTCTTGAAACAAAATTTGTAGCGCAAAGTGTACAATGAGATACCCAATATCTTGAGTAATGCACGCATAGGATTTTCCTGCAGTTGGTGTTCGTACGTGCGGCTGAAATTTATTTATAAGCCTTTCTTATGCTCATTGTTTGGAGTGTACCTTCGTCTTCGGGTTCGAGAGATCTATAGATCAACGATGTCCGTAAAAGAGACTTTAAAAAAGGCAAAAACATGTGCAGAAATCTGAGAATTGGCTACTAATGCCTTTCCTACGCGAGTAATGGGCAGATATTTTTATTTATGTATCGATACTTTACGGCCTGGTCGGGCTCATGCAGGAGTGAACATAAAAACACATCAGTATTGGTTGGCGTAGTTTAAAAACGCCCCACACAAATAAGTAAAAGACATAAATATGTAATAGACGCAAAGGAATCCGAACAAGGATATGCATTCGTAATGTATTCCAATTTTAAAATACGACGATTCAACCAGAACACATATTTACAATACGTGGGGAAAAAACTTCTAACGATACCGAGTTCACTGTTCGTTCATTTAACTTATTCCAGTAAGAAATTGCACGAGGAAACAAAGAAAACTTTCGAATAGCAATTCAGCTGATTGGCTGCCTAATAGTCTTACTATGATGTCTTCTCGCTGAACGTCTGAAAGGCCCTTGGAGGTAGTATTCCCGCGACAATTTTAAGTTTATGTAGTAAAGAAAATTGAGGCTAGAGAGGACCCTGCGCTGTTTAAGTTTTTGAAGGTTTGCCCTATTATGCAAATTGATTACGCTAGAGTGACGGGAATAAACAGAATCAATAAAACGCAAGGCTAAGTTTATAATTTTCGCCGCTTCTCATGACTGCGATTTTTTATAGCCAGATGTGGCATATGTATCCAGATACATAGGGTTACTTTATTTTTATACGCCTTTTTATCTTTTAAAGTTTTCATCTGTTTCTTTTCGAAATTGATGTACACTTGCGCTATTATAACGATTAAATGTGTTAGTCCGCCAAATACGATTTCTTTCAAAGTGAGGGTATTTTTTCGAATTTTTATTTGTGCTTCCGCGGCACTTTTCTGGGCTTTTTGATTTTATCATTTTTTGGTTTGTTAATTTAAAAGATTTGTTTGTAATTTTAAAGATTTGTGTATTAATTTGTTAATTATTAATTTGTTTGTTAGGCATTGCTAATTTTAAAGATTTGTTAATTGGTATGACGAATTGTAACCAAATGTCGTCGTCTCTAGATTCAAAAAGTGAAGCCGAGGTTTGAAAAGCAGTCAAGGACTCTGGATGTACTGAGCATGCTATCGCAGCGGTGTGAACAAACGGAAATAAATGAAACACAATATGAAAATGTTTTTATAAGGTTTCATAAACTGGGTACGTTATTCCGGGAACGGGCTTAATAAGAAAATACAAAACGGGAAGGTTCTTTCGCCTCGGGTTGAAATGAGAAGGAACAAACGGGAAGGTTGAAATGGGAACGGGTTCAAACGGGAACGGGCCAAGTGGGAAAGGGCGAAACAGGAAGGTCGTTTTGCGTCGGGTTGAAACGGGACGGAACAAGCGGGAAGGGTGAAATGGGAATGGGTTCAAACGGGAACCTCCCTCTGACTTACTGTAGATAGTCCGCGGGTAGTCTGAGGAGTCTCCAAACCATAAGAAGACATGCGAGAAAGAAAAGCCAGATATCTCCTCGGGGAGTTTGTGGAAATGCCAGGACTAATCAATCGAAAAACCATACTGCGTTTTTGCTGAACGGCTTCAGTTAAGCATCATTTAACGTCCAAGTTTTTCAGTGCTCTTCCTAACCTTTTTTTTTCTTCGCAGGTTGAAAGAAAATGATGGAGAAAAAAAGGTAGGAAAAAAAAAACTCCCCCCACCTCCCCGAAGGGGATCGTGCGGAAATGCGAATGCATTGGGTGCACCGATGAGTGCGCTGCGGCAAGCAGTAACGGAGAGAGGCGTGCGCTCCACTGCATTTATATACATTTTCCGAGCGCAGCGAGCGGAGAAAGGGTACGCGGAGAGGAGAGAGAGACCCGCGCAACACGCCCGCCCAGCGCGCGAACTCTCTCCCGCCGAGCTCCGCGATGCGAGTGCCCTCACACGCCCGAGCGCGCTTCTCCTCTCCACTCACTCTCCGCTACTCCGCCCGAGCTCCGCGATGCGAGCGCCCTCACACACCCGAGCGCGCTCCTCCTCTCCCCTCGCCCTCCGCTGCTCCCGCCCTAGCTACGACCTGCTCCGGTTGCTAGGCGCACCACAGCTGTTGCTAGGGGCGAAAAGGAGCGCGGAGAGATAACACCTGCGGGCGCACGCCGACGGAGCACGACAACCCCCGACTGTAGCGGCGCGGGTCCGCCGCGCCGAGACGACGACGACGAAGGCAGAACTACGAGGCGCGCGCTCACGTGCGCTCGCGCTGGAGGAATGCAGGCGCACGCCGACGGAGCACGACAACCCCCGACTAAGAAAAGAATTCGCATTTAAAAGGCTAAGAAGGGAAGAGTAAGGAGTATGGGTAGCACGAATGGGCGGCCTACACGCAGCGCACTCAGCAGTCTATGTCGCGCAGGTTATCAAGCAGAAGAGTACCTCCACTGCACAGACTGCCACAAATGGTCATGGTCTTGGTTCCACAGTAAATGATCAGCCCCCTCTTCAGCCATGAGGGCCAGACATGGGCAGTACCCTAAATGAGCCAGGATTGGTTCTTTAAGTTCACATTGCAAAAGTGCGAGGGCCACTCCACTACAAATATTTGGAGGGGAACTTTCTTCTCCCGGAAACATTTAAACGAATGGAGCAGTTGCATCAGCAAATTACAGGGCAGACATTTTTGAGCTAAAAAAATTACACCATCTTCCCGTGGGGAACCCTGATGAGGATGCGAAGCATCGTGGCGGTTCTGTGTGGTTCCATTGTGTTGCCGTTATGTTGAGTGATCTGGTTTTTACTAGCGCCACAGGGAATTCCGCGTCCGGGTCCACACTGGTGGAAAAGGCACGCAAGTGCTGTTGTGTTACGGTGAGTAGGCGGTGGTTCTCGAGGCCCCGAAACTCGTCCATCATGTTCTTGTCGATGTTGTCTGTGTGGTAGAATCGGTAGTCTCCGTCAGCTTTGGTGAGGTAAAGGTTGTTGACATTGGTGCACCGGCTGAGAGCAATGTACACGCCCTCCTCTTCGCAGCTTTGTCTTCTCGTTCTTCTTCTTCTTCGGCGGTTCCCCTAAGGGAAGATGACGACGGTGGTTGAACGCGAACCTATCTCGCGATGGATTCTTTGGTTGGCCAATCCCTAGGGGCATCCTGCCACAATCAGCATCAGAGGAGCTGCGGACGGGGCTGGTTGAGCTGCAAGGCGCGTGGTGCTTCCCGCCACAGCTTTCCCACGGGAAATTCAGCATCCCCCTCTAAAGTTTTCAGTTCGTCGTTTCTGTTGACGTTCAGCTTCGCGTGCCTTCGTTGTATCAGTAGCTTCTTGACGTAGTTTGAATGAGTCAAGGACATAGGGCGCGTTCGTAGCACTTGCTCCTGTCCCGGATTTGTAGCGTAGTGGGAAGAGCACCGCGTACCTCCCGTTGCAGCCATAGAGTTGTGGGATCGAAACCGGGCGCCGCTAACTATTTCTTTTTTTTATAGTGTACTATCGCGGAGCTGTGGGTGTAAGGAGGAGAGTTGCGCATGCGCAGTGAGCGTGTGGACGGCGCCGCCATCAACGACGGAGGACCAGGCGAGCGTAAGAAATGCTCCGCATTTAAAAAAGAGACAGGACGTGATGGCAATGATTTGGCAAGCATTCATGTAAGGCAGGCGGAATATGTGGTTCGCAAAGGGATGAACATTCAGGCTGTGTCCTTGAAATCACTGCATAGAAATATCTGTGAGCATGAACATGCTGGCGGTGTTCCAGAGCTTCACTGTGCTGATTGAACTAGTGTACACGTGTGCCCCTGTGTCGGAGAGCATCTACAATATTGACAGCACAACGTACAACTTGGAGTTCCAAAAGCATGTGGAGTGCCGATTGAAAGAGTACAGGTGCCATTTGACATCTCAATTGGCCAGGCTTGCAAAGGTGACTGTTCCATCTCTCAGTGGAATGGTCGCTTCTGTGTGCAGCATGAAGTGGGCATGAGAAACAGTAGTCATAGGTGTACGAAGCCATGGGAGAATGTGTTTTGTTCAGGGGAGGCTCGCCGTAGAAGTCAGTATACAGTTACGATCACTCACAACAGGATGAACTTCTTGACTCTGATTCACTTCTTGACTCTGATTTACAAAGTCTGTGATGATGATGAGCTGGGAGTGTTCCTCACTAAGGAAATAGAGGAACGCCAAAGTACCGCGTCAGTGCAGACGGCTTATCTGTTAGTACCCTCATCTTGTAACGTCACTTGGTGTAATTAGGTCAGGTGAGGCAGTAGTGGTTGCAGACTGGCTCACCACATGCTGCAGCAGTTCGCCCTGTGAGGTGCACAGCTATCAAACTTTACGTTTTAAGGTTCCCGCTGATTTGTTTTAACGTTCACACTGTTCACCGATTGGGTGGTGTAAAAGTGAGGCCCTTGTATTTGGAAGTCCACATCACAAGGCTGCCTGCAGTAATCGCTACTTGTGCAAGCATCGCAATCAGCCGCCAAGTGCGCTGACATCAAGGGCGATAGCAAGCCTAGCACAATGCTTTGGCTAACCTGGACTTTAACATTAAAACATTCTCTCTCTCTCTCCCACCGTGGAATCGGTCGATATACAGGAACACAATTAACTCAACTGCGTCTCGTTCACATATTCACTATTTGTCGCATCACCGCGATCACAATACAAATTGATACGTCCAGCTTGACACCTCGATGCACACAATCATTTTCACATAACTATTCGTTACATCCCAGCACTTCATTTGTTCATGTGGCCAACTCTGGCGCGTTGATACATGTTATTAGCTGATGGCAACGTGTCTTGTAAAATAAGGAGCACAGAACTAGTGGTGGCAAACTTCGTCCTCTGTTGCTGATTTGATTCTTTAGGCGATGGATCGGTGCCTTCGTATTGTCTCCGTTCTGGCGGCGTTGTTCAAAGCAGTGCTGTCACTGCGGAGTTCGCTGGCGAGAACTCAGCACGCTGGCTTCCCCTGTGAGCAGGCTCTGGCGATCACAAAACGCGAAGGCGAGAGGTACCAGCTAGGTGCTGTACTTGATTTAGGTAACCTGCTACGACAACATTATCACACACATAGTATCTACGTTGAGAGAAACCAACTCGGACGCCAAACGACGAATATTCTCCAATTGAAGCGCCCCCCCAAAGCATCTTTTTCTTCAAAACGTCCTCTTGGTAGATTTGGTTTATTATTTAAACAAGATAAAAAATTATCGCTACAAAAACAACGTAAGAGTCGAAAGGACGACAAGAACGCCTGTCTCATACGTTTTTATTGTCCGTTGTTTCTGTAGCGCTCATTTCTTTTCAGCACCTTCCACAATTCAGCACAAGTGAATTGTAGCAACACGTGTTGCCTGCAAGGGCAGCCTGCAACAATCGCTGCCCGTGCAAGTATCGCAGCCGCCGAGCGCGCAGGCATGAAGAGCGATATCATCGTGCAATAGGTAGATAGGCCACACACAGTTCACTAGGCCACATATCATTTCGGCTTTTACCCTGTACCACATCACACCATTTCGCAACTATCCCAACGCCCCGATGCACACAATCATTTCCAGATCACTGAAGTCGCAGCTCAGCATATCTTCGTGTGGTGAACTCTGCAGCACGTTGATGCACGCTGTCGCTGATGGCAACATGACTTGTACCATACTTGTAGGATAGAGAGCGCACGGCTAGTAGTGACGAACTTCGTCCTCGATTCTACAGGAGATGGGCACGCCGGCTCACTCGTGAGCTGGCTCAAGGAAGCAGACAACTGGAAGACGAGTTTTAACAGCTCGACGCTGTACTTACACGGTTTAAGTTACCGGCCACAAAAACGTACCACGCGCATAGCAGCTACGTCGATAGAAACCAACTCGGACGCCAAACGCCTAAACGACCGTAACACAAAAACAAACGCACAAAGCTATCGGGTGAAACTGTGAAGGAAGTGACGAAAAGGTCTTTGCCACGTGACTTTTAACAGTGACTGCCTGACCCCGACCTGTTGTTGGCCGGACAGAGCGTACCGTCCTCTTTCTGGTCTCTCTTGCCCGCGAAACGAAAGGAACAAAGGAACGGCGTCTTGCCACAAACTGGTTTACGGCTTCTTCTGGCTTAGTTTACGCCTGGCGCTGGCCGACAACCGCATGTTTCGTTTGCCAATCTGGCGTTTAGTGGCGCTGCGGGACACACCAAGCGCTAGAATTCTGCTGCGCGCGCTGCGCTGCCGCTACGTGCGTCCGCAACTCTCTGATTACGCTCAACTAAAACTGTCTAAAGATTCAAACGACTTAACTATTGCTGGTCGTTGTGCGACGAACTGTAAACAGTGATGGTTTATTCCCTTCAGAAGAATAGACCTAAATACAAAAATGTGCATCGCAAGGGAATCGCTATCGAAAAGCAATGAGGCGTTTCCTTACATGTCACCCATTGGACAGTGATAGCTATGAAGCGTATAAAGCAAGTAACTCATCTTGCACGGCCATATTCGTGAACAATGCCGTCCCGCGTCCCCATCTAGCAACGGAGGCACATTTTGCGACTTTTCATCGAAGGGACTACTCAGCGGGAAATTTGCCGCCTCACCGTTAGGTCTAGGACTTCTGTAAGCCGCATTATCCAAGCTTACCGCTATGATCAGCGCAGACCTATTGACGCAGAGCGCAGCGGGTGGCCTAAAGTCACCATTTCAGGAGCAGGAACTACTGATGGTCGCCGCCGCTTTGGCAGACCCCTTGCTGTCTGTAAAAGAAATTCGACATGAGCTGTAATTGAATGTCTCTTGCGAGACAATTCGAAGACGACTGAAGGAGGAGGGACTCGGGAGTTGCGTGGCAGCGCAGAAACCGCACCTGACGGACCGCCAGGGGCTGGAAAGGCTGGTGTTCGCCCTGGCGGTCGAGCAGTGGAGAACGGATCAGTGGAAGGAAGTTATATTCACAGACGCACCGACTTTCTCCACTAGCTGGGATCAACAGCGGCGTGTTTGGCGTCCGATGAGCTGCAGGTACGAAACTGAACTGTGAAACGTAGCTGATAATTTCGCATTCTGGACGATACTTGAACTACTATAGCGTTAGAGGAGAAATTGGGCGCACGGTTTAATGTGAAAATTGCTGAGCATTCGTTCGGGGGTTCCGAGTGCAACGGTAAGCGTAATTGTTAATGCTAGCAATGCATAACTGCCTGTCTTTAATTATATTTCGGAGCAACCGATATACAATGTCCCTGTAAATTTTATTCAGCTGGGTTGATTTGAAGTGTTTTAATCCTAGTTTTATAAGCACCACTTGTTAACGGCTTTTGTCGCTGTTTTTACAAAACACTTCAGGTAACCCGCATCGGCTAGCGGGGATTTTGTAATTCTCGCAGTGGAAAGGGATGAAATTGAAGTGTAGTTTTATACAGGATACTGGTCGCCTACGTGGAAGTGGGGGTTCAGCCTCCCGCTAAAGAAATGTGCCAGTAACTTCAATTGATATAAACTGTCAATCACGGCGAATGTCCTTTCATTCATGTAGCTATTATACCCTCCGAATATCTTTTAAGCAACTCTCGGAGATATCTTTCCTGGATGTATGTCTTATTTAGAATACGAATTTGCTTAATTCATTTTTCAGATAACAGCCCGGCTACACTCAAGCGTCCTTTCCAGGGGGTGGCGCTCCGTCAGCGTATGGGGTGCAATGAGAGCGGAAAGCCTGGGACCTCGTCAGAATTTCTGGGCCATTCAATGCTTCCCAGTACTGTAACATAATTTCGACAAGTCTGCTCCCCTACGTGGTGGACGGCCCGTTCATGGACGGGTGCTTCATCCTGCAACAGGTCCGAAGCCCTGTGCACAGAGCACGAGCCGTGAGCGGACTGCTCAAGGACCACGCGGTGCGACAGCTGCGGTGGGCTCCGTGCGGGACAAACCTAAATTAGAAAATGTTTGGGGGATTATGAAAATGAATCTCGGTAAACGAAACGACTGCGGTCGCACGGTGGACGAGCTTTGGCAGGCAGTGGAAGATGAATGGGGACGCCTGTGCTCCCGTCCCGAAATCTTAAAGTCGCCTTATGAGTCGCTCCCCTGATGGATTCGTAAAGTGTTTCAAAATGACGGAAACTTCACACGCAATTAATCAGGGGAACCACTCGGACAATCATTGATGACTTTTTTGTCCCGAAGCGAATAAACCATTGCTGTTTTCAGTTCTTCATATCAACTGTGTGTTCATTGCATAACGACCAGCACTGGTTCAGTCATGTGTTAATATTTATCGTAGCATTTCTTCAATGCCAGTTTGCGTTAGAGTCAATAAAATCATAAAAAGAGCGCCCAACAAACATTCTCAGATGAACGCACAGTTACGCGGCATCAGCGCATGCCGCACGATGCCGGCTGCTGTCAAGCATCACGCCGCTCGGTAGGCGCGCCGCGCAAGACGCCGCCGCGCGTCGCATTCGAGAGGAACGAAGTGCTGCAGCCAAAATCAAGGAAACTGACATGTACAAGCTATAGGGAGGGACACGCATGCGCCCTCGTCTATCTAGACAGCAGGCGCTGGGCCGGAACGTGTCACGCCGATAGTTTTTGCGCACCGCTGGCTTGGTTCGGTTTATTCTGTGGCCGCCTGTACATGTCTCCGGCGAACGCATACCATCGGCCGAAAGTTGACGATCGCAAGACCAAATCATGTCATAACATATAAACTCACCCCGGAATAATATGTCCTCATCACGCGATCACAAGAGCTCATGGTATCAGATGACTGCATCGTGCTACATGCATCTTAGGTCATTATGGAATATCCTAGGAAGCACAGTGTTCTCCCAGCAGATTTCGAATGAAGTGATCAAACTGCGGCTTGGGAACCATATGGCGCTGTTTGCGCACACTTGTTGTTTTGCATCAAGGAAACGTACACACTAAATACACATTCGAAGGTTGTCCGCCCACGGAAAGTAGGCCTGCCGGCCGCGTGAGGAGTCCTTACGTTGGTCACGGCGATTACACAAAAGGAACACACCCAAATTCCGAAGGTAACTTGACACGCTTCATAAGCGCTCGAAATGCGATTACCAGCGTACGTTCGCGCTCAGTTTGGCTGCAGTGACCCACTTGGCAGGCCATGTGAATTATATGAAAGTTAAAACGGGGGACAGAGTATAGAGATACCTTGTTTGTTCGCATGCCGCCAAAGTTTGTGCCGCACTCTGGAAGGCCGCTCGAACGAAAGATCTGACTCCCCACCCTATAGGTTACCACAGATGGAAGCGAACCCATCCAAGCGATGAAGGGAGCGATCGTATCAGACCTGACCTCGGGCTCTGCATGTCATAAACGTGGCGTTTCTCACCACATTCTCAAGGTTTGGCGCTGCGGCCATCTCCACATCGAGGCTGCGCATCGGCGGCCCGGCTGTCGTTGGCGACCCGCGCACTGGCGAGGGTGCTTCTACATATTCTACCGTTCTCCTACTGCAACTCCATTCTAGTCGCTTGCTGGAAAGCTCGCCAAAACTGAAGGGGATGTCACTGCAGGAGGTTAGATTATTTGTAGCTATGGGAGAACTTCTGCGGCATATTCGGCAATGGCGACACAGGTGCCGTTAAACGTTTGCATCAGCCACCTCGGATGAGACCTATAATAGTTAAAGGAGCCATGAAGAGAAAACAAAAGTTTGTTTTATTCGAAAGTTTAGGTTTTCATAGTACCCTAAGCGCTTTCCCGGAAGCAAATGATGCTTTTTTTACTGAGAAATAAGGCAATTTAAGCCAAAATTTTAAATCTCCCGCTAAATTGCACATTTCGTGACGTGAACAGTGGCGTCATACGAGCCGGTCCATGAAACGGATACTTAGTATGTCGACTCCATATAGCACCCACACGCGGGAATCAAACAGGAACGGCGGCCATTTTAAAAATACTAATAAAACCTAGTGCACCCGCCATCCTAGTCATGGAATCGCCTGATCCGGAGAACAAAACTCGCCGAGGAGCTCGGGCTTCCATTTAACAACCTCACACCACTTGAACGCTCAATGCTTCTAAGTGCACGAGCGGCAGGAGTTGTGGGATACGCGGATGGACCGGAAAGCGACCATTCCGCGATAGCCACAACAGACGAACGCCCAGCCGTCGGCACCGCTGCCTCGTCAGCCCCGTCGCGACGGACGAATACATACTGGTACGTATGTGCCGTATTTTTATTACGGGTAATAATAGTTTAATTTCAGTAGCAGTATCGCTTATGCCAGTTGGCCGGTGTCGTGTATGGAAAGCCGTTCGCGCGAGCTCTCTGCTTCGACCAGAAAGATACGAGCGTCAATGCGCGGTGTGTACGGCATTTTTTTTCCCCCCGACGTCAGAGCGCTTTGGCGGCGATTTGACAAAGTCGGCGACGAGTGCCAGCATGTCCCAGGAGTGAGCTAACGTAAGGGTCCCTGCCGTAATCACTTCCTAGGAAATGAAGAGAGCACACTCGTACTTCCTTTAGCTCTCTTTCTCCTCCGTTTGCAAAGTTCACAAAACGTAGCCACTTGCTTCGCTGAGGTTCGTCGTTGGGCAGCACATGAAAGTAGATCTCCTCACCGGTGGGGATGTCGCACTCCCTCGACGATTTGCGCGTACTAAATGGGCATTTCAAAACGTAGCAACGAAATTTCATTGTAAAGTACTCGAACAAACTGAAGTTTTCAGTGGTTGTAAACTGTAAACCAGCTCCTAACAGTAGCAGCAAGCCAACACCATTCTGAAACTGCGACGACTGTCACTATCTCGTCGCTGCTTGCTGTTCCTTACTCCCCTCGTTTCTATTTTTACCTTTGCTGGTTGGCGATATGACGGCCAACCTCCTGTGAAGGAATTGAAGGGATTACGATACCAAGGAAGGTCGCGGCTGTGCGTGCTGGGATGGTTCGTTGGCCCCGAAGAGCTAGCCTCGAACCCGAAAATTCGTCTGCGCGACGGTGGCGACGGCGAGATGTCGAGTTCGGCTAGCGGTAGTTTCGTACGCATTGGCGTACACGCTTGCGTGTTTATTCGGAACTTCAACCATTTACTCTACCGTTCTCAGTGTCATAAAAGGAATATGCAGTATGTTTAACGGGCATATAGCTCACTATGCAAACTGGTAAGCCCTGCCTAACTTGCGTTTGCTTTTGCCGGCCTCCGCCAATCGCAGAGCATTCTCGTGTGAGATCATAGATTTTGTTGCGGGACATGAGCTGGTGGGTCGCATGGTCATTCCCTTTTTTCCTAATTATGTAGCTTATTTGAGCGAAGTTTGTGTTAAAAGTGGTGTCAGTATGGTTCTAACGAGGCAATCTTTCGAATGAACCAAACTTGTGTTTTCTCTTCATGGCTTTTTTAATGGGATATAATGAACGTGACTGGGCTATTCAACGTCACACTTCTGCAAGAACATAGGACAGAGATTGAAGTCTATTCAATAGAACAGATCCGCGCCTGTTCAAAAGTCATTATTTCCTACCTTGCACCCCACAAGGCGGTCTTTTTAGACTGGGCATGAACTTCGGAGCTCATTGCATTTTTTCAAGACCAGCCTGAAAGATGAACGCTTACCGGGTTCGACGGAAAGGCGGCAAGAAGAAAATAACCCTAAAGGAGCCGCAGGTGACAGCAGCCTAAAGTCCCCGTCCTTTCCTGTCCCCCCTTTTTTTTGCTTTATAACACGCATTAAGAATTACAAGCATTGCCCCCCTCCGACCCCCCCCCCCCCCCAAGCCTGTTGTTTTACAAATACCTATGCTGAACAATGATACAGCCCCTTTGTGCTTCTTTTGTTAGGCATATGCTGCTCTGCAGAGGATGGTAATATAGATTCTTTTGTTACGACCCACAGGTCGACTGCAGACAATGCATACCCCAATAAAAGCCCGTGTCGCGGGTACTTTTAGAGGATGTACTAGACTGGTATAATTAATAGTTTATTCCCCGGGCCTGCCTACCCTCACAGATGCTCTGAACGAATTGGTTGATCGGAATTCGGCTAGCATAATCTGTGGCCACGAAAGCGAATTAAGAGCGTCTACACCGCTATTCCTCGTAGTTGCTCGTACACGCACAATTATATTTATTTTTCCTATCGTTACTCGCGCACTGCAAGAAGAAATACTAGTTGAGGCTGAAAACTAATTACTCATTTTATTTCCACCAATACATTTTTGTTTTTTTAATTAAGGATATACCCTTCAAAGTACTTCCTTCTAGCTGCGTATCAGCGGATTTGATGTTTTTATTGTGAGTATCAGTGCTTGAGAGATTTTGCTGCCCTGTTTTAGCTGCTTGGTGACCCTGCACTGAATGTTATTCAAAGTCCAAAATTGCAGCCTTTATTTGATTTTCAAGCCGCAGGAATGGCGCACAGACTGCGATCCGGTAGGTAGGCAATCGGAGAACCGCGACAATATCGTTTACAGCCAAGCTCCATATGTCAGGGTGGACAGACTTTTCTTGTGGCGCTCGTAGACGCATGACAGAAATCAAGAGTAAGCCTTTCTACCACCTCCCCTATGCCCCAACACGTGTCCTCGAATGGCGACGATTTCTTCTTGCACCGCCGAATCCGCCCTGCCCTCGCCCAGTGCGCAGCCAAAGTCACAGGGGACCTTTCTCGCCCCGGCACCACCACCCCTCCCCTGAATGAGCCCTTGGGGCAATAGAAATTCTCTCTCTCCCTTTAATGGCTACTACTGACAAGCTAGCGCCTGTTCATGCGGCCCCCGGTGACTGATATATATATATATATATATATATATATATATATATATATATATATATATATATATAGGGAGTAGTACAACTTTGAAGATGGTAGAAAACACAAGAGAAGAAAAACTTCGAACAAGGTAAAAGCACGATTGTGGCCTACGTTTCAGCAAAGAGAACTTGCTTTCCTCAGGGCCCTGAGGAAAGCAAGTTCTCTTTGCTGAAACGTAGGCCACAGTCGTGCTTTTACCTTGTTCCAAGTTTTTCTTCTCTTTTATATATATATATATATATATATATATATATATATATATATATATATATATATTGAGAGACGGCGTTTCGCAAGAGGGCCTTTTTTCGGTCGCCGAGCGCAGACGTTCGTCCGCAGTCGAAGCGAGAGGATGATGATGATCATTTACAGATGATAATCGCGATGGGTGCACAGACATGACTAAACGGGAAACACACCCCTTGGTGTCCACAATGCAAGCGATGATGGTTATGTTGCGTTGGGGCGTGATGTCCGGCAATAACGTCCCTATGCTCACATGTTTCCCACTCAGTTGAAGGCGGCCTCCTGGCCGGGAATAATTACGGCTGTCGACGTTGAAAGGGTTTTAAAGGGACACTGAAGTGATTTGTAAACATTGCGGGATTACTAGCGCAAATTGTAGTCCGGAGTCGATAGGCCATGTTTCGACCATTCTGAGCGCGTTTACGCGAATTTATTTTGTAGAAAAAGCAATTCGAAAATGCTGTCCTCCTCTCTGCACCCTCGCCCATTTTTTGTGGCGCTTTCGTGTGACGTCACGAGGAGACGAGCTGGCAATTGGCTGCGCTACTGCACGGTTCGCCGACCTTCCGATCGAGTCAGTCGGCACAGCGTTTAGACCGCCGGCCGCCGACGGGTCGTCGCTATTGGCTCGCTCAATTGAAACTAAGCCACCACACGTTTGTGAATGAAAGAATGTGCCTTTCTTTACTTTGTTAGTTTGTACGCTGTATCTAGCTCAACAAGTCGAGTCAAGGTCGCCTCACACAAGCGCTGCACAAGGGCACATGCGACGCTTCGCTGACTTTACGCTAGTAGGAAAATCTAAGGCCACTTGAAGGCGGGAGAAGAATCAACGAAGTCAATATTGGTACTAAGAAAATAAAATCAACTGAAACGTTTACTGTACAGCGCAAAACTAGGGAGCAGGAAGCACTTTTTTGCGCTGGGTGAACAAGCACAGCGGTCAGCAGCACGACCGCACATATGCGAACGCTTTTCCGTCCAAGAAATGCAATTGCTAGACTGAGATATTGTGGAAGTTTGGGGGACGCTTACTGCACGGGCGCTATACGACAAATAGTCACCTAAAGTACTTCAAATGATAAGGCTAAATAAAAGTGTAAACTGGTTATACATTATATACCTTATATATCTACCCACGGCAGAGCTGGCCTGTGGCCTAGTGGTCAAAGGCGCCAGGTTATCGTTTTGCAAGTCGCAAGTTCAAATCCCCGAGGGTGCATCCTTTTTTTTTCCAGTTGATTTTTTCGTTTTCGGCCGATGTTTGCTAAACCAACGCCACCTGTATAAACATTGCCTAACGCGTGAGCGAAAAATGGCCAAACAGCCACTCTCCTGTTGCTCTCTCCTACCCTTCCCCGCTCCGTAGCCTTTCAGCGTGCTTTCGTGTCCGCCAGCCAGCGCCGCTTCTCGAAAACTATGCAAAATAGTGGAAAGTTTGTTTAGCGTTCCCGAGGCGGCGCTCCTACGCCTTCTTGTTTTTCACCATGCCTGTCTGTCTTGGTCTGTCACTGATAAAACTTCCTTTGTAACGAAGCAAAATCCCTTGCCCTGCCGCAGGCTGATGCTGGCTTTGCGCGCTTATCTACTCGGATCACAGGCCCTGAAATTTTCTGAGTGGGGCATTCCACCTCTATCCCCTCCGCATTTAGGTATTGTTTTGACCCCGATGTTCGCACTCCGCATCGGTACGCACTTCTAAAATTGAGGACCGCACTGTAGAAGCGCCGTGGCGGGATCCCAGCTGCTTATCCTTTTGTTTCCTATAATTTTCTGAAGTTTACAAGCACGCGATATTATTAGAAAGTAATCGTAGAAGTGAGCGCCTGAACAAAAAACGTGCACGCAATTTTTCCTTCTCTAATTACTCCAGAAAGAAAAATATGAGTAAAATAATGGCTGCCCCATCCGAAAATATCGTTTTTCTGTTAGCTATATGTCTACCCGACAATCAGTATGTTCTTACACTATTTAAGTCCGCCTCCGTCTTTATCTTTGGAAAAATGCAGCAAGTATGAAGCGAGCGACACGTTGAACGAGAGCCCCCAGTGCTCCACAGAACTAGCGCCCCGTCGCGGCTAAGATGTAAGCGAAACGGCCCATGAAGCCAAACAGGCAAGCTGACAGACACACGTCGTAGAAGTGGGTGCAGCGTTCGCGACTCGCGAGCAGTGACGTAAGGCGAGATGTCCGCCGGCACGCGCCACATAGCGGATCAGCGCCTGAACTAAGCGTCCCTACCCTTCCCATTGAAAAGCGCGCGACGCGTCAGGCAATGTTAATACAGGCGGCGTTGGCTAAACTGAGTTCACCATTTTTGAGCCGTAACGTTCACTGTTCCACGAGCGAGTTTGCAGAACGCGCGCATACTACCAGTGACGCTGTAGCGAGTTCTCGTTAGCGTGCGGCTGCTTGCGGGGAGTGGGCACAGGCCTGAATCAGCACGCCCTTGGCCTGGTGCGAACACGCTTTTTACGATACAGGCATGAGTGAGGCAAGCTCCGAATATGAGGGAAAAGCGCATGGCATTTGAGCGTCAGCGGTGACGCGGAGGGCGTCATCCACTGCGTAGGCCTCGGCTAGTGATTTCTACGATTCGAAGCCGTCCTGGGAGGCTTATCTCAGGCATTTTACAGCCGACAATATGGCAGAAGGGCGGTACGGCGATTACTGAGATATCGAGAAGGCACATCCAACGATGCCATCGGATGTCAAACATGTTGTTTTACAGAACCGAAACCGAAACGTGTTTGAATGCTAACCTCGGTCATCGTCCAATCACGGTGCCATCTCCTCGCGACGTCACTGCTTTAGTTGGTGCGGCCGCCACAGACCGCGCATGGTAGTTCTTCTTCTTTCCCGCTTTGTAAAATAATTACCGATTTGTCAACCGGATAAACGATGAAAAGTGTGCTAATTTGAGCCAGTCTACGCAGTGCAAGCAAAAACGGGAGCTTGACAAATTCACTTCAGTGTCCCTTTAAGGTCGGCTCTGCCAGACGCACCGCCGGAAAGGTTTGGAGCGTACATGGGTATTCCTAGGGCTTGGTCATGCCCAATGCCCATTTCGTGATGGGGCTGGTTGGTTTGGAGTCATTTCAAAATATTTACAGCATTGTGGAGTTGTTAGGGGTTCGTGCGAGGGAGAGGCTGGAAGATGGGTACTTGTTGTTAGTAAGGGGGGGACCTGGCGATTCACCCACCCCAGTTCACTGAATGCTTCACTAGAGTTCGCAAACTGGGGTCACTTCAAATCTAAGCTGAATAAACTCGCGCAAGCGCTGTTGGGTAGTTAAATTGGAGGTTTGTTTTTGGACAAGGACGGCACCCAAGCCTATATCACTGGCGTCCGTGTGTATTTCCGTTTCGGCGTTGTCGTCGAAATGAGCGAGCACGGGCGGGCTTTGCAGGTGTTTTTGCAGCTCGCAGAATGCCTTTTCTTGGTCGTCTTCCCAGCTGAAAGCGGTGCTATCTTTCGTCAAGCGCGTGAGCGGCTCTGCAATGCGTGCGAAGTTTGCGACGAAGCGCCGGTAGTATGCGCACAGTCCAAGAAATCTGCGCACGCCCTTCTTATCTTTCGGCCTTGGGAAGTTCGCTATGGCTGAAGTTTTCGCCGGGTCAGGCAGGACTCCCGCGGCGTTGACGACATGGCCCAAAAACTTCAGTTCCTCGTACGCGAAGCGGCACTTTTCAGGCTTCAGCGTTAACCCCGACGTACGGATGGCCTCGAGTACTGACTGCAACCTTGCGAGGTGTTCGTCGAAAGTCCGGGAGAATACCACAACGTCGTCGAGGTATACGAGGCAGGTGTGCCACTTCAGGCCAGCTAGCACAGTGTCCATGACTCTTTGGAACGTTGCTGGTGCCGTGCATAGCCCAAACGGCATTACCTTGAACTCGTATAGGCCGTCCGGGGTTATGAATGCAGTCTTCTCTCGATCTCTCTCGTCCACTTCAATTTGCCAGTAGCCGGTCTTCAGGTCCATCGATGAGAAGTACCTCGCATGGCAGAGGTGGTCGAGGGCGTCGTCGATTCGTGGCAGGGGGTACACGTCCTTTTTGGTGATCTTGTTCAATCGCCGGTAGTCAACGCAGAACCTCAGTGTGCCGTCTTTTTTCTTCACGAGTACGACCGGCGCAGCCCACGGACTTTTCGATGGCTGTATAATGTCGTCGTTGAGCATGTCGTCGACTTGAGTCCGGATGGCTTCGCGCTCGTGGGAAGAGACGCGGTACGGTGACTGTCGGGTAGGTCGGGCTCCATCCTCGGTTATTATCCGGTGCTTCGCCAGAGGTGTTTGACGTAACTTTGAGTTCGACGAAAAACACTCGCTGTAGCGACGCAGCAAAGACAATAACTTGTTCCTTTCTTCTTGCGGTAGCGCCGGATTCACGTCAAAGGGGTGCGGAAGCTTGAAGGTATCGTCGGGTGCGTGTTCAAAGTCGCCGACTGCTATCACGTCACTTGCTTGTTGCGTTTCTTCGACGAACGCAATTGCAGCGCCCTTGTTTAAATGCTGGTACTCCTCGGTGAAATTAGTGACCAAAACGTGGGATTTGCGCTGCTTAAACCGCGCAATGCCTCTTGCGACAGACACACCGCGGTCAAGAAGCAACCTTCGGTCACTCTCCACGATAGCGTCGACGTCGGGAGCAGCACCTTCACAGTAGACGGTGATCATCAAGCTTGCGCGGGGTGGCAGGGTGACGTGATCATCGGCGATCCTTACAGCTGCACGGTGTTCGGGGTTCGATTCCGGCGTCATGGAGTGGTCAGAGCAAAAAGTTATCGACTTCGTCTGGAGATCGATTATTGCGCCGTTGTCTGTCAAAAAGTCCATTCCGAGAATTACGTCGCGGGAGCAGTTGGGCAAAACGACGAACACTGCAGGGTACGTCGTGCCGTCTATGGTGACGCGCGATGTGCACGTTCCACTTGGCGTCACGATGTGGCCTCCTGCTGTGCGTATGTGCGGACCGTCCCATCTGGTCATAACTTTCTTCAGCTTAGACGCAAATGGTCCGCTCATTACGGAGTAGTCGGCTCCCGTGTCTACGAGGGCGACTACATCAAAACCGTCGATGGACACCTTGACGTCGGATGCCGCCTTCCTCGAGTTCCGGGTGCGTCGGGGCGTCGCATCTCGGCTTGTGCGTGTTGACGGTCGGGCACTGTGCGTCGTCGTTGTCCACGTCTTCTCAGCGGACGTTTCGGTCAGGTCGGGTAAGCGTCGCGGCGTATAGCTGTCGTCGTGTTCGGGAGTCTCATCAGGGTTAGGTCGGGTCGTCGGGATGAGGGCATGTCGTGAATCACTGTCTTCGGCGCGTCCTTGCGTCGTTGGAGGGTTTCCGGTTTTTCGCCGTAGAGCAACTTCACCTCCAGAAGTTGCTGCTTTTAGTTTCCCCCGCGTGGGCTGGGGGACCTTCCACGGGCGAAGTCAGCGTTGCTACGGCGGTTCGGCGATTGGTATGGGTAGGGCGACGGCGAACGGTTGAAACGCGCTGGGCCACGGCTGGTTTCAGATAGATACTCGTCGATCTCACGTGGTCGTTGGCCAGGGAGAGGGCGAGGTGCGTCGGCGGAGAAACCACGCAGTCCGAGTCTCTTGTATGGGCAGCGACGGTAAATGTGGTCGGCCTCTCCGCAGTGGTAGCACAGAGGACGGTTATCGGGAGTTCGCCATACGTCCGTCTTCCTCGGCGTCTGGTTTCGGGCTACCGGGGGTCGGGCGGGTGACAGTGGGCAGCGGTACGGCGGGGCCTCTTGACGGCGTGTTGGAGCAGGGCGGGGTCGACGAAACGCCGCGGAGTATGTCATAGCTTGTGGCTCTCGGGGTACCTCGGATGGCGTAGAAGTTCCCAACGCTTGTTGCACTTCTTCTCTAATCACGTCGGTGAGGGAAGCGACTTGGGGCTGCGGCGGCGTTGGGAGAAGTTTCCGCAGCTCCTCTCTCACTATTGCGCGGATAGTCTCGCGTAGGCTGTCGGCCGGGATCCGCGTGCTGCCAAAGTCGTTCTCATTGGCCGCGCCAACAAAGTTGCGGTCATACTGCTTAGCACGCATTTCGAGGGCTTTTTCAATGGTGCTGGCTTCGGTCACGAATTCGGCGACGGTTTTGGGCGGATTTCGGACAAGTCCAGCAAACAGTTCCTCCTTCACTCCGCGCATTAAGAAGCGCAACTTCTTTTCTTCCGTCATTTCGGGGTCCGCGCGGCGAAATAGCTGCTTCATCTCCTCAACAAAGATCACGACACCTTCGTTGGGGTGTTGCGTGCGTGTTTCCAACAAAAGGGCGGCTCTTTCTTTCCGCACGACGGTAGTGAAGGTCTTAGTGAACTCGCTTTTGAACTGAGCCCAGTTTGTCAAGGAGCTCTCGTGGTTCTCGAACCAAGTGCGAGCCGAATCTTCCAAGTAAAAGAAAACGTGCCGGAACGTTTCTGCGTCGTCCCACCTGTTGAATTTCCGGACGCGCTCCAGTTTCTCCAACCATTCTTCTGGGTCTTCTGCGGGGGCTCCTCGGAATGATGGCGGTTCCCGTGGCTGCTGCAGAACGATAGGAGGATTGGCTTGGTTGAGCATGGTGCTGGTTGCGACGTTTTTCTTCTTCGTCTTCTCCGGTAGTAGACCGAACTCGGGTGGTAAATCTTGCACGCGGAGGCTGGCTCTTGTCGGACTGGCTTGGCGGCTTCCAGAGGTTGTAGTGGGCATGAAGGGTGCGTACCCCGCACCTCCACCAGATGTCACGTAGCCAAGGACGAAGCAGTTGTTTGGAAAAGAAACAAGTTTATTGGAGCGAACTTGTGCTCCCCTAACAACTGAAAAGAATACAGAGGCGGCGAAGCAGTGGTCAACAAAGTGACGTACGTGCGTCGGCGAGCGTCGCAGAATCGAATGCCCCGGCGTCTGCTCTGCAGGCTTTTTATCTTTCGGCGCGCGTGGTTCTGGAACCGTCGATTCGCATCGAGAACATTGTAGATGCAAGAAGATTATTCCGGGATGTTCACGTTAGATCGGAATGCTCTCCCTATCTGAACAGATAACACATGCGGCACAGAAAGAAAGAATGGAACACGCGCTTCCCTTGGCACGGAGATAACACAGACCGGCGCAGCCGGGCGGTAAAAGCAAAACACAAATAAACAAACCCAATGCATGGTTCGCGGCAATATTATGACCCTTGATCGAAATTCCTGCGGAGCCTAAATAAATGATGGGAAGCGGCAGCGTCCCGCGGTGTCCTACGCCTGCAGATCGAATATGACATGCAGGAGGTCGGCGGGGGAGTGGGGCGATGCTACGATATGAACTAGACGCTTCTAGCTTCACTGTACTATCAGATCCGTTCGCCCCTAACCAGATCCGCGGCTTGTTTGGTTTTAATAATCAGTATCCTGGAGTAGCTACCTAGCGATGATAAAGAAGGGTATCTAAACAAAGGGCATAAACATGCCCAAGCAAACCGTGCTATGAACGTGCGTCGCTTAAAATCAGCTGCCGACAGTTTTTACTTACGGTTTCCTTTGTGCAGTCGCGCGGGCGCTGGCTGGCAGCTTGTTATGTAGCTTTGTGCTTTGCACAAATATTGACGCCCAGGTGCAACATTCGACGCGCGGTGGTGCGCGTTTCTAGCTCAAGCACGACCATAGCTCATGGCAGGTTAGTTTTTCCATACTGCTCTCATACTACTGAAGTCCGTGTAAATCCATATCGCGGCATCTCAACGCCGAAAGCACACAACAAACGTCTTCAAATCGAGCACGCATTAATAATAAAAAGAGTAAAAGCATTGCACCCACGTCATTTGACTCGCCAGCCAATAAGACGGCTCTAGCGGCGCCGGAGTGCGCGGTGTGCCGGAGAGACCGTATAAACCCCTTCCGCCATCCGCCGTGCGTTCCGCCCGCCGGAATGATTTTGGCCGGAACGGAAGGACCTTGCCGGAGGTACCGTTTATAGGCCTTTAAAGCAGGATTCACACGACAGAGAAATCCCGCCGTTCTGGTCCACGGAGTCCGCTTACGTGACCAGTTTTAGAGTCCGCCCCTAGGCGGGGAACGCCCGCTGATGCTCCGGGAAAGAAAACGCCCCCGCATGTTTTCGCTCCATGGCGGCGGACCTCCGCGGGGAATGGAACCTTGTTTTTGGCAGTGCGCTGACGCGGTCTGGGTTGCACCAGGTGCGAGGGTGCTTTTATTGACGCGGCGTGGTTGACACGTGAGGAAGTGACAAGTGTGGGCGCCGGCGAAGCACGCTTTGGCGGTTCGGGGTGCTACGGGCGATGGAGAGCTAGGGTAAACCACCTTAGCTAGGGTGTCTCGATGTGCGCCTTTCGAGAGCCGCCTCGTTTCCTCCGCGCTGTCGCCTGGTTGTCGCTCTGCACGTGTGGATGCGCCGCCAAGCCGGACCGTCCGTCGACGTTGTGTTGACGTAACATATCCGTCCGCCTCCGCGGGCCTCCTCGTCCGTCGTGTATATCTCGCATTGCCATCTAGCGCACTCTACCTAGGGACTGTGCTAGAGGACGAGCCATTTACTTCCTATCCGGAGTATTTCGTTTAGAGTGTACGGGTGTTGAAGAAAGGAGCCCAAGGCCACAACAAAGAAAGAATATCTCTATATACATAAGACTGAATTCCGCGCTACTATAAACATGGCGTCCGAAAGTTCCTCGTCTTCCTTCTGTTCCTTCTGTCTACCCGAGGCTGCCCCTTTATTCGTCCTCTTATTCATCTGGGGATTCCTCTACATCTGACACAATAAAATGCAACAGCAGAAGGAGTATGGTTACAAAAAACGGCGGCAGCGGCAAAGCTGTAAACCTTTCAATGGTTGGGGCTTCTTGTGGGTCTTGGGCCGCGGAAGCAAGTTTGAAGCAGAAATTTCTGCTTCAAATTTCGTTCCGCGGCCCAAGACCCAATTCGCCCCCTTCGGCAGCAGCGCTCATGGGCCCCTGAAGAGCATGAGAACAAAGGAAAATGGCCGCGTATCTGCTCACATCGCTGCAAACGCCGTCGAAAGCGGACGGCCTTCTGCCGCCTCTTCCACCTAAATTCCTGCTCTCCGCGCCCGCCTCGCATGCTCTTCCACTCCGGTTCGATCATCCCACGATAAACACGGAGGGCATTTGCTGAAGTCGATTCAATTTTCCCGCGTTCAATTGCTGGCACGTCATACATTCGAACCTTTCGTTCTAGTTGAACTTGGAACGCGGCCACGTGGTCCAGGGTCTTCGCGTGGTGTCTTTTGCATTTTGGGGTCGTAATGTTGTTTTAACGCGTATCTTTTTATCTGTTGTCGCAAAAATTCCGCAGCCGTGTGTTTATAATTAAACGAACGCTGCTAATACCGCTTATACAGTCATGTCTTGCTTCAAATATCCCAAATGCTTTCTTTTTATGTTGACAAGTATGAAGTTTGTTTCCAAGTGTAGTGTTTAGGAAACTTTTGCCTGTATGAACCTCTTGGTCAAATATTCTTTTCACTTTTGGATGCAAGGCTGAACGAGGGGCAGACAGACAAACATGCATACATACCGACCAAAATTTTCGGGGTTAAGCAGCCCAAGAAAGACTATCGTCTACAAAAGCGGCGAGTCGCGCCGTGACTTCCGTTCGTCGTTGAATATAAGCCGTCTCGCACACGGCGTTTTACATGTTCGAATAAAGGGGCAAGTCATTATCTTGGCGGGTAATCTGTGATACTTTCTTGTTTGCGTGTTGTTCGATTTCATCCATTGTCGCGAACTTTATCTTTAGTCATGTCTGAAGCGATAAGTATCACTTGTTGAGTTCTGCCCATGCGCAGCTTGTGGTTGGGGGAGGTTCCTGTTTTCTTCATAAAATTCAGTTGTTAGTCCAGCATCGTCCTGTCTGTTTCTTTCCTTGCGTCTCCGTCTTCTTGGTTGGTTTTTATCCCTAAGTCATTATCGTAGCCGGGAACGCCAAAGCAACCGTGCAGATGTTCACCACACAATCATTATCGTTGCGGTTCGGACAGTTTGGCACACCCAACAGCTTCGCTAGTTATCCAATTTTGTAGGACAGGATGGCTGGCTTTTTTATTCAAACTTTCCCAACAAAAATTATACACTTTGCCGCGGAGACGACTCTATCAGTACGCCGAGTTTAATTCAGGTTTCCTAGTTAGTTAACAGTGAAGTTGTAAAGGTCACGGAATTCCCGTCTGCTGTCAGTATGGACATCTACAGAAAGAGTACGGTTATAGAAAACGGCTGCAACTATTGCTTTATCGATAGTATCCCAACAAAAACATATTTGAGCCGCGTAGGCTAGTCTAGTCATTACTCCTAGTTTCATTTACTTATCGTAATTAACTGGTCCACAATAAAGAAGTTTAAACCTTTGTTCAGCATTCGAGCAGAGGGTACTGCATATTCTTAAAGGGGCCATTAAGAGAAAATACAAGTTTGTTTCATTGTTAAGATTTCGTGTTCTATAGTGCCCCCAGCGCTTCGAAAGCAAGCGATAATTACGCAATGCAAGCCAAAATTTTGATTCTAGCGCAATAACGTGTGTTTGAACGACGTTTGCAATGACATCATAAGAACAGGTCTTTCAGCTAAACTTGGTTTGGAGCGGACACTTGCTTACTATTAGCCAACATAGATGACGCCACCACACCGGGCAAGCCGTTTTCTGCCCTTGGTTTGTTTCTTAGCTAGTATTGGCCAGTTGCGAACGCTGAGCCAGCTAAGTGCTGCTCCGTTTTCTGAGCCATGAAAGCGGCCGACAGGCAGTTGCTATACGGCTGCCATCGGAAAATTTCCCCCCCACCAGAACCAGGCGTGGCGCCTGGGACAGCTTCCTCAACTGCGCTTCCCCTCCTCAACAGCTTCCTCAACTGCGGAAAAAGAGGGGGCCTGTTCTTCTATATCCCCACAAGTGTGGTTCGGGCGGCCGCCACTAGAGGGCTACGCTATCGGAAAAAAGGTATATGTATATTGGTCCTTTTTGATAAGATGACATGTCATCACCCCGCTACAAAGAGGAAATCAATAGCAATCATCATCATTATCATAATCATAATCAAGTCCATTGGTGTGCGACGATTCCAGTTAGGAATAGAATCAACGGTTCGGCTCCAAATAGAAACTGCTGGTATTTGAATACAATTTAATAATCCCAAGCCTCGGTATATTCAATGTTTTTGTGAATATTCAATAAAGTTAAAGGCCCCCTCAAGCTTTAGGGAATTCTGCTAGGCTGAAGTCGAATAGACTTGCACCGTCCAGTTATGCAAGAACTAGCATTTCTAAGGCGTTGTTTTCGACCCAGAGGGCACAGGTAATACTAGGGTGACTTCCCGACAGTCTGCGAACTGGACCCCACAGTGCAGTGTGTGAAATACTACATAGGTAACCGGTAAAAAGCCCAAAGGCTCATGGGAACGTCGGCTGCTCCCGCGACTTTTGATTCGAGATCTCTCCAGCCCTCCCGTACGCCGGCGGCTTTCAGGCGCGTGTGTGCGTGTTGTTTGTTTGTCAGAGGGTGCTTGTTTGACAGATGAACCCCTAGTAGGGTCAATCGTTGTTATTTATGTAATTCCCGATGCATGCGCGTTTTCTTCACCGGCGGTAACAGATAAACAACAAGCACACACGCGCGTGAAAGCCGACGGCTTACGGGAGGACAGGAGAGCTCCCGAACCGGAAGTGGCGGCACTCAGCGGGAGAAAACAATGTGCTATTATGAGCAATATGAAAGGGAACACAGGAACGCGTGGCAAACAGCCTAGAAACAGACTCGGAGCGATACGCGGATGGCGCTGTGAAAACGAAAGGGGGAAAGGAGGGCGCTCTTCCACTAACTTTTGGCACTCCAACCGCGCTGGCATTTCTACGAAGCGGCAGCCTACGTAATTTCGCCAATAATATCGCATCGTTGGACAGCCCCGATAAGACGCACGGCGGAAATGGGGACAGTTGTTAGAACAGCGTACCCCTTTCCACTTTGTTTCCGACGCCGGCCGCTGCGTATCACTCATACCTGGGTCGGAGGGTGTTTTCTACGCGTTCCTGTGTACCCTTTCATATGGCTCATAATAGTACTCATGAGCCTTTGTGCTTTTAAAGCAAAGCTTTCTACCTCTACCCCCCAAGAGTTCGTTTGCGACCGTTGGTGTCACCAGAAAACTCCCGCGAAGAAATAAAAGAATTTACTGCACCGCCAGGAATCGAACCTGGAACTAACAGAGCAACAAAGCAAGAGCCCGTTGTCTTACCGATTAAGCTACGAACCCACGCGGAGTTGGGGAAGACAAGTGGTGCGCTCACCAAGCACATCTAGGGGTATAACCCCTGCATTCTGGCTAAATGCCACGCGAAAGCTATTAAGCGAAGCTCACACCAACTTATGGCATCTCATTTCTAGTACGCCAATGGGCCGGTGGCTTCCAGTGTTCACGTTAAAATCTCGGCTCCTTGTCGGGCCCCCTCACACCAATCGATGCCTCAAGGAACACATTCCAATACTCCTTGATGGCCAGGCCATCACTCCAAGCCCCAGCAGATCCTGGGCCTCCATCTTCAGGCCAACACCAAGAGTGACGTATCCTTGTAGCGCCTCAAACACACCATCAATAAATCAAACACATGATCAGGCGAGTTGCCACCAAGAAGTGAGGCCTCAAGGAATCCCATACCGTTCGATTAGTTCAAGCATTTGTCCTCTCGAGAATCACTTACGTCAACCCCCTCTCTTCTTCTCGGCAATGAGGACGCAAACATGCCTTATATAATGATTAAAAAGGCGGTTGAGCAAGCCATTGGTCTTCCAATGAGTGCGTCCACAGAGACCCTGCTTAGCACCGGGCTCTACAACACGGTGAAAGAGCTGATAAAGGGCCATCCTTCTATACAGAAGCTCCGAATGAGCAGAACTGCGGCGGGTCGCTTTATCTCTCACGAGGTTCGCTGGGCAGCACGAATGTCACTCCGCTTGATGTACTCCTGGACTTTTGGCGACAAGGAACAAAGACGCTCCCTTTTCTTAGACATATGAACCCCTCAGACTACGCGGGTCGCCCACAAGCACGGGCTCAAGCACTCAACACCACCTTTGGTGGGTATCATGCAGTTAGCTACACAGACGCCTCCCAATATCGAGGGCAGCAGTACGCCATCATCGTGGCTACTTTCAGAACCAACCTCCTGGCTTGTGCCTCACTCAAGACCGAAGACATGACGGCAGCAAAAGAGACAGCCATCGCCTTGGCTCTCACTCAACCATGGGTTCGTAAGGTAGTCACCAATTCCCAACAAGCCTACCGGAATTACCTGTCGAGTTTGGTGTCCTGACCCGCACTGCGTGTGCTGAAACTACTCCCCAAATGGTTCCATTTAGCTCATCTGGACGCCCGCTCATGCTTCCATGCAAGGCACGTCCACCAAGCCGTACTTTTAGCCCCCCTGCTATGAAGCTGCATGATGACAGTCACCCGCTTGTCTCGTTCCGGGACGTAACCCAGCATTATCGCCTTCTGAGACTGACCCTACCTTCGCCTTACCCTGACCTTTCCATAGAACAACAACCTACCCTACGGCTCATGCAATCCGGCTCCTTCCCACACCCGACGCGTCTTCACTTCATGCACCCGAATCGCTACGACGCTGAATGTAAACTTTGCTCAGAAGTAGGAACACTCTGCCACATAATCGGGGTGTGCGACTATAGCCCTGACCACCTTCTATCTTTCCGTCAACTGTCGAACAAGAGCCATGGGAGATGTTGCTGTCCAGCCCCTCTCTGTCTACCCAAGTTCAGCTGGTAGAGAGAGCACAGCTGGCGCGGACTGAATATGGGCTACAGTGAAGGAGGAACCACTCCCCTGGACCCCACTCTGGGCCTTTCAGGAATCTGAATAGAAGTATTTCCTCCTTCAGTATCTCCTACTCCTCCTTCGGCTCCTGCTCCGTCTCTGCCGCTGATCTCGTCGCCTCCGTTCGCGACGGCAAAGACGGAGAAGTGAGATCGTCTAACACCGGGTTTGAGCTTTAATTTCGTGAAAAAAGTTTCCACTCATGTGCTATACCAATACAACTCAACCAACCACCGTTCATTCTTCATGCATTAATTTAACCTTACCAAGAATATCTGTTTGAAAGAGTAGAGGGTAGAGGGTATGCAAAGTGAATTTCACTTCTCTCTTGTTTCAATATTTGTGGAGCGAAGTGATTGAATTATGTGACGTCGCATTGGTAAGCATTGTTGGTGCCGTTTACCGCTTGGCTTTCCAAACACATTCACAGAGCGGATTGGCGTTATTTTTTTTACCGGTAACCTATTGTAGCCGCCGTAGTTTTTACACTCAAGCACGCCAAAGGTTGCGCAGAGAGAAGGCAGCCGGCGTAGCACGGTATTAGCTAGGTGATGCCCCCTCAATTTTTCGTGTTGTGCGGCGCGCGTTTGATCTGATATCTGCGAAGATCGCGGACACAGAACTGCGCATGCGATCTTTGTGTGAGCGCAAGTAGTGAGACCACCCACACATAGTAGTTAACCTGCCATCGGCTTGGCAGCCGGGGCATGATCTGCTTTATACATACTCTGAGTGCCTGCCCTGTCGGGCTGAAAGTCATTGAAGGAGCCCGTTAACAGCCGCAGTGCCACGTACCCAGGTTTTTAGGTTTTTACTGCGAAGCAGTATATGTCTAACCCCCCCCCCCCCCCCTCTAGTTTCTGTTCCAGTGAAGCCGATTTACCCGGAGCCACTCCGATCCCTCCTTCACAACTGTTAACCCGCTCGCCAGCACCCGTGCCTCTTTAACAATTTTCTCAATCGGCTTACAGCGGCGGTAGCGCCGTTTTCAGATGATTACGGAAAATCACCAGAAGCGCGAATCGACGTAAAAACCACCGAAAGCCGCCGCCACCGAATATGAAGCCGCCGCCGATGCCCCCGTTGCCCCTTCAAATTTCACCTCACCGAGTAGCTGCCCATCCCTTTCTGTCGCGGATGAACGCCGGCGTGAGCCTATAAATATCCACCTTCAAAGGTTTTCCAAGATACATTTTCGCTGGTGTAGTTCACGTCAAAGCACGCGCCCATCACCGGTTGCCGGTTTATGCGTGCACGGATTGGGGATGGAAGGAGGGGGCGTGTACTCACAGGTGGGCTTCATGCCACGCACGTTGTGCTGCCGATGCCATGCACGTCGTGCTGTTGGGAGATTTAAACGTGGAAGACTCATGGCTCAATGCGCCCTGTCAGCTTTCTTACGTAATCACGCGGTTTGGCCCTGGGTTGATGTGTTACACAGACAGTAAGATACCTAAGACGGGGGAGGGAAACGGACAGCCACATGTTTGTCCGCTAGAATAAAGCTCGAGGCTTTCTAAATTTTAACTCTCTATTGGATGGACGCACGTCGTTCGCTTGGAGGAAGAAGAGCTGGAGTGGAAGAAGAGTCGGCCAGAACAAAAGCGCGAAAGGGCGCGCAAACAAAGGAAAGCCTCTGCCGCCACCATTGCCGCCTCAAGCTCCAGATCGTCGAGTAGCTGCGAATCGCTCCCGGAGGAACAGCAACTTCCCCGCTTGGAATGCCTGCGTCGGCCAATATTACTTTGTCAGGTTAAAAGGCTTTCAGAGCGACATTTACTACGGTTACTTTCACTTCTAAGCACGCCCACATAACCGGTTGCATGTATGCGTGCCCTGAATGGGAGTGGAGGAAGAAGGGGGAGGGGGGGGGGGCTTACACGCGCAGCTATAGGTGTCCCGCCCTGACTGATGACATGTCCGTTGCGCTGGCAGAAGGTTTAAACGTGGACGACAAACGGCCCAGAGCGGCCTGTCCGGTGTCCGCAGCGGCAGAGCGGATTGGGTTGGTGTGTTACACATGCGTACGGCGTGACAGTGAAACAGACAGCTCCATGTTTGGCCGCTAGAATAAAGCTGGTACATCATTCAGCCAATGGGCGAGGAAGTATGTTCAATTGCAAGTTAGAAACAAACGTGCATTGTTTCGTGTTTCCGTACGCGGAGTGTAGCTTCGCCGGTCATTCTTCTTCACAGAGTGGAAGGGCACTATTTTTATGGTTTATGCTTATGCGCACTGCTGCGCCAATCTGAGGCGAATCGATACGTCCTCGGCGTCCACTGCTTAGCCCAGGTGGCTTAAGCAAATCTAACAATCCAACTGGCATTGTCCGTGAACTTTAATCAAATTACGGTAAGCCTATTACGCCGAGCCAAGAAATTTAACAACAAAAAACTCCCACCTCTCCTCGCGGGAACCCCTGTGTAGATAGGGGGTTCACGTTGCAGCGGAGGAACGGCGCTGGAACGATGGAGCGGAGCGGCGCAGGCACCGCGTTTTATAGCGCGCAAAACAGTGAGGGGACGCGCCGGCGCCAGTGCGCCTGCCGCGGCTATGACGCAACACAATCCAACACAATCCACTTTAATCCAATCCAATCCAATCCAATCCAAGCCAAGCCAAGCCAATCCAAGCCAATCCAAAGCCAATCGAATCCAATCCAATGTCCCTCGCGAGAGAGTGTTCGCTATCTGAGAGGAGAGGGGGGGAGCGGCGGAGAGCGCAGCTCGCGCGGCGAGGAGAATGGGGGAGGGGCGGACGCCAACGACGACGACGCCGACACCGGTTGCAGGGACAAGGAGGGTGAATGAGATGCCTTCGCATCTAAAAAAGTTTGAGCAAATTCATCGGTAAGAACCGAACGACCATCTCATTCGTTATAAACGGCAGCACTATACCGATTGCGGCGCACCATGCAGCTTCAGTGGTGCACCATGAACAGTCTTTTTAATGAGCTAAGCATGTATTTTGTCTTAATGGCCCCGTCAACGCTGTGCACTAATAAATGCACCCGCTCATTCATTTATCTCGCGTTTGAGTTGAGGAATGCATGCGGAAATCTTAAGAAATGGGCAAGGGGAAGGGAGGTGGGTGCAAGCAACGAGAGCTCGAGGCAAACCAGGATGCAGTTACAAGTTTACGTTGACAGTGGTTAACATATGGGGCGGGTGCCAGCAAAAAAAAAAAAAAAAATCATTCATAGTTTCTTCAGACACTCATTGCATAGTGTTACCTATAACCGTCCCCCCCCCCCCCTCAACCCTGTTGTCCTTGCGGACGCCCAACTACCTGAACTCATCCACGTTGCAAGAAAAATAAGAGTGCTTGGCAGGGCGATTCGATATGAGTTCCGTGAAATGACATGAATAAAAACACTGCAGTTTTTGTGACGTTGGGTTGCCACACTCGTTTTGTTTGATGCAGTCACCTGTTGATGTGGCGCAGGGGTACTTCTGAGCCAAGGACGCTGGTTCGATTCCGGGCGCGGTGGTGAAAAGCGAAAACGCCCGTGTGTCGGGATATCAGCACACTTTAAAGAGCCCTAGGTAGTCGAAATCAATGTGTATTCCTCCCCTACGTCATGCGTCGTAGCGCAGGTGCAGATTCTCAGTGTTCAAATACCTAAATTTTAATTTTTGTGTGATACATTAAAAACTTATCCTAAAAATAAGATAACATTATTCCCCAGGTCATGGAGGAAGCTATGCGAGGTATTTTATGCAGTGCTTTTGTCTTCCCGACTTTGTAAAACCGGCAGCTGCGAAAGTTTTACTGTTTGACGCTGTTGTTTTCCGTGTTTACTTGGATAGACATAAAAAAAATGCTATTACGGGGACCCGCAATAAAAACACTTTAGGAAGGCGGTGTGTTGCACCAATATAAGGAAAATATTACGCACCAGTGCGTTCTCCTGAAATTATCAGTGAGACGCTGGGAGTACAAGAGTAATGAGCTAGCGGTGCATACATTTACACGTCGTCAACAATGTTGAGACAACCGGAGTAAGAGATAGGCAGCGCGAAAAGTTAGGAGACTACAGTACAGGAAAAACGCACATAGGCATGACTGAAATGCCGGGGTACTATCCCAACAACAACCAAAAATGCTATGGAAAACTTCCAGATTCACGGTTGTCTGGCTCGTAATTGTCAGGCGCACAGGTGCCTTCATTTTTCAAACCACGCCTTCCGCGAATACTGACAACCGTGCGTGCGAAACAGGCCACTTGCGCCCTCACATATCCTGTTTCGCATTAGTCTTATACACACTTGACAAAGGCTGGCCCTCCAGGTAAAACATGGTAGCACGTATCGTTGCTTTTTTCCTATGTGACTTAGCATGCACGAAAGCACCCACCAGTAGCATAAAAGGGTTCACGCATCTGCTCCTCACACGGCGTACACGCTCGAGACACAGCCGTGGGGGTTCAAGACAGGTCATTTGCACCCAGATGTTGCTAGGGCGACGCTGACAATTACCCCTGAACGAACGAAGCACTTACATACGCACAAGTACACATGAGAATGGAGGAGAATTCAGCCGCTCCTGCAGTTCAAATGGCAGCGCTTCAATCGCGGGGCAAATTTTTCTTTAGTTTCTTTTAGTACCATTCCGGAATTCCTACTTTTATGCAAAGCAGCGCCGCTCCTATAATTCGGGGTCAAACTTGAGCTATTGGCTGGCTTGTTGGAGTGATGAGTTCACAGACCCTCATGTTTTCGTCATTCATATGACGTAGCATGCTAAGCGCTATGGCTCGGCTAACCTCGCTTTTACCATTAAATGCATTCTCTCTCTCTCTCATAACGTTAAGGAGTACCAGGCGTTTTTACCACGTGATGCGGCTGCACTCAGGAACCATACTAAGCGTGATTTAAGAACAACAATGTGTACAGGACAACCAATTCGTAACGATCAGAGCGTTGCAAATCACTGGAACGACCGACCTAAAACACGTGCGATATTCAGGCGGAGAGACTCCGGTGGACATATGACCACAGTCATACCCGCAAAAGCTGTCCGCCAAGGAAGTCTGGGTTGGAACGGCACTCGGCGCCAATCTACGAGTGCAGCGAGAGGACCAGTCGTTCATCTTAATTGGGCTTCGAGGTATCAGTGTAAAGTGTGAGGAAGAGCCCAACGCTTTCAACGCTTCCACTCAAACTCAAGAAGCAAACATACCACTAGACGTGGAGAAATTAGGCTAGTAATCCTCGGAGGTTCTTGAAAGTCACACCGTAGGTCTTGATGATTGCATGATATTGCACCGTCTGCAGCAAGAATAACGGCGCACAATAATAGTGAATAATATTGGAGCAGATGGTACATACTATTGCACCATCTCCATCCTCTATAACGTGGAGCTCTGCTGCACGCGTACCGCGTTGACGATTTCAATAACGCAAAGAATATTTACTACAGAAAAAAAATTCGTTTGGTCTTAAAGGACAGCCAGCTTTCACGCGGTAACTCCTTCAGCCAAGGTGCAGTTCGCACGATGTTCACCAATTCTGGGCAAAAATAGCTACTTTCATATGGTAGTGCTATAGCTTCAGAAGACCGAAGCGACCTATGTCACAAAATCGTGCATGGTCATTCTGACGGGATGTCCTGGTTTGACAAAGCTGCTTGTAAAAGGCGCACAGCCAAGTTCTGCATATATGTGAGTGGCAGGTATCAGGGCGCATCTAAGACGACGATTTTGTGTTATCAATGCCATGCAGGAGGTAATGAAAGTGACCAAGTACTGTTCTTTTTTCGCAAACGCTTCCTTTTAAGAACTTGTGAGCGTACAGCCCACGCCGCTTCTAACGGGAGGATGATTTCTTCTTTACAATCAGAAGTGGCTGGTATATATTTGGCTGCACGATTCGCAATGGTAATGATCAAATGTCAAATTGATTTCGGAGAAATGTCTAATCAAACTTGGTTGGAGTATCATAAAAACGTTGCCACGTTCGAAGGGAAAAATAAATATAAAACGCGCAGCTGGCTCCGCATGCGTTCCGATAACTAACTCTCTTCACAACTAAGATGCGGACGAAATTTAAAAACACGTAGTTGGCGCATTACCTCACACCAGACATGTGAAAATAGTACTTTAAATGGAGATTTATTTTGCACAACGTGTGACTGCAAGATTCTGTTTCTGTTGATTCCCGACACATGGGCGCCTTGGTGGTAACTATCATTTACAAATTTTTTTTTCGGCCTGCATTTATATTTTACTTCGCTTCATTTTCTATCTGAAGCTCATGCATGTCTTAAGATGTTGCAGTTGTAGTAATTTTAATTCTGGTAAAAAAGGGATCAGCGATGAGGTAGCGTCCGCTATAGTTTTTCGTAAAGGTAACGGTGCGCATACTTTACCATGCTAACAATAATGACTACCCTTTTATCTTTATGGCTTAGCGGCATAATCACGACCGGCTTTATAGATAGCGACCTTTCCATGCTCGCCGATTCAG
Organism: Haemaphysalis longicornis; assembly: GCF_048455015.1. Classification (NCBI taxonomy): domain Eukaryota; kingdom Metazoa; phylum Arthropoda; class Arachnida; order Ixodida; family Ixodidae; genus Haemaphysalis; species Haemaphysalis longicornis. Next base: position 220,447,876 of record NW_027526203.1, on the reverse strand, counting down.
CTTGCCGGATTTTTTATTGCTTGTTTGGCTTTTTAAATGCGGAGCATTTCTTAAGCTCGCCAACTCCTCCGTCCATAGGCGTCCGCAGCTCATGACGTCACGTCGAGGCGCAGATGCGCGCCTCTCCCCCGTACCCTCCTCGCTCTCAACAACAGCTGTGGCGGTGCGGCAGGAGCGCGTCTGCGCGCGAATGCGCCGTAGCTGCCCCGTGCGCCTCGTCGCTCTCAACAACAGCTGCGGCGGTGCGGGGGGAACGCGTCAGCGCGCGGATGCGCAGTAGTTACCCCGTGCGCTCCGTCGCGCTCAGCAGCAACAGCGGCAAGTGTACACGTGATAGCGGCGTGCTAGCGGCGTGACAGCTGCGTGACAACAGCGTGGTGGGGGGCGTGGAAAGGTCGCGTGTTTGTGTACGGAAGTGCGCGCATGCGCGTCTCTCCCCCATACTCCTCTCCCTCGACAGCGCGCGCAGTGTATATAAGCGGCGGAGCGCGCGTTCGAACTTCAGTCAAGTGCGTTGGACGAGTGGTTGGTCGAGTACATGGGGACCCGCCACGGCCTGCACTGCGTCTCCACCAGCAACAACCACAAGCAACCCACCACCATCCACGGCAGTTGCATCGACCTCATCTTCCCCAGTTACTCCAACGCACGACCGCTGCTCAAAGATCCCTTGACAGTCCACTTTAGCGAACATAAAGCAGTCGTTCTCTCCGTCCAATACAACGACAGCACCAAGGAATAAAAGAAAATAATCCTTCCTGTGTCCGAAATCACGAAACATTAAAGGGACACTGAAGTGATATGTAAACATTGCGGGATTACTAGCGCAAATTGTAGTCCGGAGTCCCCAGGCCATGTTTCGACCACTCTGGACGCGTTTACGCGATTTTATTTAGTAGAAAAATTAATTCGAAAATGCTGTCCTCCTCTCTTTACGCTCGCCCATTTTCTGTGGCGTTTTCGTGTGACGTCGCGAGGAGCCGAGCTCGCAATTGGCTGCGCTACTGCACGGCTCCCCGGCCTTCAGACAGAGTCAGTCGGCCCAGCGTTTGGTCCGCCGGCCGCCGACGGGTCGTCGCAATTCGTTCGCTCAGTTGAAACGAAGCCAGGACACGTTGTGAATTGAAGAATGGGCCTTTCTTTACAGTGAAACCTCGATATATCGAACATCGCGGTGCCCGCGAAATAGTTCGATATAACCATAATTCGATATATACAATCACGTAAAAAACGAGTCATAAACTGGTACAAATCAATAAATGAACGAATTTTGCCGTAAATACTTATTTGGTGCTTCAAAGTATTTATTCTTTTGGCTTAAAGTACTGGCGTATTATACACGACTTCGTCAACGTAGTCCAGGCGTTCCACTACCGACAGGCCGGTGCCTTCGATAGCGCTGCAGTAGCGGTGCGGTAGGGCCAAAACCGCTGAAGCCTCGGTCGAAGTCGGAAGCGGGGCACTAGCAGCGCTTGCGGGTACAACCTCGGCTGCGTCTTCGTTTGTGCGCTCAGTAGTAACCTCCGCTAGGATCTCCACATCCGTCAACTCCACTGTCGTTCCGGTGCTGTCGTGACCGCCAAGCGCCAACAAAGTCATCAATGCACATGCTTCGTGGCTCAGCCCCAAAAAAGCGCTCCAGCTGACCCAGGTTTCTTCAAGCTCGCATTCTTCTTTTGCACTGTCCAATTCTGCTTCGGTGCAACCGATGCGCAGCAGTCGGGAACGCCCATCGCACCACCACTATCCTCGAGGGTACTGCGGGATAGCTCGCCGCCTGTCAACAGAGCGCGACCGGTCTGGGCAGTCTGGGGTGGCGGAGTTCGATATACCCATTTCATGTCCGTCCCAGTTCGAAATAAAAAATTAAGAATGCATGTGATTTTCCGCGTGATATAGAAAGTGTTCGATAGAGGCAATAATTCGATATACCCGTGTTCGATATATCGAGGTTTGACTTACTTGGTTAGTTTGTACACTGTATCTAGCTCCAAGTCAAGGTCGCTTCACACAAGCGCTGCACAAGCGCACATGCGACGCTTCGCGTACTGGTACGCCAGTAGGAAAATATAAGGCCTCTTGAAGGCGGGAGAAGAGTCAGCGAAGTCAATATAGGTACTAAGGAAATAAAATCAACTGATATTTTTACCGTACAGCGTAAAAATAGGGTGCCGGAAGCACTTTTTTTCGCTGGGCGAACAAGCACAGTGGTCAGCAGCCCGACTACGCATCTTCGAACGCTTTTCCGTCTACGAAATGCAATTGCTAGACGTGAGCTATTGTGGAAACGCGGGGGACGCTTACTGCACGAGCGCAATACAACAAATAGTCACCTAAGCTGCTTGAAATGCCAAAACTAAATAAAAGTGCAAACTTGTTGTAATATATGTACCTGATATTACCAAGGCTGGCGGAGCCCGTCCCGTGGCCGAGTGGTCTGGGGCGCTAGGTATGTCGCCGCAAGTGTTCTGCAAGTCACGAGTTCGAGTCCCCGCGGGTACGCGCTTTTTTTTTGTAAGTTAACTTTTTCGTTTTCTGCCTATGTTTTCTACATTGAGTTCACCTTTTTTTGGGCCGCAACGTTCATGGCTCCACGAACTAGTTCACAGAACGCGCGCAGGCTGGCACTGGCGCGCTAGCGAGTTCTCGTTGGCGTGCTGTTCATAAGCACCGACTGCTTGCGGGCAGTGGGCACAGGCTAGAATGAACAGACCCTTGGCCTGGTGTGAACACGCTTTTTACGGTACAGGCATGAGTGAGGCAAGCTCCAAATATGGGGTAAAAGCGCATGACATTTGGGCGTCTGCGGGTACGCGGAGGGCGTCCATGCACTGCGTAGGCCTCGGCTAGTGAATGCTACGATTCCAAGCCGTCCTGGGAGGCTTATCTTTATGCATTTTTACAGCTGACAACATGGCAGAAGCGCGGTACGATGATTACTGAGTTATTGAGAATGCCCATCCAACAACGCCACCGGTTGTGTTTTACAGAACCGAAACCGAAACCGAAACTTGTTTGGTTGCTCACCTTGGGCATCGTCCAATCACGGTGCCCGCTCCTCCCAACGTCACAGCTTTAGTTGGTTTGGCCGCCGCAAACCGCACATGGTAGTTTTTCTTCTTTCGCGCTTTGTAAAATAATTACCGATTTGTCAACCGGATAAACGATGAAAAGTGTGCTAATTTGAGCCAGTCTACGCAGTGCAAGCAAAAACGGGAGCTTGACAAATTCACTTCAGTGTCCCTTTAAATAAGAATAATAAAGACGAAAGAAATAATTAAGCATTCCAAACCCTCCCCACATCCAAACGGTAACCACAAATTACCCAATTACGCAACTTTTACGCAATACAACCACCCCTATGCGACGCATTTACTTGAGTTCCCCCCGTGGGAAGATGCGGGCGGGCGGCTTTTTTTTTCATTCCTTCCGACGCCACTATACCAGCTGGCGATGCTTTAATCCCAGTTTCTCCGCTGTATACGCGTTTGCGTGAACTGCAATCGTTGTTATTTTGTCTTTTCTATGTCCATCGTGCTCAGTCGTGTTAAAGTCCTACCAAGAAGTGTACCAAAGTATGAAGGCCCCATGTTTACCTACTGAGCGCTACACATCTTCATATTCGGCTTCAGCACTATACACAAGTGCATTGCTAGCACATAGTGTCTTCAATTTCTGTTTTTTTTATTCTGAAGGCATGTTTCATCAAAATATGCACTATTCTAAGAATTGCATATGATGACTTGACCAATTATGAATTTATTTTCCAGATATATTGCACCACGCTAAGGCATGGCTGCGTGCGTACCAATGAAACGCATCGCGTCACGCGCTTTTTACTTTGTCTTATTTTGCAGTTCTCCCTTAGCGATTGAGATTACATGTGTGAACATGGCCAATTATCTGTTTATTTTGCAGGTATTTTCCGTCAGGCTAAAAGTATCTTGTCACGCGTCCTCGCTGGGGTACCCTACGCACCAAAATGCAACTGGATCAGCGAAAATTCCTCACTGGCACTTCAGGTCGTTCCCGGGACGTGAAACTTTTGGCGATACCTGTCGAAAACGTCTTTATTGATACATCGTGGTTTCATGTTGGTGCCATTAAGTTACCATATAACAGAGTCGTAGCTTCTGAGTACAATGTTGCGAATTACGGCGTTGCGCTGCTGAGCACGAGGTCGCGGGTTCGATTCCCGGCCGCGGCGGCCGCTTTTCTCATGGAGGCGAAAAGCAAAAACGCCCGTGTGTACGAGATTTCGCGCACGATAAAGATCCCCAGGTGGTCAAAATTAATCCGGAGCCCTCCACTACGGCGCGCCTCATCGCCTGCGTTGCGTCGGCGGGTTAAACCCTACAATCAATCAATCAACAATGTTGCGAATGGCGTGTTGTGTCGTAATCATTTAATACCAAGAAAGAGACGCAGATCCGATGTAGCACTGTTCTGAATCAGGCCCTATTGAAGCCAAGAGGGGTGCGCGCGCGTTTTGTGCGTCTGTAATGGTTTTTAAAATTCCCCAGGCTATATAAACGTGTAAATTTTCTTCCGTTTGTCTGTATGTCTGTGCGTCTTTCTGTTCCTCGATTCAGCCACGAAACCAAAAATGTTAACTAAGGTAGAGAGCTGGGCCAGTTGGTTCATAGCCTTTGAAGTGGGAAGCAGTGTTTAAGACGCTCCACAAGGGAAGAATACAGACACGGACGGTACTGCACTTACAACTGATTTATTGGAAACAAACTTCTCTGGCTAAATACAAAATTTCCTTCGCTGTCGCATGCGCAGAAAAGCCACACCCTTACGCAACAAGGAGGCAAGCAAGTCACAAAACCCTATCTTACACGTGTTGCAGTCCGCTAAGAAAGGCAATTTCTTTTTCGGTGATTACCACAGAGGGTTCACTGACACATTTTTCACGGTGTTTATATATCAATAAGGCTTTGATAATCTCCCGCTCCTGCTTTATCGCAGCACGCACCACTGTGGACACTCTTTTCAGTCCGGGCTGCAACGGCATTGGCGCACATGTTCCCCCAAGTTGCTGCCCCTACCATTGTTGTGGCACGTGCGGTGTTCGCGAATTCGGTCATTAATACACCGGCCCGTTTGGCCGATGTACACCTTCTTGCAGGTCAAAGGGATCGAATATATGACACGGTTTGCGCAGTCAAAGAATCTTTTTCGATGCTGCGTTTTGCAGGACTTTTTCTTGGGCTGCTTGTTGTGTATACGAGCACACAAGCCCGAAAACTTTCGTGGGGTAAAATACCATTTTTACACCATGTAATTCGGCTACCCTTTTCATGTTGTGAGAACTTGCGTGGAAATAGGGCATGACTTGCACCTTGCAGCGTCCGGGGATTCAGGATTTGCGGGGGGGCTGTTTTAACTTCCTGGACAAGGTTTCGGCTACCGTATGCAAAAGTGTCTCAGGGAACCCTGCGCTAAGAATTCGCTCGACTTGCTGTCGGAAGCTTTGTACCATCGTGTGACAACAGGTGTACGTGCCTCAACAATGGTAGGGGCAGCAACTTGGCGTAACATGTGCGCCGATGCCGTTGCAGCCCGGATCTGAAAAGAGTGTCCATAGTGGGGCGTGGTGTGACAAAGAAGGAGCGGGAGATTATCGAAGCCTTATTGATATATAAGCACGGTTAAAAATGTGTCAGTGAACTGCCTGTGGTAATCACTGAAAAAAAAAAATCGCTTTTCTTAGCGGGCTGCAACACGTGTAAGATTGAGTTTTGTGCCTTGCTTGCCTCCTTGTTGCGTAAGGTGTGGCTTTTTTGCGCATTCGAAAGCGAAGGAATTTTTTTATTTAGCTAGGGTAGTTTGTTTCCAATAAATCAGTTGTAAGTCCAGTGCCGTCCGTGTCTGTATTCTTCCCTTGTGTAGCGTCTTAAACACTGATTCCCACTTCAAAAATATAAAAATAATACTGAAACGAGAAGTTTATGTACGAAAACCCTAACAAGCCACTCAATCTGGTATCAGTCAATATTGTTGAGCAAAACAAAAAACATTAAACGTATTTGATAAAAAATATCAATACATAACTGTCCCCCCTCCCCAGGTGGCCAAAATTAATCCGGAGCCCTCCACAATAGCGGGCATCGTCGCCTGTGTAGCATCGGCGCGTTAAGCCCCACAATCAATCAATCAATCAATCAATCAATCAATCAATCAATCAATCAATCAATCAATCAATCAATCAATCAATCAATCAATCAATCAATCAATCAATCAATCAATCAATCAATAATTAATGAAACAGTGCCCTGATAATTGAAAATAAGCGCGCCTGATGTTTTCGTTGAAAAAAAATATGCGTTGAAAACGATGTTTTGGCCCAAAAATACAAAAAGGTATCCAAGTTCAACTGTAACGAAAGATTCCAATCGATCGCGGGCGAGCGGTGGAATGCGGCAAAATTAGAGTTATAGCAGATCGGAAAAACGGTTCCGGTACGGTAACTTCTACCATCTGGACGCCACCGCGCATGCGCGGAATCCTACCGTAAACCGGAGCGACTTGGCCGGACAGTACTGAGGCGTACCGTGTCCGTCATTCCAAAGCGGACGGCCGCTTTGGAAGAGTTTGGTAGACGTACGCTTGGCTCACGCCTAGTCGAACAGATTATAAATATGAGATCGTTAAAAAAAAAGAGGTTGCAACAAGTGAAATCCGCGCGATTCTGACAGCTGAAGCAGCAAGCGAAACACGGTCCCAACCCAACTGCCGTGGCTTGTGTCGTCGAGCGACGCGTGTACGATAGCCTCTTTTAGGTTAAATAAAGGCGATCCGGCTACATAACTAGTATAAACAGCAACATGGGGCCCGTCTGCAAATCGGCGAGTGATAAACAGACGGTATCAGTGCGAGGGACTCTCAAATACAACGAAGAAGTAAAAGTAGCCAGCCGGATATACTGAGAGCCCAGCTTGACCTGCTGGCGCCATCTATTGAGATGGAGTAGAGATAGAATGCCCGCTTCATGTTCACGCAGTCGCTAGTTCGAATCTTCGTAGGGTATTTGGATATAATTTTTAATACTGCCTTTAGCGCTTTTGAGAACTGAAAACTAATATTTCAGCAGATGTAACGCCACATACTCAAGAAAAATTGTCAAACGACGTACAACCCAAGTCGCTCCCAGTCACCGTAGCATGTCGAGTAGTTACGGTCTGCTACAAGTCTTCAAACGAGCCTTCCCGCTACGGTCCGGTAACGGGTACCACGTACCGTACCGGAACCGTTTTTCCGATCTGCCATAACTCTCTGTTGAATTGACCTGAGCAAACCTCCACCGGGGTTATCGTTGGAGGAGCGATACGGGAGGGTGAAGAGCGTGAGAGGTGGGCGGAATGAGAAAGGAGGCATTTACTTGGCAGGGGCGGGGCGGCAGAAGAGTATCGTCGTTCGATGACATTTGTAGCGAAGTGACCCGATATGAGGATAATTTTTTTTTCAGCTTAATGACGGCGCGAGGGCCGTGGGTGTTTTCAGCCCTCCGATGTAAACAGCGCCGGAGTTTCTTGTTTTATGTAAGTTTTCGGCTGTGGCAAAGATAAACTTCCCCCTGTTCACCACAGAGCCCGAGGATATCAGGAAGGTCCCCAGAGTAAGCGCTCAATACCTGGGTAATAGCGGACGAAAGCGGGCTGTTAATTAATTATTTAAAAACAGCGCTAAGGCGGGACTAAGGAAGGAACAGGCGACACAACCGCTGACGAACAACTATGCCCATTTTAATTCCCTAGTCTCGTCTTTCGCGCTGTTTTTAAACGATATAATGTACCAACAAGCCCTCCACCCTTTTGCTTTTTTAATAAAGTACAACATTCCCAACCACTTTAAGCTAAGCAACATCGCAGAGCCTGGCGTTCCAGAAGAACCAGACGACGAAGCTGATGTGCCCCAGATCTGGAGAATAATGCCTCGCTTTTCCATAAAATAGAGCGTACGTACGTACTGTATATCCTAAGAAGACTTCTGCATGCGCGCGCCCATTTTCGTTCCACTTATCCGCCGGAACCTGCCAACTGCGCGTTCTCCTTTGACAGCTATGATCGCTAGATCTGCGTTACGACCAAGCTGGCCAGCGTACAGATCGCCGCGATATATTATAAAATCAAACTTATGCGTGATGTTATGGCTGTAACAGAGAGTGATTTAAACTGTAGTAGTGACCAAAAATGCTAGCAGAGAGCATTTACTGGCACTAATACAACGACAAATACTGCCTAGCCAGTCGTAAAGAATACTCAGGTATGTGTGCATTGATACGTAAAGTGCTTGCGTGCCACAAGGTGACATAAAAAAATTAATATAATTGCCATATACATGCATGTACACCAGAAACAACCGGGACTGCACTTAGAGGACTGAGAACGGGAGGAAGAATTTCCCCTTGCAGAACACCTCTTATCTGCGGCCGTGAGGAACACATATTGCCCCCCAGACGAGTAAATTATCTGTCTGTTATAAATTCATTAAGTCACGCCTTAACGTACCCGGGAAAGTTCAGGCTCTGTAGCCGCTGCACGACACAGAAAATTCAGCACTGTGATCCTCCATGCAATATCTGTGATCATTAGGGTCGCATTGCGACCCCAGTGATCATAGCCAGGCGGCCTTGCTAAATAAAGCCACATCCAGGTTGAATACAGCTTCCAAGGTCCATGTCAGCGGCCAAAATTGAGCAATAAGGTCTAAAACAAATTCGAATTGGGTTGTGGACATTCGCTCTGGACAGAAATTGCCTAATGTGCTTATGCTAAGCCCTCTCGATTTGTGTCACGACGTTGGATGTTAAAGATATCAGCCTGATGTGGTCAGCAACGAAGCCTTGGCCAATATCCTTATATGGAGGAAGTACTTTGCCGAGTCGGCGACAATGCAGAAGCCCGTGCATTACTAATCGAATAACAATTTTAGTGTGTCATTTGTAATGGCATCCGAACCAGGAGACGTAGCATTAAACTATGTCATGGCGTCGGTGAGCTCTGAGTGACACCTCTGAAAAGTCGTATAGTTTGGCGTGCACGGTCTTTGGCTTTCAGCAACAAGACCTCAACAAGACCCACCAATACAGAACTCGGGTAACCAACCGACTGCAGTCTCTCAAGCTGAGCACGGAAGCTTCCCTGAGCAGCCTTTACGCACGACTTAGTCAGTGGTGGCTCAAAAGACAGAAAGCTTCGTGTTCAACCATCGTCGTCGTTAGGACGAGGGGTACATAATGTTTTAGTGGTTTTAATGGTTTTAAAGAAACAGGATTCTATAAACTATCTGGAAGAAGCCGCCATTATTTTGTACAGTTTTAAATAGTCCGGAAAGGGTCGCACAATTAGGAACGAGTTTTCCTGCCTTGACTCCCTGCAGCAGTTCTTCGATATTAGTATCTGGTTTTATCCGACGATGTTTGTTGGATTTACTGCCCGCTGTTCCAATAAACAAGTATTGGTGTATCGATCCGCCCATTCCAGGACAGTAAAAAGGGCTTTGGCATTGACATATCAGTCTTTCGAGCCTATACTGACTAAGTCGGGCGTACAAACTGTTCAGGAGGGCTTTGATTCTCACCTAAAGAGATTGCAGTCCGTTGGTTACCCGAGTTCTGTCTTGGTGGTGGTGGTGAGGCCTTGATGCGGAACTCCAAATGTCGTGTACACAAAAGACCGCTGGACAGTTTCGAGGGAGAAACCAGTAAGACCATCTTACACACATCGTGTTACGCACAACTTGGACAAGGTGGCAGAGTCATCTACCACTGCACGTAGAAGAAAACAGATCGCGAAAGTGGTTAAAAGTGAGGTTGCACACCACCCGCAATCAACTCTGGGGGCTCGGCGAGTTCACACAAAGTAGTAGTAGTAGTAACTTTATTTGAGCTCGAGGCGTTTTCAGACGCCAGACGGAGTGGTTCCCAGGTCGCGGGAACCGTATTGGGCCAGCAGCTCCTGGCCCCTGGCCGTCAGCGCGAGCTGGGTCGGCAGGGCGGGGCTGGACCGCAAGGTCTCCCATCGCTCGTGGAGTGGGGTAGGGGGGAGGGGGTGGAGGGAGGGTGGGGGGGTATAGGGGCCTTGAGTTCAGTGCACTCCGCCAGTATGTGTGCGAGCGTGCCGCTGTTTGTTTTACAGAATGGGCAGCGGTCCCCCTCGCGTTCAGGGTAAAATGTATGCAACAGGACGGGGTGGGCTAGTGACCCCGCCTGGATGCGCCTGAGTATTGTCTGTTGCTCCCTGGTCAGGGTGCGGTGTGGCTCGGGGAGGGTACGCCGCTCGTCTTTGTATTCGTTCGTAATTTCTTTATATGTGAGTGCCGGATAACACCAAAGAGACTGTATCGTCTACTTCATGCGAAGAGGCCTAGTATCGCAATTAAAAAAAGACTGTATTGTCCGCTTTCCTCCAGCGAGGAAAGCGGAAAATGGCAGGCTTCTTTTTAGGCAGAAAAAGAAACGAACACCGCTGAGAGCCATTTCGTCGTTTGCCATGCAAAATATATCTTTTGAATGTCGCTGCAAAATAAATGCAATTACTCCAGTGAAACGGGCAAAGGTCATAGCAAAGCTTCTTCGAGGTCGCCTGTCTGAGCATTCTTCGTTCCTTAAGAGGCTAGGAGACTAAGACTATGTGGCAGTACTTTAAATTCGAAGGACTTCTAGTTGTAAGTGTCTAGCGGTAAAGAGCAGTAGCCCCCTGAGCTGCATTTCTTTAGTGGTCAGAAATTAAATTGACTGCCGTAAAGAGAGATGAAATTTGATATAATTTGCAAAAGTTCGGACCTGCGATAAAGTGAATGTACAGGACTCGCAATGTTAAACAATTAGAGGGGAATCTCATGCAGATTTGTCCTGGGTGCGCCAGCAACCACCACGGAGTTCAGTAAAGTCGACAGTTGGGCTAGTTGGTGTTGATACATCGTTAAGTAGCGCTTGAATCGGGACAATAGCAGAACCGTCGTGTGTGTCATCTCTGCTATCGTCCCGTTTCAAGCGCTACTTCACGATGTACCCTCACAGAGCCCCAGTGTTCCCTAATACCGATCTTACATGATTCAAAGGCGGTGTACACCTCGTTTATGTGCGTGTTTGTGTGTGGAAGGGGGGGGAGGCACTTTGCTTCAGACCAAATGAAACCATTCTTTCCGTACCCAAGCCCATCAAGTGACTCCGGCATTTCGCAGCGATATTGCTCGGAAGGTGCAAATCCTTTAAGCTGATACAGAAGACAAGCGACGCTGAGTGACGCTTTCAAGCGAAGTTGAGGACAAAGGTAAATAGCCGTTTACGGCCTCTGGGAACTTGCCTAGTAAACTCCCTGTCAGCATTGCCACTTACCGCGTGTATTCGGCGCCAACAGCTCTACTAGTACTCGGTAATTGTGCCCACCACATTAAAGCTTAAATCCTTCATCTTGAAGCTTTTCTCCAGCCGCTTAGAAAATCATGACACCACTCATTTCGTCGCACCTTACAGACTTCCGTGTGTGTGCCAGTCACTTCCCCTCCAGTCGCTCACCGCGGAGCCTTTGCGAACGCGTATGCAGCACTGCGTTAAGCGTGAACCGCATGGAGCGTTTTCTGCTCGCGAAAACGCGCCGCGCACGCCACAGGCGCGCTGCCGCTGCCGCGGAGCCACCCGCACGCTGCGCGCGGCGCGGCAGAAGGCGGAAACATGGCAGCGGCTTCGGCCGCGAAGTGGCATCGGGAGCTCGAGCGACCGCTTCTGAGCGCTCTCTAAAATGCCGCTCAAGACACGCATGAAGTTGCTTGAGCAGTAAAGGAGCTTATAATGTGGGTGAAAATGGTACTATAAAACATCATCCGCGTCGCTACTGAATGCGCCCAAGCAATATCTGCCGGGGTGGTAAGCCTAAAGATCCCCGGCGGAGCCAGCCGACTGTCTCGAGTGCTTTGAAACCGCCGCCATGAGGGGCGCGCCTCCCCATTGGCGCAAGTCGCCAGGCTCCTCCCACTGCTGCGCGCGGTGCGCGTCAAAATCTAGCCAAGGCAGATGCTGCCGCGGGCGCGGAATCGTCGACGCGGGCGTCGAAAAAACGCGCGCGCAACGCCGACGCGCGCAAATCGCGTGAAAAAACGCTCCATGTGGTTCACGCTTTACAGAGTTTTCAACGCCTCGATGACACGCCCCGCCTAGAGGATCTATGAAACACATTTTGCGTTACATTAAGATCCGCATCGGGACCAGCAAATACAAATTAAGTAACGTGTATTTCAATTTAGTTTCAACTTCAATTTTGTTGCAGTAAACCATACATATTTACAACTGGGTTGTAGTAGAGTAAAAGGTCCAAAGGCCGAAGGCGTACGAGGTACCTCCATTGAAGATAAAATAAACAATACGAGCCACATTGCAAAAAAAAAAAAAACGTTTACATAACCATAAAACTAAACAGAACTATCTATATAGAGAATTATGAACTGCACGGAACCATAAATACAAGATCAATATGCGACAGATTTCAAGGTCAACCAAAACGTAACCAACAAGATGGTACAAAACCAAAGTTCACGAGTACGGATTTCTGGGCAAGTTGGTGTGGCAATCTCGAAAAATTCTTAACGCCTACAAACACGGTCAGAGAAGAGAAGGGACACCACACAGCGCTTGCGTGTCCCTTCTCTTCTCTGACGGTGTTTGTAGGCGCTAAGAATTTTCAAGTATAAAATGGTAATTGAACAACCATGCTTCGCCGAAGGCCATTTGTATTCCCAGTGCGGAGATCCTCCCATCATTTCGTCCCCCAAGAACCTCGTGCACGTTTGGCTCCCTAAGGAGAGCAAATGGGCAGAGCAGTCCACGGTGTAAAAAAAAATGCATGAAACCGGTAATACGGTACATCTCACACCCTCATACTCTGATGAAGGACTATTTCGCGCCCAAAGCCGAGAATGGCACGTAGCACATTCCCAGATTTTTCATACATTGCGCGTACTCTCAGGATTCTTGTTGAATTGTTTTATAAAGGCAATGTTCTGCGAACAGCAAGCTTTTCTTTTTAGCCTTAACTTAAACTTTCAGCCAGAAAGGCGGAAAATTGAGAGTAAACACAGCCGTTGCTGTCCGCGGTGAACCATTTTTCTTCAAGTGGAGTAACTGTGGGAGCGTGCGTTCTGTGTGGGTAATTGGTGAACAAATGTTCTTCCCCGCCCACATTGAGAGCAACAGCAAGGCGAAATTCAGCATTTAGTATCATTTTGCTGTGCCCGTGCTCCACCTGTGATGGTGTAGTGGCTGCCATTTGCCGCCTATGTCATGCAGACACCTTCATAAGTCCAAAACACCAGGTATTTTATACAGTTACACGTGAGGGTTCTTCTTTTTAACAATAAAAAATTGCCTAGGCTAAATCAAGTGAGGGCCCTTGGCAAGGGGCGGCGATACTTCATTGACAAATGCCTCTCAGCGTCCGTACTTTCTTAAGAAAGCGTTCCAGTAATGTTTACGCTTGTTGTAAGGGTTGGCTACTATCAGGAATCTTGTGTAGCCAAAAATAGTCACGTGTCTATGTTTCCTTCTGTTTATGGTAATACCACGCACGGGCGACCTTTACGCCTTTGAATGCGTCAACGTCTCACGCGCAAGTTTGTTTATTTCGCCACCACGTTAGCATATATGGTCGAGTAAAGGTTTGCTATATATTTTTTTTTCTGAGTAACACTAGGGGCTAGGATTGCCTGCCGGAAACTTTACGCTGCTTGCAGCGGGCAATTAAGAGGGTAGCAGGGGGACAGGCGCTATTGTGAGCCCATGACTTCAAAAATGAAAAGAAAGAAAGAGAAATGCAACGCTTCTGCTGGCTACGGCATAATTTGAGGACGACACTTACGTAGGACGGTCTTGGTTGACCACTTCATACAGTTCTCCAGCGGCCAGCTGTTTTCGTGGAAGGTTATGTCCTTTTTTTCCGGTTGCAGATCCCTGGTACGAGGTTGGGCGTGACCGTGGTGGCAAACGGACGCGTGTGGCGAACGTCACCCGTAGCGCTAAACGATGGTCAAGACTAACACATAAGACATGAAAACACTGTCCATCTCTAAGCAAGCATCTTTACGACAAACCCCTAGTATCAAGACGAGCAATAAAAAAAAGTGTGCCAGGGCATTTCGAGGTCTTCCAGAAGCAGGCCAGTGAGACTCAATAGCACATAAACATGCAGGTTCCGGCCAATCCGGTAATACAATCTCATGGTGGGGCATACATATCGAACTCTGGGGCCACGCTTAATTATTATCAATTTCCTACGTGATTGATTCACGTAAAAAATCCACTAATTTCTTCATAAACGTATTTACACTTTCATAGATTATATCACCGACATTTTCGTATTTTAGTTTTCTCGTTTAATTCGCACTCGCTAGTTCCATTATGCAAGCCGGGGACTATTCATACATTAAAAAATAGTCGCCATCTCACCTTGCGAAAGTGGATGTTCAGCGAAGCTGTTGTGACGCTACAAATTCTGGTGGGGTAGGGTACGAAAAGTTTCTCGTTGTCTCGGCGGGCTTGTCCGCGCTCGGCTTCTCTGGCGGCAAATGGCGGGTCCTGCCTAGCCTGACGAATGCGCTTGGCGTCTTGGACAAGAACTGCTCTGTTTGGTGACACTAGTCCAACCTATCCTTCAAACGTAATCTGCAAAAATAATCTCTACCAGGAACACACGGGGAAGGGGGGGGGGGTGTAGGGTCCCATTGTCCACATGCACCTTATCATCCATAATGCAGTTTCGGTGCTTGTTTTGTGGTGTTTTTAAACGAATACTGAGCTCTATGCTGTATGCCTGATTAGCCTGACGCATGCGCTCAGCGTCTTAGGCGAGAACTGCTGGGTCCTGTCTGAGTTTTTGTTTACGACACGAAATTTTCCGACCAACTAGAGGCTAACCGCTTCGCTGTAAAACTGTCTCTCAAATTGGCGGGAGGAATTTGTCCACATCTTGGGCATTGAGGCTGCTCAAGAGGAGTGGTAATTTGGAAATTCTCTGTTGGCTCGGCGAGGTGGAGCGTAAAAGTGTGGGGCGCGGGTTTGATCACTTGATCACCACTTCTAAAAACTTGCGAATTTTCTTTGGTTCATTATGAGGTTTAAAGTACCGACGCTACAGAGGCGATGAGGCGCGCCACAGTGGAGGGCTCCGGATTAATTTTGACCACCTTGGGATGTTTAGCGTGCGCCGAAATCTCGAACACATGGCATATATTCCTTTGAGGCAGTAGCCTTAGGTGCCTCATTAAGCGCGAGAGGTGGTCGTAGCCGTCGCCGTCAGTGACAACACGAATGGTGGCCAAAATGGCCGCCAGTGTAAAGGAAACATAAATTGAGTTCGTGTGGAAGCTCAGCCCGGGCCGCTGGAGCAGTACCCAAGTGCTCTAACCACAGCGCTAACCCGGTACCCTAGCAGTATGGATTCTGGAACAAGCGGTAGCTTTAAGGTACGTGCACACTAGCGCCGAACTTGCCGTGCCGCCCTGCCGACGGCTGCCAGCGGCGTCGCCCGCGCAGCGGATAAAGGCTAGGCGCAACGCCGCCGGCGACCGTCGGCAGGGCGGCACGGCAAGTTCTACGCTAGTGTGCACGTAGCTTTAGGCGTGCGCCGTGACAGGTGCATGTGATGGCACGTGCGTATAACGGCTCCACGCGGAGGAGAGCTGTGACTGTGGAGAAGCTGCAGCGTCAAGTGTGCTCAGGCTTCCTGTCGGAGTGATTCAAGTCAGGACTCAGAAGGAAACGAATAGATAGGCGAAAACTCCATGTAACAGTTTAGAAGCCCGTGCTAATCGCTAGGTGTTCGCCTTCAAACAACACACGCAGAGACTTAAGCGCCCGAAGAACACTGAACCTGTGATCTGATATTTTGCAGACGTACACGGTCGCACGAGGAAGAAATCGACGTTGGCTGCAGCTGCACTGGAAGCTTTTCACGTCTACTGGAAAAAAAAGTGTCAAATTGTAGAAATTTTCGTGTTTTTTTTTTTGTTTTCGCGTATGTGCATATCTTGGAGGAAGCACTCAACCTTAATAAAAGTATCTTTAGGATAGACTAATTTAATCGCAGTAAGTTTTGTCCGGCCCAAACATTTCTGTCTGAGCCTTAATCCAACGCTTTCGAGAAACTTCTAGAAGCCTGTGCCCCCTTAGGTGATGCCGCCAGCCGCTGTGTAGCCCAGAACCAGCTTCCGGGCTTCACGGTTTGTTGCGTATTTTGTATTAATAAAGGCGATCCCACTCTCGACAAAAAAGCCTTCTATTTTGTTTGGTTTCTGTGGCCGCAACTTCGAGCGGTCGTTCTCGAATCCCTGTCTCGAGTGCTGCTTGCGTGTGACCGCCACGTACAGGAATTTTGATAAATTCCCAAAGGACAAATTCCGGATAAGGCGTAAGCATTCGTTCAAGCCGCACATTCCCGTACGTACACATCGACGTATTCAGCTTGACCGTGAATTATTCCCAAACTCATTAAATTCCAGAAGTAAATCACAATCGCAGTCGTAATCGTAATCAGAGCTCAGTACTCATAAATGTCATGTATACCCCATATGACACCATTGCAAAGTTACAGTCATAAGCGTCGAACATAGTTAAGAGTAGACTGTCATATGTCACAGTAGCCAGAATCAAAACAGGAGGGTCATAACATAAATGTAATAATCTGCCACACGACCCAATCTATCCTACGGAGTGCATCGTGACGCGTGTTCCCACCAGACATATTTCGGGGCAAGTAGGCTAGGAATGCTTACGCATGAAAAGTGATTTGTGAGTGATAGTCGCCAAGGAACGTGCAGCTGCTGCCCGGGGTTTCTGCAGGACGTTCATATCGTGAGCGGCCGTCTGCGGCACGCTTGCAGCGAGAAATCGTTCGAATACAGAACCCTTGACATAATTAAGTCGTGCTCCCTCGTCAAACCAGAGTGGTATGCCGATTGCACCCTTTCTTGCACGAGGATGTGCTTGCGAAGCTGAAATCTTGAGGCCGTTTCTCAGAAATTTGTCCTGACCCCCCCCCCACACACACGCACACACACGCACACACACACACACACACACACACACACACGCACACACGCACACACGCACGCACACACGCGCACACACACGCACGCGCACACGCACGCACGCGCACACGCACACGCACACGCACACGCACACGCGCACGCGCACGCGCACGCGCACGCGCATGCCCACGCACAAACACTACTGCGATTGATTTTTTTATTTACCATGTTTTAACAACAATTAAGTGAATCACTCAATTGTGTGTATTGCGCCAATGCTCCGCTTGGTCCGCTCCGCTTGGTATGCTCCGCTTGGTCGGGTAGTCATTTTCTGTTGTTTCGAAATATTGTTTACAGCATGACATTTACGACTGTTCCTTCTCGAAGAAAAAGAGCACTTATCGACCTCAAACCCAAGGTACAAAAAACACGATCAGCTTGTTTAAGGCAGTTAATTCTCTCCGGCTAATTTTTTTGTCGGCGTTCTTTTATTTGATTCTTCAGCGTCTTTCTATTAATCAATGGAAATAATTTAAATCAGCCCCCTGAGGTTCGTAGATAAATTTTCTTTCGTACATAAAATTCTTTTGAGGTATGTAGCTCACTTCTGAAGTTGTGCCCTCTTATTAGTCATAAAACGCCGAGCGTGAAAATGTACTATTATCATAGGAAAGCTGCTAATGGAGCTATGGCCTGATGCCACGTAACACGCAGGACTAGTAGTTACCACTGCGATGATAGCTATTATTGGCCCCATCCCGCAAAAGGAAGTGCAGCTAATGCCTACTTCGTAAACGCCTGTTTCAACGTGACACGTAAAAAAAAAACACATCACAGCGTCGCGTTCGCGATGTTTGCAGCGCACTGCCATTTGCAGGCGAAAAAGGTTTCCCCCTGGCAGTATGAAAGAAACCAAGAAAGCGACGGGTACACAACTGTGGCGGCCCCACCTATTACGCGCCTCGGTTTGTGGTCCCCGTCAACAGCATGGCGGCGCATTCTCTTTGTCCTGCAAATGGTGAGATTAGAATCGTTGTTGTTTATTTACTCCTTCCCCCATGCGATCCAGCGCGAGGGGCCGTCGGTTTTACGCATGAGCCCATACTCCTATACTTGAAGGTTCGCGTCGTGGTAAAGGTCAGCCATTGGCGCATGCCATCCAAAAGCTGATATGGCGCTGTTTCACGCAAGCACTGCTTTACATACCTCCGCATTAGAACGTACACGCAAAGGGGTTTTAGCGGTGGCAGTGTAGCGTAAACGTTTGTTAGGTAAAGAAAAAAAGCTAGAAATGCGAAGAGCGGGTGGAACCCTCAGTCCAGGGCTCCAGTGGCAGCAGCCGCCGCTTCAGCGCGGTTGGTGTCGTAGCTGATCAGGCGCCGATGCGCAGGTGAGCTGCTCTGCCCAGGCTTGGAGCGTTGGGCTGAGAGAGATTGGGAGGAGGGGGTTATGTACGCAATGCCTTACACAGTGCGGCGGATCGCAACGTCTCCGCAGAAATGGCACACTGCGGGTCGGGGATCATTGTGGTTGGTGTGTTAGTCGGAGTAGGCAATGAATTTGTTTTGTACAACGGCCACTAGCATTGCTATAGGTCTCGGCAGGAAGATTGAAGCCCTTCTCTCCCCCTATTTTTTGTCATTTCCCAGTGTTTCTCGTCAACACAAGCACTGCAAAAAAAAAAAAAAAAAAAAAAAGGCCACGCGTCCGCTTGCTCCGCTGCAAATGTGCTGGACAGACGATATTCCTCTGCCGCTCCTGCAACGTAACACGCTCTCATATTTCCTCCTCCAAACGTCCAAGCTCATCCCTGCCTCTCACTCCTCTCATGGTTAATGAAATGCCAATTATCTGAATTCAATTCAATTTTTCCTCGCTAGACTGTGTAGCTTGCGCGGTATTTGGTGGAAGAGCGTGAAAATTCGTTTTTTTTGTGTGTAAAGGCTGTTTTTTTTTTTTCATTCGATATCGTAAAAATGGGCAGATCCCGCGTATTCTGCCTAATTGATGTCGAACACGAGGACTAGGTGGAATCGAATGTATTGTAAGGCAATTCCTGTCTAGGCATCTTAAGCATGAAGTTGACAACACTGAACGGGCTCATCGCGTAGGTCGCAGTGGACCTAATTTCATAGGCCACTACCTAATTGTAATATTTCTGTACTTTAAATAAAAAACAGTGGCTCTGATCTGAGTGTTCGACCTAAACTAGAAAATCTTGAATCACACGAAATATTGCCTGAGGAGGATTTGTACCCGAAGGTTCAGTTTGCCGGAATAAAACTGCGGGAATTCTGAAAGGCAAACAAAAATGACGGAGGAAGATACAATGGACGTTTTAACAAGCTGCACATGGAAAACGGCCTATACCGTTATGATTCCTCCCCAAACCAAGCTGTGGAAAACATCCAGGGAGGCAAAGGAGGAGGCCATCGTCGATAGAAAGCCAATATATTTACATTTTCTACAGAGAACCGGGTGCTAAGCAGCCGTGTTGTCGCCTCTCCTAGTCGTCTTCATCTTCTTCGTCCAGGTGTCTGTTGAGCTCGGTGCAAGCTTCCTCTTCGTCTTCTCCAAAAGTTTATACACAAGCCGTTCAAGACTCTGCAAAGAAAAAAAAAGGAAAACCGCCCTCCTCTAAATGACACACTTGTAGAACCTCTTGCAGCTCACAAGCAATACCCCCAGTTTCCTTACTTCTAGCGAACTTCAGCAGTATTTTTCCAAAACTGGATGCCTTTAAAGCTTTCATTCCCACTCGTGTTCAGGCGATATCATGCGCTATTGGCACAAAAACATGGCTCTCCGATGAAATAGCGAATAAAGACCTTACGCTGCCTTCGACCTTTGAAATTTTCCGCAAGGACAGGGGCGACTCTCGCGTGGGCGTCGTACTGATCGCCGTTAAAGACTATTGTCGCCCATCGCTAACCGACGTTGATTCACCTTTAGAAGTAGTCTGGGTGAGTGCTCACATTGACCATATACTCTTCGTCCTAGGTGGCTGTTGCCGTCTCCCTGAAAGTCGCGCCGATTTTATTGACATTTTGAACGACAGTATAGACATAATATAGGCACGATCTTAAACCAATTTCCAAGTTGTGTACTAATCATAGGAGGGGATTTCAACTACCCAGGCACCCACCTCGGTGGCTCAGTGGCTAAGGCGTTGTGCTGCTAAGCCCAAGACACGGGTTAGATTAACGGCCGCGACGGCCGCTTTCCTGATTGAAGCGAAAAGCGGAAGCGCCCGTGTATTCGAGATTTCGGCGCACGTTAAAGATACCCAGGACGTCAAAATTAATCCGGAGCCCTCCACTACGGCGCACCTCATCGCCTGTGTAGCGTCGGCGTGTAAAACCCCACATTCAATAAATCAATCAAATACCCCGGCATAGATTGCTCCCCATATTCCGCCACTGCGCAGAATAATCGCCTAGATAGTCTCAGTTTCTTTCCCGGAATTAATTACCACCAACTTACAGAAATAGTTTGTCAACCAACGCGGGGCCATCACTTATTACATCTCATCATAACGAATCAGCCTGACGTCAGAAACGCGCATGTTATGGATAAAATAAGTGTCCCATAAAGCATTCATTGATCGGTATCAATCCCGCCTGTTATCAAAACTAAAACACAGAAACACAACTTCAATTACGCCCGCACAGACGCAGAAAAAACGAGCCATATGCTACAGTCTTTAACTGAAAAACTAGAGACTGGCTTTCAGAATCATACACAGAACGAAAACAGGTCTATCTTTCGTGAGAAATTAAAAGTAATAATGGCCACTTGTGCGCCAAAAACAGTGATAAGCTACAGGTCGAATGACCCGGGCATGGTTTACACGAAATGTCAAACGACTTTTAAACCGAAAAAAAAAAGAGCGTACAGAAAGGCAGCTTGATCTGATGATTGGGAAGTTTGGCAGAAGTATAAAATGGTTTCTACTTTAGCTGAACAATAATTAGTGAGGCAAAACACAAGTATTTCAATATTACATTACCAAGCCTAATAAAAAGTGACCCCCGAAAATTCTGGAACATTGTAAACACAAAGAACAATAGCTCAGTACCGGTCCTGAAAAATGCTACGGGGGATGCGCTATCACTTGAATAGTGTATCGAGGAATTGAGCCAGGCCTTTGTTGAGGTTGTCACAGCCGAGCTGCCTCTCAGTGACTTTTTGAGAGGGCCGCAACCGAACACACCCCATAGTTTCAAGCCGATTGAAATTAAAGCCCATGGCGTGACATGCGCAATTGACCGCCTAGCTTTCAAGACTAGTCCTGGACCTGACAATATAACTGCAAGGCTCCTAAAATTAACTAGCCCACACTCACCTTACGTACTTTCACTGTTTCAACAATCACTGCAGTCAGGTTGCTTGCCAGAGGACTGGAAATTTGCTCACAGACTCATTTTTAAAAAAAAATCCGGCGACAAAACTGTTCCCATAAACTACAGGCCCATCTCTCACTTGGTGCAATCTGTTGCAAGTAACTTTAACATATTCTTTTCACGGATATAGTCAACCCCCTCAACAAGAACAATTTCTTTGTCAACAACCAGCATGGGTCTAGAAAAAATCTTTCTTGTCAAACTCAACTTTTTGAGCTAGGTACAGACCTCCACGTTTTACAGCCCATGTCCCGTTGCAGCGATGTCATCTTTATTGATTTATCGAAGGTTTTGGTCGAGCTACCCTAAGCGCCTAACAATTAAAATTAGAATTATAATATAGATGGAAGTACAACAACTTTGACGAAATTAAAAACAAAACGATGGCAATCATTAAAATAAATGACTATGTCTCTAGCCCTGTCGCTGTTCTCTTTGGCGTTGCTCAGGGGTCGGTGCTAGGCCTTCTGTTTTCCATTTATACCAATGATATAGTTATAATATTTCCTCGTCCATTCGCCTATTCTCCGACGACTGCGTGATTTTTCAGAGAAATAATTACCTATAACTGAGGACGTTCCTTCACTCCATCTCGATTTATCAACATTAGCCGAATGTTGGAAACGATGGCAGTAGGAAATAAACACACAAAAAAAAAAAACACGTGCGATTTTCTTCGGTAGCGAGCTCAAACTCCTATAGTTATATAATCAATTATTCGGAAATTCAGGCACTTTCCTCCTTTAAATACCTTGAAATCACATTCATCTCTAACTAAAACTGGGCGTCTGATATACAGAAAATGACGCCGAAAGCGTTTAAAAAATTTGGTTTGCGCAAGCGTAGCCTTCATCTTAGCAGGATGGCAATTTGGGCGAGTTGGTGTTGATTCATCTTGAAAATTAGCGCGGAAAGACGTTGACTAAGAAGAGAAATACACAGGACAGAAATACGCCTTCATCTTGTTAACTCTGAAATGAAGCTTCAAGCGTACAGTGCTCTTCTTCGCCCTTCTCTAGAATATGCGGAAATATAATGGCATCCTAATCAAATTGATATCATCAACGTGATAGAATGGGTACAAAACAAAGATTTATTCTGTCCTTATTTTCCCGAAACCAAAGCGTATGTGCCCGAAAGAATAAAGTGAATCTTCCTACTCATATTCTGCGCCGTCAATATTCAAGGTTACGTTTTTTCCGTACGCTCTACCATAATCCACCGGCCTTCGCTCGCAAATTTATCTTTCCAGCAACATATGCGTCTGCACGCATCGACCACGCTTACAAAGTTAATTCTGTCTTCATAAGAACAAGAAAGTATCAGTATACTCCTGTTGTATCAGCAATAAATGAATTAAATTCTTTACCTTCAAACATTGTCACGTTAAGAGACGCTTCGGCCTTTGAAACAGCGCTCCTTGTCTTTTTAACGATTCAAGACAATTTTTAATTTGCTTTGCATCGTGTTTTCTTTTTTTTCTTCTTCTTATTTCAAGGATGTAACAATGAGCGTTCCTGTTGGTGCAGTATTATATCACTTGATATTGGTCACTACGCAATGTTGTATTTGTTTGCAATGCTTCATGCTGTACGTTGAAATTGCTGGTGTAATTGGAGTGTAGTTATTGCATTTTCATTGCATTCTGTGCTTTGCTGCATGTGAAATTGTATTTTTGGTGTGGTTTACCTATGTACCGCCTCCCCCCCCCACCCCCCCCCGCATGTAATGCCTGCTCGGGCACTTAGGGTACTATAAATAAATAAATAAATAAATAAATAAATAAATAAATAAATAAATAAATAAATAAATAAATAAATAAATAAATAAATAAATACAATTATGTGGGAGTCGCCGTAAAGAGGAGGTTTGAATGGCGTTTACATCGTCACTAATGTCAGTGTCCTGCTGAACTGCAAGTTGAAGTCAAGTAGTACCGCTTGAAATTATTGCTCGGGCGTCATGGCAAAACTGGGTTGAGACGGAAGTGCGAGGCATTTTTGTTCGCTCGTGGCTTCTGGACGTACTTCTCACGACGCTGGTCGTCTTTTATTGCCGCCACGCGTTGTTCCTTTAAAACCCGTATTTGAGCCAGCGTACCCAGCATGCATTCTCGGTCTGCGCCACGTTTCGCTGTTGCCGAAAACGTTCCTGTTCTGCGTCATGCTTCTTTCGTGCCTGGATGCCCCGGGTGCTGCGGCAACCCTTTCGACGAAATTTGCTAGAGCGTGTTCGCGTTCTCTTCGGACGCAATTATTAATTAATTAATTAATTATTATGATGGTTTTGTGTGGAACCAAGAATGGTCCTTTTCGCCACCAGAGCGGCGGGCGAAGAGGAGCCGCCGGGCATGCGCTGCGCACTCGCTAGTAGAACAGCAGCACCAAAATACAAACTAAAGGCCGCGAAACAGGCCAATAAAGCTTCGCTCTAAAGCCGGCCTACAGTGTATTCTAAATAAAAAGACCGTTGCTTCTGTCGATTGTGTACTGAAATCTTGTCGCAAACACGCCTGAGGTTTCTTTGGCGCTGTATGAAGTGAACATGTATGACACATGCCAGTGGTTTTGGTAGTGTGGAAGGGTCTTGCCTATACGTAATTTTTGCTCAGTTTTGTCTTCTGGACGGGTGGTTAAATGGGTGAGAGGCAGGTAGACGAACAGACCGAAATTGTCGCATTCGTATACAGTCCAAGAAATATTATATATAGTCTTAAAAAATTTGGAGCCGTTCCACTCTGTAAAATTAGATGACCAGCGAAGCTTTCTAGCACGAAATAAAGCTTAGACGG
The DNA here is from genome assembly GCF_048455015.1 of Haemaphysalis longicornis. Taxonomy (NCBI): domain Eukaryota; kingdom Metazoa; phylum Arthropoda; class Arachnida; order Ixodida; family Ixodidae; genus Haemaphysalis; species Haemaphysalis longicornis. The sequence goes on along the minus strand of NW_027526203.1, from coordinate 220,423,660 downwards.
AATTTACGTAGAAAGTATGAAAAAGAAATTATTTCTCTTGAGCGTTGCGTTGATGGTCATCCCTAAGAAAGACGTACATACACGCACACACCTTAAAAATGGTGCGTGTTGATAAGTAATCTACGCGAAAATACATATCCAAGCGATAGGATTTTAGGCGGGAGGTGTAAGTCACGGTTTGATTTTGAAAATAGGCCTTATTATTTACTAATCTACGCAAGATGCATATACAAGAGTTGGGACGTATAAGCTTGAGGTCCAAATCATGTTTTGAACGGCGTGCGAGTTTCGTCGTGACAGCATAATAATAGCTCACTCGGGGACGATTATTTTCTGAACACCTCGCGCTTCAAAGACACGTCGAGCTGCGGGAAGGGATGTGGGTTAGTGGTCACGAAAATTACACGGAACCCTACCCATACATGCTTGGCTTAAAATAGTGAGCTGAGTAAAGCTAGAGTGTATGCCTGAACGCGAAGAAACAGTCGCAAGAAAAACAGGATGTAATTCTCAGATAACCAAAAAAAGGTACTGCGAAAATATAGAAACCGTTTGAAAATACAAGCGCTGCTTATATTCCGCGAGCTCTTAATGTATCTGCTCGGCATGTCTCGGCATGTACCTCGGAATGTACCGGCACAACGTGTCTCTGCTAATTTTAAGGCTCCGCTGAGTGGAAGCGTGCATGTAGATCCTATTTCGCCGGTTGTGTGCGCATGGAAAGTGTAAACAAGAGCGGTACGGTTTTGTTGGGTTCTTCAATATTCAACGACCTGCATCGAAGCGGCAATAAGCCTGCATTACTACGATGAACAAGCGGCGATCCGTAAGCAGCCACCGAATGGCAAAGAGCCTTTGAACAGCGAAAAAAAAAAAAAAACTGTGGCAGCTTCGTACCAATGGCGTGAAGACAAGGCAAACCGCGAAGCTGGCGGCCCCACTATAGTTATTTTTTGTTCGGCTAAGTTTATGCGTGGTTATGCTTGGAGTCTCGGCCAATTTTTCAGCTTGGTTATGCTTCAAGACTCGGTCAAGTTTTCTACGTGGCGTCGTCGTTAGCCCCCAAAAAAGCAATGGACACTCGGTCATTCAAGTATGTACAATGTACGTGTGTCCACCGGCTTTGCGGTGAAGCTCGAAGAGTAGCGGAGGGCGCAGCGGAACGAGCATTTGCTCAAAATTTTTGTACTCGTTCGGTGACCACCGTTCGGCTCCTTTGGCCTGGCATGAGGGACACTAATTTAGAAATTGATTAGCGTTATCGCTTCTCACCTTATTGGCTTTTTTTCATTTTGGCATTAATGCTTCCCTTTGCACCCTCAAAACAGCACCAATCGTCGTAACAATCGATAGAGGGAGCCACCCCGCGACGCGCTTCCAAAGCCATGCTTGTACCATTTGTATCGCGCCTCCGATAGGTGGCGACACGAGTCCCGTCCGAGACGGGCGAGGCAATGCTGCGGTAAAGCTGCGATGCAGGACCGCGCGGTGACGTCATCGCCCGTTCGCCGGCTCAACCGCCAGTTGAAACAGCATCGCTGTTATAAAAAGATTGGGGAAGAATGCACCTACACTCCAAGAAAATGCTGATGTTCAGCTTCCCTACAAAGCCCTTGACTGACCTGCCTATGCAGCTAAAAACAAAAGTTTGTCAAATGAATATGTGTCGAGCGCACAGTTTGCCTCAAAAGTTCGCTTTGCGCTGTGGCAATACGCAATGCAAGTACGACGTTCTGCACTGCGCAGTGCACAGGTTTAGTCAAATGGTGGGCACGGTGCGGTCATTCAGCGGATTTGCTTTGTTGGGGGCATGGGTTGGTCGCTCGAGTGCATTGCGGTAAGTGGAGCCACGGAATCGGCTCAGAGAGGTTGGTCGGAAAGCGGCCTGCATTGTTTCGTCACTCCGCCGCCAGAGGCCGAAAGTGTGCAGTCTCAGTTCGCACTTCAACAACATTTGGAACCCACTTAAACAGGCATTCAGGCGTTAGCACGTACATTAGGCTGCTTCTCCGTATAAAGCGGTAGCCACACGCACGCGCCTGCCCACGCCAGGTGAGGATGTGGGCGAGCAGCCAACGAGAGGCGTACGAGCGCGCGCCGTCCTGGGGCCGAATTCTCGAAAACGACGCGGCGTCGTTTTGAAACGACGGGGTAGCGCCATGCAAATGCATGTGTACTAGGGTTGGGGCCGTCGCTTTTGGGTTCTCTGCAGGAGGGTGAGCCGCAGAAAAGCGCTGTGTCAAGGGCGCGAAACGACCCCCCCCCCCCCCCCCCCACCCCCTCGTCGTTTTACTTGTCGCTTCGCGCCCTTGCCACACCGCTTTTCTGCGGCTCACCCTCCTGCAGAGAACCCAAAAGCGACGGCCCCAACTCCGGTACACATGCATTTGCATGGCGCTACCCCGTCGTTTCAAAACGACGCCCGTTTTTTAGAGAATTCGGCCCCTGGTCTCCTCGGGCGCTGCGCGATTTGTCATCTCACAGCCCTGGTCGGAATTGCCCAACAACAGCTGTTATAGAGCGCTATTGATGGAGCTCCAAATGCTATTGCATCGCATACCAGGTGTTGAGCGAAAACTTTGAACATTTTTCAGAGATATACTCTTCGGGACAAAAAGAAGGCGCCTTGGAAGAAAGCTGTTAGCTGCGGGGGACATCAGTAAGTGTGAAAAATTAAAGTGCAAATTAAATCAGCTAAGCTAATATTTCAATGTCACTGATCAAGTTTTTAAGGCGCAAATTTTGCTGGTTTCGTGACTAACGAGTTTGTAGCACGAAGAGGACGATGCCTATGAGTTTGTAAAGTGGCTTAAAGGAGTCATGAAGAGAAAACAAAAGTTTGTTTTATTCGAAAGATTAGGTGTTTCATAGTACCCTAAGCGCTTTCCCGGAAGCAAATCATGCTTTATTCACTGAGAAATAAGGCAATTTGAGCCAAAATTTTAAATCTCCCGCTAAATTGCACATTTCGTGACGTGAACAATGGCGTCATACGAGCCGGTCCATGAAACATACTTATATGTCGACTCCATATAGCACCCACACGCGGGAATCAAACAGGAACCGGAACTCGTGCCGGAACCGAGACGGCGGTCATTTTAGAAAAATACTAGTTAAACCTAGTGCACCCGCAGCCCTAGTCATGGAATCGCCTGATCCGGAGAACAAAACTCTCGCCGAGAACCTCGGGCTTGCATTTAACAACCTCACACCACTTGAATGCTCAATTCTTCTAAGTGCACGAGCGGTAGGAGTTGTGGGATACGCGGATGGACCGGAAAGCGACCATTCCGCGGTAGCCACAACAGGCACCGCTGCCTCGTCAGCCCCGTCGCGACGGACGAATACAGACTGGTACGTATGTGCCGTATTTTTATTACGGTTAATAATAGCTCAATTTCAGTAGCAGTATCGCTTATGCCAGTTTGCCGGTGTCGTGTATGGAAAGCCGTTCGCGCTAGCTCTCTGCTTCGACCAGGAAGATACGAGCGTCAATGCGCGGTGTGTATGGCATTTTTCCCCCAAGGTCAGAGCGCTTTGACGGCGATTTGACGAAGTCGGCGACGAGCGCCAGCATGTCCCAGGAGTGAGCTAACTTAAGGGTCCCTGCCGTAATCACTTCCTCGGAAATGAAGCGAGCACACTCGTACTTCCTTTAGCTCTCTTTCTCCTCCGTTTGCAAAGTTCACAAAACGTAGCCACTTGCTTCGCCGAGGTTCGTCGTTGGGCAGCACATGAAAGGAGATCTCCTCACCGGAGGCGATGTCGCACTTCCTCGACGATTTGCCCGTACTACATGGGCATTTCAAAACGTAGCAACGAAATTTTATTGTAAAGTACTCGAACAAACTGAAGTTTTCAGTGGTTGTAAACTGGAAACGAGCTCCTAACAATAGCAGCAAGTTAACACCATTCCGAAACTGCGACGACTGTCACTATCTCGTCGCTGCTTGCTGTTCCTTACTCCCCTCGTTTCTATTTTTACCTTTGCTGGTTGTCGATATGACGGCCAACCTCCTGTGAAGGGATTACGATACCAAGCAAGCTCGCGGCTGTGCGTGCTGGGACGGTTCGTTGGCCCCGAAGAGCCTCGAACCCGAAAATTCGTCTGCGCGACGGTGGCGACGGCGAGATGTCGAGTTCGGCTGGCGGTAGTTTCGTACGCATTGGCGTACACGCTTGCGTGTTTATTCGAAACGTCAACCGTTTACTCCACCGTTCTTCGTGTCATAAAAGGAATGTGCAGTATGTTTAACGGGCATATAGCTCACTATGCAAACTGGTAAGCCCTGCCTAACTTGCGTTTGCTTTTGCCGGCCTTCGCCAATCGCAGAGCATTCTCGTGTGACATCATAGGTTCTGTTGCGGGAAATGAGCTGGTGGGTCGCATGGTCATTCCCTTTTTTCCTAATTATGTAGCTTATTTGAGCGAAGTTTGTGTTAAAAGTGGTGTCAGTATGGTTCTAACGAGGCAATCTTTCGAATGAACCAAACTTGTGTTTTCTCTTCATGGCTCCTTTAACAACTGCTGGTGACGTGTCGCAATAACTGCGCTGGCCATTTGGAAATGTTTGAGCTATTTTCGCTCCCCGTCACAAGCAGACGTTGTGTTTGCACTAGATTTCCGGGTGAGGTCTTCTTTCAGATAAAGTAGAACACCTTAGGTTGAGAGATGTCCGCGGAAGGCATACATCACTTCCGGGAAATAGCTCTTGTCCTTGATGTGGGGGGAAAGTCGGCTGTGGACCACGTGTCCTAGTAGGCTCCCAGTAAAGCATGTGAGGGATATCTACTAGCAATGTGAGTTTTAAAACAAATTCAATGAGACCGTCGCTACAGTCGCCATTCCGCAGGCAAACAGTGTTTAGGAGGTAGATATAAACCCGGTTGCAAAGCTCCTTTTTTTAGCCCTTAAGATACAGCGGGTGTTTCCTCCAGTATAAAATCTTGCCCATAAAACCTTTAACTGTGCAATATCAGAAGACTTAAAAATCTCCCTTTTTCGTCAATGCAGATTTCTTCCTGGTATCACCCATTCTGTGAAATACATTTTGTATATGACTGAGATTTGTGTGCGCGTCATCCGACATCTTTTTTTCCCTATCATCTGGCGTAGTAAGGCAGCGCGACGGCTCGGCTAACATCGCCATTCTTCATTTAAGTTATTCTCCATCTCTCTATCCTTTTGTCCCGACGTTACCACCACAGCACTCCCGAAAAAAGGAGATCATTATCTATAAAGAAGAGTGTCCCTAGTACTGACTGTCAGTCTGGCTGGCTGACTGAACATCCAGTTTAAATTGCAGAACCGAAAGACTTAAAATATCTGCAGCTCATTTGTCTCACAGCGCAGGGGCTTACTGAGGCTGTATTTTCGGAAATAACATTCTGAAGGAAGGAAAAGGAGTAAATTGTGTGTTCATGAATTTGTGGTTACCTATATTGCTTGGATGTTACGATACCGAGCCGGTTTATACTGACTGGTGTAACTCCTACATTTGAATAAAAGGTGGCTTCACAGTTGCGGCCTAAGCAACCCTGTGGGATGAATGTGGATTTTTCAGTAAATTTGGTGTTTTATGGAATCCTCGTTATCCGTTCCTCCTTTAAATATATTGAATTTGTTTTTGCTGACAAATGTTGCCCATACAAATGCACAAAAATAATGTTAAGAATGTTGCCCTAAGATGCCGCTAAAAGGAGAGAGGAATTGGCCTTGCTTTGTGCCCTATGAACGCTGCGGGGCTACGACTCTGATTGGGTCGGCACCACTCACCGCTCTCCCCGTCTTGTCTTCGCTCCTGGTCTATTGTGTCGTCTCTTCAACCGTTCTATTACTCATTAGAACTGGTTCTTGATTGATTGATTGATTGATTGATTGATTGATTGATTGATTGATTGATTGATTGATTGATTGATTGATTGATTGATTGATTGATTGATTGACTGATTGATTGATTGATTGATTGATTGACTGATTGATTGATTGATTGATTGATTGATTGATTGATTGATTGATTGATTGTGATGTTTAACGCGCCGAAGGTACACCTGGGCTAAAATATGCGGTGTAGTGCAGGGCTTCGGATTATTTTTGATCACCTGAGAATCTTTAACGTGCGGCTAAGTCTTGACATATGGGCGTTCTCACTTTTCACCTCCATCTCAAAAGCAGCCACTGGGGCAGGAATTGAACCCGCCTCCTTGGACTCAGTCGCACGACGCCTTAGACCCTGAGCCACTTCGGGGTATGGAACAGCTTTTACAAAGCGGGCCTGATTTATTATGGTATATTAACGAGCCGACACGGAAGTTGAAAGCAAAATAGAAACCGCTGCCTTCAAATCCACGGTAACGTTTCGCCATACTGCAGTGGTAATCTGGAGCCTTTCTTTCCTCAGTTTGAGAGTCGGTTTGACCCGAAGTTTCAGCACCTACTACACATTGGGTTAAGAGTTATATGAAAACTAAGTCATTGCAAAAAATAGGGGGCTTCATAGTAATACAGTTACTTACTGAATTTTAATGATGCTGACATCATAATTTGCTGAATGAAACTGTGAAGCGCCCCTGTGAAGAAAAATAGAGGGAGGGGAAAACGTGTTGTAGCGTTCTTTGCCAATATCCTCATGTGTCATCCGGAGGGGAAGATATATTTTGCCAGCTAGAAGAAGCATTTCTGTGAGGAGGCTTAGCCTTTGTGAAGATCAAACAAGGGTGACGCTCAAGCAAATGAATGGCTATGTTGTACGCGCTACAACTGCGCAAGGGGACGGTGAAAAACTTAACGAACCCAGGATTCCTGCCCAAGCGCCTCCGCGGAGAGCAGCGCCTTCTGTCGGCGTGTGGCGGCGCGACGCTCCGTAACTGAAGGGAGCGAAAAATGAAAAATCAATAGCTCCTCACCCAAACCAGTGAGCTAATTGCTCTCCCGGTTGTATGCAGAACAGCTTTCACTCTCCATTACTGTATATTTTCAATCATGTAACTCGAACGATGCGTGTTACCTGGGCATGTAACTTTTTGTCAATGGCGTCTATGGGCAGTATCTGAAAAATGGACCACTTGGCTCTCCTAAATCGAGCACTGTGTCGCTGCAAGATCAGATATCCAATTGCTCTCCCGGATTTGAGTACTACAGTATGTTAACTTCAAGACGTCATAAAATTCCACGTGATTGGTTCACAGAAAAATGTTACTGGGCACTTTTTGTCTGGAGTCTGATGCCAGGTTAGAGAGTGGGAACGTGTGGTGCCCTCTCTCGTAGTGGCCGGCATCCTCTACAGCCCCCATAGCTTCCGCGGTCGGCTGCCGGCGGCGGGCCGCCGGCAGCCCCGCTCGGCTCCAGTCTTTTCGGTGCAGGACGTTTCGGTACAGTGCGTTTCGGTACGGTCTTTCCGGCGCACAGACCTTTCGGGACACGGGCGTTTCGGGACGCGGACCTTCCGGGACACGGGTGTTTCGGTACAAAGGCGAATTCCGGCATGCGCTGTAGGCTGCGCGCGTTGTTTACGTGGTGGTTGCGAGCACGCAATTCGTACCTAATTATTACAGATGTTCTTGTTCGCAGTTCTCCGTTATTTTAGGCCAGCAGTTGGTTATGCGGCCTTGCCAAAAAAAAAACTTCTGTTTATTTGTTGAATATTAGCTGGGATATTTGTAGCATTTATAAAACCTAATTGTTCATTATTCTTTTTGTAGCGACTTATTAAGTATTTTATATAACAAATCAGTGACAGTATCACCGTATTTCCTCGGTCGTGTTTTGACGACTTATTATCGCTTTTTTTTTTTCAAAAATCAGTGAGAGTAACTATTTTATTTTCACACTTTGCGGATCCTCTACGACAAGGGCTGCGGAAATGAGGGCCACTGCGCGGGAAAAGGAACCTGTGCCTTTTTAGACCGCTAAATGATGTAGGGCAATTTCTCGGCATTCCGCATTTGTATGCGTTGGTTTTTTTTTTTTTTTTTTGATAACGCAAGTGCTTAATAAGGCGTTTTTAGAAATGCATTACGGAAGGCACCTATTATATTCGTCATACCTGTCACCCTCTCCGGCTCTCCGGCTATGCTCTTTCCCCCTTGCCCACCCCCACACAAAGTAGCAGGTCAGAGACTATACGATCAGGCCGACCTCTCTGTGTTTTCTTTCCATGCAATAAATTACTCTCTCTCTCTCTCTCTCTCTCTCTCTCTCTCTCTCTCTCTCTCTCTCTCTCTCTCTCTCTCTCTCTCTCTCTCTCTCTCTCTCTCTCTCTCTTTATCGCCGCACGCTTCCGTCCCGGCTTCGTTGTTAGCAGGGGCTTCGGCGGGTTTGCAGTGTTTGTTTTATCAGAAGTTGGAAATGCTTTGTAATAATGTTTTCTGCAGCATACGTACAGATAATTAACTTATCAAGGACTACTCATTTGGGATTTTTCTAAGGAATAATGCAAATATCTGTTATGTATTGGTGTTTTATTTCAAATTTGCTTAATGTTTTGTTTCGGCTCAACAATAATCACAAGTATTGACATTGTCAGCGGACTTAATTGTTTAGAACTCTCCTCGGCATTAACTTTGGCCGGGCGGCTGAATCGAAGAACAGAAAGACAGGCTGACAAACAGACCAAGAGAGAGACCAAACTTTCCGCGTTTAATGAGCCCCTCAACCGTCACGAAAAAAATAAAAAGGAAAGAAACCAAAGTGCCTTTTAATTAAATCACGTGTGCATTCGCCTTTCCTGATATTCTTTATCACCCCGTCGTCGTTGCATTCGGTGTATTGAAGGACTCTGGTTCTACTCAAAAATAATCAGTGGCGTTGCTAAGGGGATTGACCAGGGAGGGGGGGGGGGGGGGTTGTTGCTGGAGAACCAGCCTCCTATGTCGGGGGTGCCATTTGTGCTTTTCCACTGTGCAAAGTGGGCGCCGAAAGCTTATAGACAACTGTTGCAGCTCTCGCCACACCAGCCGATTAAAAGTTCCTTCCTATTATAATGGGAGCAGGCGAGGAGACGTCTGCATCCAACAATGTCGGAAGTGTTATTATACCCGGCTTGAAGCCGTGGAGGCCAACGGGGCGAAAAAGGAGCGATTCCTGGAAAGGGGCGCCATCGGTATGACTAAGGCAGGTATGACGGCGAGGCGCGGAAGGGTGCAGGGAGCAAGCCTGTTCCTTGAGATGGGCGACACTGGGGCGAATGAGACTGGTCATTGTGTCCTCGGGGGCTTCTTCGGTGGCTCTTTGTTGTGCAGTAAAGAGATTATGTCAGCTCATGGTGCATGTATAGCTATAGCACTGCCATGCACCCGGCCACAGAATTGAGTTCGTCGGGACGGCCATCGTCGAGAACGAAAACTTGGTGGCACAACGTCACAATACCTTAATCGCTACCTTTGGACTCTCACTTTTGTGTATACGCATGGCCTGCGCTAGACAGAGATGGGCTTTGTGAGATACCTAACGCGTTGAAAGGCTATCGGACGCGGCAGCAGGCTGACCCCAGTCACCCCTGAGAAAGAAAGCTGGTTGTGAAACGTCTGCTTCTCCATTTATTGTACCATTGTTTGCAGTGTAATTATAGCTTTTTATTTGTAGCCTCCCAACCAGACAGGTCGCAGCCAAAAGTTTACCTTCACTGCATGTTGTGTGGGTCCTACAGAGGAACCAATTGGTAATGGGCTTACCCAATTTCCCATTGATTCCGCTGAATGACGATCATTTGCGACCCCACAAGCACGTGTGCATACCAACTTTTAGAGATATTCGAAGGCACGTGATCCCGCGGCTCACAAAACTTGCACAACATAGGCAGATTTTTTCTTCTTTTTTCGTACCACCGGTGTTGGGAGTCTAAGCTACTTTCTAGTAGTCGACCAAGTGATAGTAAACAAAAACAAAAGAAAAGTGATTATGAGCGAGCTCTTTAATAACAAAGTTTTACTCGCAAATAATTGCAAATCGGCACGAACAAACTGGGTGCAAGAGTACAAGCTTTCGCGTTTCAAAGGCCTTGGAGATTTTTAAAGGTCGAGAGAGAGAGAGAGAGAGAGAGAGAGAGAGAGAGAGAGAGAGAGAGAGAGAGAGAGAGAGAGAGAGAGAGAGAGAGAGAAACTTTATTTGTGCCCCATTGGGCTAGTCTGGGTGGCGGGTGACCGGCGGTGGTAACCGGCCGTTGATAGTCGTGCTCTTTTGTCTCAAACGGCATTTCAATCAAATGGTTTTGAAAAACGTTGTGTGTCAGCTCAAAGGTGGCATTTTAGTCAAATGGGGATCCGGACATTTCAGTGTAGGACATTTCGGCGCAGACATTTCGGTGGACGGACATTTCGGTGCACGGACATTTCGGGGGTCTAGGTCTTTTCGGTACAGGGCGTTTCGGTACGGTCTTTCCGGTACACGGACATTTCGGTGCACGGACATTTCGGGGGTCCTGGTCTTTTCGGTACAGGGCGTTTCGGTACGGTCTTTTCGGTACACGGACGTTTCGGTACAGGACATTTCGGTACAGGGCGGTTCGGTACAGGTCGTTTCGGTACGAAAACGAATTCGAGCGAGCGTTTGAGGCAGCAAAATCCGCGCCCGTTGTTAACATGGGAGTTGCAAGCACGCAAATCGAACGTGTTTATTACAACTGTTGTTGCTCGTAATTTTACGTTATTTTAGGCCAGTAAAAAGATAAAAGAAAGGACACCAAACAGGCGCTGAAAGTTTATTGACGAAACCACCATGTATATATAATACATCCATGGAACGTAAGCAAAAGCCCACATATATGACATACTTTTCATGATGTCATACCTTTCACTTTTTTTTGGAAGCTCGCAGATACTGCAGATGCTCGTTTTTGGCGAGGAATTGTTTAAAGCGCTAGACACATGAACGACGGGCGCATGCGATTCGCATGCGACTGATCGTTACGACTGATTGTTAGGACGGGTTTTGGCGGATCAGTCGCATGCGAATCGCTTGCGCCGGTCGTACATAGCGCCTGTCTTGCGTTTTTCTTTCTGTCCTTGTCGTCTGAGCTGTGGAATCATGACGACGACAATTGAGTGCTGTTGCGGCCGTTTTCTCGATTTTCCTGGGGAGGCCGATATGAGTGCTCTTGTATTAAAACACCAAGGTTCAGGGCCTTTTATTCTTACAATTTTCGCATGCAGGAAAGTCTGGCACGGACAGAAGGGTTTGCGTGTTGAGTCCACACAGAAAAGCTACACTTTTAAAATGTTTTGAGCGGGTTTCCAAGTTATCCGATGTAAAAGAGTTGAGATTTGGGCGAGTTCGTAATAATGCATCTAAAAAAACTGCGCGGAAATTAACGGGGTTCTCTGCTGTCTTCGTGTGTTCTTGTCCCCATTAATTTGCGCGCAGTTTTTTTTTTGTTTTTGAGATTATCCGATGTGTCTGGAGTGGTAATATTACTGCGTAAGAATGTATGTCCGCAGAAACATTAAGTGTCGAATTGGTCACGCTGGAACATGTAAGTGTTATAGTGGATTAAATGTAGATTGATAGCTCCCAATTTTGTGAGGAATAATCGAAAAGAAAAATCACGAGACATTCCAGGTGAATGTGGATTACCAGCGAAGCTTGTCTTGGTACATGACACGCAGGTGGCACCAAATTTACCGGAAAGGTGTAAACAAATTTAATTTCTGTTGAAAGTTGACGATGGGCATCCTCAAGGAAGACATATACATTTATCCACGCACTTTTATTTTGACTCTAGCGAACGAGCAGACGGTGCATCATATTAACTAGTCTACTGATGGTGCGGATCGAGTGTTGAGACGCATAAGCTTGAGCTCAAGAACGGCGAGTGACATTGGTGGTGACCGCGTACTGACAATGCCTACACCGGGACATTTTTTTTCGAACGCCCCACGGTAAAGAACGCCTCACTCTTCAGATACGTAACCTTTTGTTTGCATACATGCAAAATACAAAAAACACTATGTATTCAAATGAGCTTCGCCTAAAAAATGTATTTGTCATGAGGCGGCTCGCTGTCGTTGTTTCGGAAGCCGGTTCCGAAAAGAGAGGGTGTGGGTAAAGCGGGGCGTAGGCGTTGCGCTGCTAAGCACAAGGACGCGGGTTCGATTCCCTGCTGCGGCGGCCGCTTTTCTGGTGGAGGCGAAAAGCAAGAACGACCGTGTGTCCGGGATTTCGGCGCACTTTAAAGATCCCCAGGTGTTCAAAATTAATCCGGAGGCATCCACTGTGGTGCGCCTCATAAAACGTGAAGCGGGGATTTCCCCCTCTTGACCTAACGCTATTGCTCGTGACCCCCGCACTTCTTTATGTGTATCCAACATGAATGTTTACCAATTCACTCCAATTCGCGGATTGTATTCGGCCTTGTAGCTGGAGTACACATATTCGGGGGGATTTAAATTCAGAATTTTTCTACAATACGTTTCGGAGTTCATATACAGTGAGCACTCATGTTAGCGCAGTGTCCTTGTTAATGTTATATCGCCTCAAAGGCGTTCTGCTGTGGTAAATGGCGCGTTGGCAACGGGAATTCTTATTTCTAGAAAAACAAGAAAAACGGAAAAGAAAACAGTATATGTGAATACTTTTAAAACGAATAATTCACGCGAATACCACGGGCTTGGAGGGCGACCGACAACATAAATTAATGAAGCCACCTAAGGTTAGGAGTCTTCATGCGATCGACATCGTTTGCAGGAAATGCAGTAAAATTTAATATTCATCAGACGCGATATCCGTGCAGTGAATTGCAGTTTTTGTTCTGCCATGAGGTGAGATCCTCATTTATGTGTAGGTTTGTTTTATGCGTTTCTTATGTTTAGCGTTCATTTTTATATACCCCGTTCACGCATTACTTGTCACACATGTTAAAACTTGTACGTGTGTCTTTTTTAGCTTACCTTACTCAATGCCTTATCGAGGAAACTGAGAGATAGTTATAAATAAATAAATAAATATATGTAGAATATTACTCATATGGAAGTTAAGCCCTTAGTTGAAGCACTAGTTACAAATCTTTATCTCTAGTGGTGTGTCCGTGAGTTCGCATCGTGCGGAAAGGTAATAATGAGCAGTGACAAAGGAATTCTGAAACTAATTATTGATACGTCACGATGTCATAAAATGAATCAATTCCAGAACTTCATTGAAGTAGCTAAGGTGACGCACCGGGAACATCGCTCGCAGGTACTGTTTTGAACGCGTTTTGAAATTTCATGCTTTCTGCTCACGTAATTAGATGCGTCCCTGCAATTTGAATTTTCTCAAAAGCCATTCAAGAATACCAAATTTCGGAAGAAAGAAACGGCGGCTGCTGCCGTAGCATTTTTTTACTCGAAAATATCGTTCCGCAGTTGTAGCTGTCCGAAATAAGTAATTATTATCCAATGCTTTTTTTTTTTTTTCCGGTGGCATGAAATGTGCAATAAACAGGAAAATAGCGTCGTAGATAGACATAAGCCGTATATCTAGTAGTTGTCGTGAATTACTTCGCAGCGGACAACCTTTCCAAGCTCCACCAAAATCCTAACGCAGAGGGCATCCGCTTTCGAGTAGAGGGCAGCGCAATGAACAGGACGAAGCGAAGACGAGTGTCTCGTCTTCGCTTCGTCCCAACTTTTGCACCAACCGGCTCAAGCTTCAACTATTCTGAGGCATCCGCTTGCCATCCCACAATAGTCGCGGGGGAACTCTATTGAAGTGACTCCCCGCTCACAGACGAACAATTAACTTGAGGAGAAGGAGTTGACCGCGCCGTCGCACTTGACAGTCAAACCGGTCGAACGCCGCGACCGCCCCGAGAAGAATGAGGGAAAACAGCCGTGTAGGTACAGTGCCTAGAAGTGTAGGCAAAATTCCATTCGACGACGGCACGTGGTGGCAGCTTTGAGAACTAGGGGCGCTTGGGCAGGAATCCTGGACTCGGCGAATATTAATATTTGCTTGTGCCGGCATTTCGCGGCACACGTGGCGTTCCTGGGCTCTTCTTGTCAAATGTGCGGCCCTGTGGAATATGGTGTTTGTGACGACCCCGGTATGGTTAACGAGGAAAGGAAGCACAATAATTGTCGAATAAAATCCCACCTCCGGTCACCATCAAGTGATACGTGACGCTCATGCCCGAAGAAGATGAAGGGTTGCGCAAAGTTGATATATGAAACTTACGGCGCTATGCCTCCTCTCCCCGTCTTTAACAAAAGGGCGTGATGGAGGCTACCGTAAAATACGGGTTTCCAGAAGGCTGTGTAATTACTTTGACATTGTTTGAGTCTCGCGCTTCTGAGCCTTGTATCCAGGCGGCGACATGGACGGCTCAGCAAAGCCGCGGTGATCCCTGCATTGTCAACCATTTTCCTGTTTTCATACGGCGCCAGACGTTGGTAATTCTCATGTTCCTGGTTTGCGAAACGCGGCGTCCTTGTGGGTGTCAGTAATCGAAACCAGCGAAACGGGTGCAAAGGTTCCGCTAGGGAGTAGAAAAAAAAGAACGCCATTTCACGTCGCAATTCGAGATTAGTGAGCGAGGTTGTAGTTGTGTGGAAGGTGGGGATGCGCATACAAATTAGTAAAGACATTCCCACAGCCCGCAGTATGATCCAGGTTGAGATATAGAGCTTTTCTATCTTTTCATTGGGGCTAGAGTATATTGAGAAGTTAAACGATGCTAACGACGCGTGAGTTAAAATAGTTAAACGAAATGGGTATGTAAGTAAAAGTACATAAACCAGCGATATTTGTCGCATTTAACCAAGGTTTTGCACGGCGCTCCGAAGCACCACGAACTGATGCTTTTGCTTCAGCCATGCCTACTCCAACACTACTACACACTTACAGTATACACCCGTGCACAGCAGCGAGCAGAGACAGTCGAACGAGGCGGCGTAGCTCAGCGCCAAGAACGTATCTGTCATAAAGAAAAACGCATCCTCCCCTTCCTTGCTGGCCCGGCATTCTTTTGCTGAGGCGGCTCCACACACTATACGCCTTTTATGTGTAAGTGTAGTCGGATAAAATCGTAGAATTGTCTTTTTGAAGCCTCGGCGAGGCGAACGCCGATGATGGGAAATGAATCATAGTTCCACACAATAATAATTAGAGAGGAAACTGGTGCTAATGTCAACGCGAACTCTCAGACGGCGCTTACGCTTCGATTTCAACGATGGGTAGTTAAGGAACCCAATTGCGATTGATCGATACGGGGCTATGGCTACGCAAATTGTGTTTTTTCTCAAAAAAAAAAAAGAACTTTTATGGCGCCGTTCGCTGTTTACAAAATTCATGACGAACAAGAAAGTCTATGACCATAAATTGGTTTTGTACGAAATAAAATGGCGCGTTTAAATGAAAAGCAGACGCGGAGTCGAGGAGGTTTGAGGAGAACGTTTTCCATTTGCCGCCAACTACAGCGGGACGCGGGCTTCTTTAAAAACTATTTGTAAAAGTTCCGGTGCTTGTAGTGTTTAATATTAAGAAAAGTTTTGTGCTCCTAAAAAAGAAACCGATTACCTTCGGAGAAGTTATTCTAGCCTGAATTAGTAACATTCATCAAGCTTCGTTAATATCAGCCGCCGGTACTGCTGTTCTACGCCGTAGAAGACGGCGTTCGCACGAGAATGTTGCTGTTACAAGCTATTTGCAACCGTAGTTAGCGTCGAAAAATCATTGCTCTGCCGAATGAACAGTGCCGCAACTCCTAATTCGCAGGCAGCGTCGTCGCATACAGCGCCGTCTTTCGTGTTTTCGTGCTCGTTGTGCCGGCAATGACTTCATAACCCACCCGATTCACAACTCTGATTATAAAACATTTCCACCCAGGGCGGTGTAAGTGAGCGTGCGGCGTTCAGTTGAAGGAGAAACGTATTCTTCAACCCTTCTTCCAACACCCCGCATAGGCAAATGCGTTCATGCAAGTCCAAAACGAAAACAAAACTGGCTGCACAATCCAATCCATAGTAACTTCCGCAAGCCATTCAGTGCCAATCCGAATACAGAACTATGGTCCCTAGAATATGAGCTAGTCTGCCGTCCGCGGAGGCGTGTCCGCACCGCTGGTGCACGCACAGCGCTGCGCAGAGGGCGCTGCCAGCAATCGGAGCGCCCGAGCGGCGGGAGCGAGAGCGGCCGCCGGCCGGCCTGTGCCGCGGAGTAAAGCCCCCGCGGGGAGCGGGCGCGCATCGGGGTTTTACGGCCAGTTAGAGCGGTGAAATCCAGCCGCTCGGGGTACATCAGCTCACAATTGAAGCTGCGATAGAACTACTATGGTCCTTTTAATTTCGGCGGCCCGAATTTTTCGCGAATCGGGCTACAAAGCCTAGGCTATTTGCGGACGCTTACCTTCGCGAGTGAGACCGAAGGATGAAACCGCAGCAACGAGAGTAGCCGTTTCGCTACCACCGCTGGTACCATTATTTCGCGCATTGTTGAGACAGTGAGATCCGTTCCAGGAGAGCCCGGCAGCGCCACACGCAGTGTTTGTGCTAATTGTGATAACTACGTGGTTATCCCCGAACGTCATGTATGCGGTGGTCTGCATGTACCCGTCCTGGCTGACTCGAGAAAAAAGAAAAAAAAAAAAACCTGTAGTGACATGCTTTACCAAAAAACCCGTTCCTTAATACTTCTGGTCGAGCCCTCCTACTTCCCCTAGGGAGGGGGGATGTTAAAGCAAGGCATATGGTCATTGAAATAAATAAGCCTTAAGAGCTGATCTTTTTAATTTCAAACAGCCGCAAGTAAAATGATTGGACATAACACAGATGTTCTCCCTTGTTGCTTTCCCTGCGTGCGTCTCGCGATTCACTCCGGGTATGCGGGCGATCAAAAAAAGAAAAAAAGAAAGCCCTGTGTAATGAAGAATGCAAGCGCAGTTACTGTTTGGCAGCCTGATTCTAGTGAAAAAGTTTCCCGCACTCTTCAAGTTAGCGAATTTTCCAAATCGTGGTATTCACAAAAATTACAGGTGCGCAAAATAGAACCTAGTACCACAGGTTCTGCCTGTTGATTGAAAGTGCCAAAAACATCATATGCGTACGTACATTCTTATTACTTTTGTTCGGCATTTACATTTAACAGGTATTGCTAACTGAGGAGGCAGCGTTCGACGTGCGATTGGGCCTAATTAATGAACGATGTGAATTGGTCAGATTCCGTTCAAGCTTCAAAGCGTATACAGTAATTCCTCGTTATAACGAAGTCAGCAGGACGGCGGAAAATTTGGTTATAAGCGGTATTTCGATATAAGCAACCACGCGAGAAGAGCTTATGCAATTGAGCTTTAAATGCGCCACAACTGCAAGGAACCAAAACACAATGTATTCAGAGAAGAACAACTTTATTCGGTTGCAAAAAGGGAAGTGAGTTTTGGCTGTTTGAAGTTTTTGTCGGGCACGAGCAACCCCATCTCCGATTTGACCAGCAATGCATGAGGCCGTGGTCGTCGCCCATAAAAGTGGCAGTGGCTGTGGCCAATTTATAGGGAGGTGTGCGGGCGTCACAGATTGATACGCGAATTTCGCGCTGGAAACCGCCGCAAATGCCGTGGCTAGAGTTGTGCTTGTTGAGCTCAAAAAACGATTACCCGCTCACTCTGGGTACACAGCGCAATCACGAAAACTGACGGTTTTCGCACCACAGGCTTAGCATGATCACTGGGCAAATTTCCCTCGAGGTGTGCAGCCGTGAAGTTTGCAAAACAAGCGCTTTTCGGCGTTCCCTTGTCAACGACACTGCTAATTCTACGGTTCGAGTGTCGGTGTTCGCACACCGTCGCGCCCACGCCACTGACCAATGTCTAGGAACAAAATTTAAGGACCGTACCACGCAGTTGGATCGTTTGTCTAAAGTCGGATGACGCAAATCGAGCATGAACTGACTCCAGAAAATCGCGGGGAAAGACAAGCTTGCGTTGACCGGCCATGTTGACCGCCTGACTTGCCGATGGGTCGCCGCCAATGGGCGACGCCTCCGCTCGACACTTCGCTCAATGCGGGTCAGGCTCTTCGAGCGCTTCGAGTAATGCGGCCTAAAAAGCATGCGTTTGGGTTGGGACCAGAAGAAATTTCTAATACAGCGATTTTTCGAATAAAGCGATCTCATTATAACGAGGGAATACTGTATTTGACTCCCAAGCAAAGAGAAGTGAGGATGGTTCCAAAGTGCCTCAAAAAAAATTATGAAGCACCCTACTACAACACAAATATTTTGACGCTCTTATATATCCACGAGGTCGCGGGTTCGATTCCGGGCCGTGGCGGCCGCTTTTCTGATGGAGGTGAAAAGCAAGAACGTCCGTGTGTACGTGATTTCGGCGCATATTAAAGATCCCCAGGTGGTAAAAATTAATCCGGATCCCTCCACAACGGCGCGCCTCATCGCCTGCGTTGCGTCGGCGCGTTAAACCCTACAATTAATCAATTATATATCCACGGCAGTGTACGGCGGGGGTATACACAAAAACGCTTCTTTGTTAGGTAACTTAGTCGAAATACCGCGTGATGTGCCCCAGCTAGCTAAAGATTCCGTGACACGATTCCATGGTTTGGCGGCTCGATCGTTCTTAATTCGCAAAAAACGTAGTGGCATCAATTCATGCTTCGGTAACAAACTCTTCGTATTCGTAGGAACCAATTTATTTGGCTAATCTGTTTCGTAGAGGACGAAAATGCGCCCTTAAAATCGGCTGAAAGCGCCCATACCTACGAATGCAGCACAGCGAAGCGCCGTCCGCTGCACTGCTCCCTACGCCGACACTGGCCGGCCGCGCTCCGACTGCGTGCAGCGCCGCCGCTGCATGCATCACGGAGGAGCCCCCTTCGCGGCCGCCGGACGGCAGACTAGCACATATTTCTAGGGACCATAAAGGCGCGTTCCCACTAGGCCGACCATCGGCCGATTTGGTCGGCCAACACCGTGTCGGCGAGCTGTCGGCGGCCATGTCACACCGCGCCGACGCCGACCGTTGCCCAACCGTCGGCGTCGGCGAGAAATCGGCGAGGCGTCAGTGTCTCCGCGATGTCGGCCGACGCGCTTGTCACACCGCACCGACGGCCGCGCGACGCCCACACCGACGGCCCCGCGACGGCCGACTCCGCCGCCTCGCCTCTCCGCCGGGGATCTTTCTTTCTCTATAGTCAAACTTGGTGTATCGTGTCGCCGCAGCACGACTGAAGCCATTCGGGCGTACTGGCGTGTGCGCTGCTTGTACTGTATGTACTCCTCAACTTCTTGTTAGATCACGGACAAAGAAAAAAGAGCTGTGCGCTGCTGCCGCGGCAGTAATAATATGGATGTTAACCCCCGGCGAAAAGACCTCTGTAGCACGTAAAATATGCATATAAATTAGTGCGTACGTCAGCAGAAATTTAACCTCCTCTAATGGAGAAGGCCTGATTTTGCACCATGCTACCGCATTTTCGAGAAACATGGTGCGATTAAGAAAAGGGAAATTAATTGTTGTGGCTCAAGACGCCACTCGCTGTTTCGAAGGAAATATTTAATTGCAAAGGTAGTTGCTTCTCAAAATCACGCGATTCCCAAATTGGATGCGCAAACCATACCCCTTAAAAAACCGCTCACACACACACACACACACACCAAAAAAAAAAAAAAAAAAACCGGACCCCGCCGGGAATCGAACCGGCAACGTTGAGCGCACGGGCGCGACGCGCGAGAGCACTGCGCCACCGCCCAAATGCCTCTTCGAATGCGAAATAGCCTGGGTAACAGATGGAGGCCCATCCTTCCGTGTCATACGTCGCTGTTTACTAGCTGGTTTACAGAATTCCTGGCTGGTAAACTGAAATTTCTTAAATAGCGCTTGCACAGCAAGGTTCCCCGAAGCCCCCACAATAGCTTATCGCCATAAACTCCGCTTCCTCGCGAAAGCGCTCGCAATATGTGTGTGCGCGGCTGCCACTGCGATTTCCCACTGCGGGGATAGTGCTTGCCGTACTTTGGTTTTACGTTTCACATGAAAAACCTTGGCCGATATTGATGCCTTATTACCCAAATTACCCTACGTAACTCTTCTTCTGCACGAAACTGACCTTACATTTTCTACAGGCGAGCCGATCGCACACGCATTTGCAGTTTGCAGCTCCGGGGTAGAGGCGTCGCCGAAGAGCACGGTCGAAGCGTCGAACGCCAAAATACGGATTGCATCAGCGCTAGTGTTGAGTTGTATGGGCTTCATGGACGTTACTGAGTTTATTACACTCCAGAAACTATCAAAATAGAGCCGCATTCATTGCGGCACGAATGTTGTCGGGGAGCAGTTTTCGCTTCTCGGTCGATTCCCGACGACGCGTCCGGCGACCGGTCGGACGACCGGTTTTGTTGGCGTCTTCGGTCGGCGAGTCAGTCACACTACGGCGACTTTCCATCGGCCGACGTGTTTGCGTCGCCGTCGGCGTAGTATGACAGCGCGGTCGGTCAACTCGGCAGTTGGCCGATGGTTTGGCGACTCGTCGGCGTCGCCGTCGCGTCGTCGTCGCCGTCGTGTCGGCCTAGTGGGAACGCGCCTTAACAGAACTACCCATGACGCCCATCGCGGCGGACGATCGCAGCGCCAGGTTCTGCTTAGTATCAAACTCTCGGGAATGAACGACGAAAAAGAGGGCCCGCGGTGTCAGCACGCGCCGCGCCTGCGCAGTGGGATAGCACGGCAGTGCTCTCCGCATTCATACATTCATAAAAGGCGCAGCGACGTTAGTCGCGGAGGTCATGGCGTGTGTGTGTATGGACGCCCTCTAGCTCACGTAGCGAGTCGCACTTGACGGAACTAAGATAATAAATACTACATGTGACCAAGTATTGACTGCAGGGGCAAAGATTAAGTACGAAAACGTGCTAGCCAGCCCAACGGGGGAAGATATGAGCGGTTGATGTGCAGCAGTAGCCATTGTATTATGAAAGCGATGTAAATAATCGGGGCTGGCTGACTGCGCGTCGCACATGGATGCGCTCGTGCAGAGCTTTCAGAAGAAGCCTGCGGGCTCGTCCATGCATAGTCGCCACAAAGGCAAGAAGTGCTCTCTCCGCTCTGGGAGAAATGATGTTTGGTACAGTGTAATATTAGGAAGCAGCTATAGTGCGAAAACACCACCAGCATAGCAAATTGGATTTCGCCGTAGCTTTCCTGACGCTACTTCTGAGATAGTGAAAGAAAAAAAATGCTGCTGGGACCCACGTCACACCTGGGTTCGCACGGTTGGGAAACCGATGCCTTACTGACTACTGCACGCTGGCTGGTTTTTCTCTTTGGACGTGATTCCGGCGCATTGTGCGTTGCTAAATCCCTGCGTGCAGCGACGCTCGCTCGCTTCTGCATGAAATGAATATGGGAAGTGAATTGGATCGTCGAATGTAACGTACAAAAAAGAGATTGATAGCACTGAATCTATTGCAATAAAAAAATGAATCCATGATCACACACAGGACACATATCCGCTTAGGAGATTTATCGAAAAGGGAATATCCTACTTGTGTACTTATTTATACCCGCATCGCATGCAAGTACGCCGCATGCCCAGGCTCAAGCAACACCGTAACTGAATTGTATTTAATTAGCCACCGGTAAAACAGAGGCTTAGCACCGAAGTTGGTGCAATTAAACGGCTGCTTTGGCCCAAGAAAACGAGCTTTCACCAGGTATTACGTGATTGCCACAGTCAAACCATATCAACCTTTCGAGCCTGGCGTCAACCTGGCGTAAACCTTTCGAGCTGCTATTGGCTCGCTCTGAGGGGGGTGTTTTTCGAAGGGACAATTTACTAATCTGGCTGTAGATGTTGGGAGTACAAAACAAGTCCGATTTCGTGGGTTGTACTGCAGAAATCCTATAATACTCCGAATTTGCGTGGAAGACTGAACGGTGAAATGCAGTTCCTGATTGTGGTACAAAGAAAACTCAGTGACCTAGTTATGACCATTAAAATGGCGGACACGACGGCGACCCGAAACATAAGGCGATGCCCACCTGAACCCATGCAACGTCGTCACCCCAGTTAAAGGTAGGCGTATCACAACGCATTATTCTGCAGCCAAATCCGCAGATAACATTTGAATCTTGTTGAAGCGTATGGGAGAGGATGCGTGAGCACACACACAAAATTGCTAATTTATGTGTGTATGTGTGTGTAATTATGTGTGCAATTGAAGCGAAAGTCGCCCTTAGGGTGGGGAGAACCGGCACACGCCCGCGAAGTAAAGAATTACGAGGACTCTCAAGCCATCATTACGATGTAGTAAACGAGAAAGCTTCAGTTCCCGATTGCCAAAAAGATATGGCGGTGCCGTGGACACTGCTATTAGCGTGCTGTGTATCTAGTGACTGCTGCGCCCATGGGTGAGGCAGCGACGTGGGTTTTAAGCTCGGCGCGGCGCAGGCTGAAATTATGCATCACCATTTCCCCTTTGCTTCATTTTCTTTTCTACGTTGTCATGACTGAGAGCATGTCTTTTGTTAAAGGGCCCCTGAAACACTTTTCTCATCTTTTTTTCTAAATCTTAAATGCTTTCAGAATGCTGGCAACAAACGCATCCCGTGTTTTGAATACGGGGTCACAAAGTGCTTAAGCGAAAAAATGCTGCTCTATGTCCATAAGATAACGTAGACACTTGAAAGATTTTTCTCTATTTAACATTGTTGGCGTTCTTCGAGCGCTTGAAATATGCCATTAGAGTGTTGTAGCGGCTACTGACTGGCTTCCTTTCAGTTGCAGCAACAAATGCATTCGGCGGCAACTTTAAAAAACTCGCCACAAAAGCAAAGCAGAAAAAAAAGATGGATCAGATGCGACGAGCAAATCACGCAGTGCCGCGTTGTGCTGACGATAACCACAACTTTTGCAATGCTTCCAGACGCGAAGGAAAGAGTGAAAGCGTTTATCGGAAGTGTTGCAGAGTTCGTTTAAGCCAATGCGAAGCCCAAGCATTAGGTCGCCATAGTAATTGAGCCTTGCGACGTGCCAAGAAACACCCCACTCACTGTACGTAAAACTGCAGGTACAGCTGGACGACGTTAGAGCCCAAAGCGTATAACGTTCGGCCTGACGCAAGGCCGACAAGACCCACGCTCTTATCACCAAGCAAATAGGACATCTGGCTGAAATTTAGTTTTCTACTTGCTCAATTGCTGCTTCTGTAACTAGCATGCTCAAATTACTCATGTAGGGCTCCACGTCTGTAACACACATTTATAAGTCGAATACCACAATAACGCACTCACCGGTCCACCTTAGTCATCTACAGGACCCGTGGCATGGGGGTGCGCTCTGGATTCGTGATCTGGAGGCCCTGCGTTCGATTTTCCTCTACACACGAATTTACCTAATTTTCTTTCTTTATTTGTATTCTGTTTTGCATCGTCGGGCAGTTTGCGGGACGCATGTGTGCAAGAGATGCCGATTTTCGCCAAATCACCTAATGCTTTCGCAATTAATAAATGTACAGTGTAAACGACCCCCGCCCCCCGCCTATTTTATAACTTGTCGCGACCAACAGCTATATGCAAGAAATTTGCCGAATCCATTATAGACCTACGCAATAACGCGTATCATCAGCAAGATTGGCTGGTGTATCTGTTGACTTGTATTGTCGTGACTAACTGCCTCATAATGAGATTACCGAAAGTTTTCTCTTTTTTGGAGACTTCACACAGTCATAAACGTACAAGTAATGATCCCGCAGTTGATGATTACGAAGCCAGAGTCATGCCAATCGCTGGTTGTTTGACAAGTTTGCCCAATTCGAGCCCAACCTGGGTATCTCAACACAGTGCAGTGAATTCATTGAATTGGTAGGTTGTTCACTCTTCCAGATTCATGTGAAACCCTCAACACAACCTGAGTTTACCGCGCAAAGTAACCTTCTGCAGCACGTTGAAGCCATGCACTTTGCTATGAACGCTTTTTACAGACATCCCAAGGCATTTGGAGGGAACACTGGATGGAGCGTTGAATTCTTGCAGCCCCAACGGATGCAAGAAGAGCGTGATTTGTTGCACCACCTTACAGCAATTACAAACAAAGGTGGTAGTCGCTGCCCTGTCCTATCAGTGAGCCAGCCGCAATGTCAAGAAATTCGGCTGCCGACAATATTGCTGCACTGTGCCGAAGTCTAGCCCTTGCATTATGCAGGAAGATTTTTTTTTTTTTGCCTAAACAAAGACGACTCGCTAACCAGCGCGCAGTTTAGATTACTCGAGTAGTTGCCCCCGACACGGTGCCGCGGCGTAAAAATAGAAGAAATTACTCCGTCGCACTTAGCACGTGCCGGACGGCGGGAGAAGGACAAACCTCCTTCCGGGAGCCCACTGCTCACCGGCGTCCATGGAGTACGCTCCAGACTGAAAACAAGTTTGCCTCCAAGCCAGAATAATTTTAAGCAGCAAGAAACGCTACGCAAATACATCTCACTTTTTTTAGTGCTCGAAGTAGCACCCGGAAAACTCCATAATTTCTTGTCTGCGCGTGTGCGTGCGCATCAGCTAGTGTTTGTGCCTGCGCCTCGCGCTGCGATTTCTGATCTCTATCTTTAAGGCTATGAAAACGCAGCCCAATGTGGAGAAATCAGAACACGATTGTCCATTGACTTTAATCGTCCTTTTGGCGCTTTTATCTTTCTTGCATCTATTCTTCGCGTTGCGTATGACCGGCTTCTACGCTGATATCCCTGACAGAGGAGTCCGTGTGGCAGGCTACCTATGCCCCATCTACCAGCTCAAATTGTCAAGCCCGTAACGGCCTTCCATTGTATAGAGATCCCTTGGAGGTATTTTCGTGATAGCATAATTGCGCTGTTCAATTCCTAGGATTTCACATCCAAACATCGCGCTCGTGATAGGATGTTGGCCTATTTTTTATGACTTAGGCATACAATGCTGCCGACCCCAAAACGCCTGTACACAGTTCCTTCTACATCGAGTACAGAAACACATTTATCCCACTCTTCTACAGTGCTAGCTGTAATAGCCAGACATTTGTGTGGACCAGCGCATGGTATTTTCCGTATAGCCTAAAACAGGGCGCAATGCATACACTATTTGGCCACTATATACCTGTTACATCATCAATGATGTATTAAGTCGCGCACGCAAAGCAAGGCTATTTCAGTGGCTGAAATTTGTATCGTCTGTCTTTATGGCTCGGGTATTAAATGCATGTATAGGGGTAAATGCTCATGCGGAACATTTAGTCTAATTATAGAAATATGGCTTGCGCGACACATGCGTTTATAATCGAACAGTACTACGTTAGGGTAATTGCAGGCGTATTTCAAAGGTTAGGGCCTTAGGTTGCATTCAGACGTCCTCCCCCCCCCCCCGCTTCCCACCCGCTTTCCTCTATCGATCCGAAAATGAGAATGGCAAAAGTCTGTCTTCTGCTAGGATATAATCACTGCCTCAAAATCTTGCGGGACTGCCAAATGATGTCCTGTAGCCTAAAAAGCTCATTATCCGTGCATAATTGTCTGGCAGTTTTATTCAGCCGACACTCTGCCATAATTGATGGTTTACAACGCAAAACGAGGTACGCCACAGAGAAGTACACAACCCTGTTTATTACAGAAAGATTTAGCTCTTACACGCCGTTCCTTCCTGCGCACACATCTGTGCGCAGTATACTACACCCTCATTCGGCCTCACCCCATCATTCTGCGTGAAACATCGAGTGCTGCTTTTAGAAATGTTGTCTCATTAGGCTGCAGTGCAACCGACGGCTTCGCTACGCACCTTCCTCCTGATTTTATCGTTTTTAAAGCCTCTACAATGAGTCAGGAAGTTTCGTCTCTCTGTACCCGTGCACCGAGCCCGTCCACACGACCTAACACTCCGCCCTCGTCGGCGCCCACCCTTAATCAACGCCTCCCACGTAAACAGAAAGCCTGCTCACTAAGTCCTGGGAACGCGCCCTTTATACACTCATGAAATCCTCACGTAATTCTAGAATTGCTTGGTACAAAGAGTAATGCGACGTATCCCCACACGATGGTTGTCACTCACGCGCGTTACAGTGAAGGCCAAGATTCGACGCCGGCCTTCCTGTTGTCGAACTGGCATGCTCGCGCAGCCTTGCATTCATGCAGCCGCTGCTTTCCAGAAAAAAAAATTCCCCGCATTTACCCGAGGGGAAGAATGTGAAAGTGCGAATGCAGGAGTTGAATTTGCGCGGTTCGGTAATGTTCGCGAAATAGAGATCACACACACACACACACAACTACAAAGAAAGAAAGATGCATTTATTCACAGACACCTATTTGTGTTGTCGTTGTACTTGATTGCTAGAGCGATCTCAGCTTTGAAATTTCGTGTCAGTACTCCTTTAAGCGGATGCATTAGCCCTTCTCACGCCCGATTCCTGGCCAATCCCCCACGTGGGTATGTGCCATGCACAGACACCTATTTGTGTTGTCGTTGTACTTCATTGCTAGAGCGGATCTCAGCTTTAAAATTTCGTGTCAGTACTCCTTTAAGCGGGTGCATTAGCCCTTCTCACGCCCGATTCCTGGCCAATCCCCCACGTGGGTATGTGCCATGTCAGCGGCCAGGCAGCGCGCGCCCATCTCCCCCCGTTGCCAAGGAAGACGAGGAGATTCCTGGCCAATCCCCCACGTGGGTATGTGCCATGTCAGCGGCCAGGCAGCGGTCGCCCATCTCCCCCCGTTGCCAAGGAAGACGAGGAGCGCGCGCACCCGCAGCTGTTGCTATGCGGACGGCGGCGGAATGCGGACGGCGGCGGACGCTTCAGGCTCGCTTAAGAAGTGCATTCGCACTTAAAAAAAAAAACCGAGTGTATATACGGGAACATCCCTTGTCGCTGATTGCTTCGCTGAGTTATGCCGCTCAGTTAAGTTGCGGCAAAATGTTGCTGAGCATAGTGCTACCTCCTGCGGTCTCTGCTGCAGCCGTTCCGCTTCTCGCTCTCATAGCTCCTCGCAGCTCTGCCGCCGTGCTCGCAGCACCGCGGTGGTCACAGCTTGTTTGTTCACCAGGATATCAAGGCGCACATTGCATCGCTGAAACTGCTGCAGATCGCCGTGCTCCCTCCTCAGCCGCTCGCTCTGCCTGTCGCGTTGTCGGGCTTGGTGGGGGATTGTTGTTTCTCGCCAGCAACTCGCTTCGTACGTTTCGCTGCGTTGGAGGGTCTCGTACTTCGTCGGCATGAACTGGCGCCTGCGGCCACGCTTTCTCGCCTGATGTTGACGCGAGCGACACTACACGCACCTTAGGACAGCTTGCGCTACCTAGTGAATCGCCCGCGAGGCCACTCCCAGTAAAGCCGCAGGACACGTCGCTGCTAGTGAGAACTTCCGTGCGTTTGCCTGCAACTGGTTTGTGATGGCGGCGGGAATTTCGCCTAGTGAGCCAAGCAATGACCCGCATTAACATACCGCCTCCCACCCGATAACAGGACGTCATTTGCCATGTGAAAAAAACATTGTACAGATGCCGTCATAAGTAATTGGAACAAGCATTTGTGACTATCACAAAATACTTCTCTTACTATGTTTACGGCAGCCATTACCGGTTTGTAGGAAGTTTTTTCGATTAGGAATTACTGCTTTAAACGCACACCAATGCAGCCGGGCAGTTTCCGAAAGAAGAAATTCCTGTATATTTACGAGACCGTGTTCCAATAACTTTTTACGGCACCTGTACATACATACTGGCCCTTATGTTTCACGACGCATTCTTCATGATTACTACATGCGCCACATATCCTACGTGCTACTGTAGCGCACCTTTTGTTCAGCTTGTTGTGACCCATGAAGACGGCGTCTGCGCCCTAGCGAGTAGCAACGTTTTATTCGCAACGTAAGAACCAGTAAGTATAATGTAAAGAAAGGTCTGGCATAAAACTTTCCGTTATTATGCGGGAAGCTGCGTACTGGGAAACGGGCCGCTGCATCAATATAAGGCGGTGCGAGCATGTCAAATCGACCGCAAGGTGGCCGACGTCGAACCTCGGCCTTTATTGTAACTCGTGTGAGTGTCAGCCCCACACTCTTAGGCAAAAAGGACTAAAAGTTCGTCCTTTCGGGGACTAACGGCCTCTGCCATAATCATTAGTCCCTTTGGGGACTAACTGCGAGGGGACGAACGGTTAGTACCCCACCCGGATGGTCCGTTCCGATACTCCCAAAGGACGAACTGTGTAGAGTGCAGAAAAAAGAAAAAAAAAACGTCAAAACCGGCAGGGATCGAACCCCTAACGCCCGGAATTATACACAAAGAACCCGACGCGCTATCAGCTAGACCACGCCGCCGGATGGTTCCTGCGGCAGATAATATTCAAGTGTACAGGGTGTAGTTTTGTGCATAACGCAACAGATCCATTGTAACTGGTGCCCGAATTTCTATCTGTGAAAGCGAACGTGACCGCGTTTTGCGCCTTGCGCTTAGCGCTTTGCTAGGTTTAGGGACTATTGCTCAGTTCGATTCGAAGTAGAGCCTCACAACCATAGTTTTTTCGTGAATAACAATCAACTCGTCGTCGCCTAGTTGAGATAGGTAGCTGGGCGATCGGACGACTCATTTGTTTCCGCACAAATTAGCGCAAGCTAAGTGCTTTCTTAGTGTTCGATACATATGTTAAGTGCTCTATGTAACGTATGTGAAATGTGTCGTCTGTGTGAGTGTCAGAATAAGGAAACATGCCATATTTTCCTGCATCGGCGAAAGCGAATTTGGTGTTGCTTAGCCTGAATTCTTCAAATTCGCGTCGCTAGACGATTGCGACTGCGAAATGCAAGCGGGTTTTACAGCAGTTGCAGCATTGTCATAGCTTTGGTGCCCAAGGCAATTATGTACCGAGTGTAAAAGATAACTTCGAGACGCTTACCTGTAGCGAGCATTTTTGTTTTGCAGTTGTCATCAGCAACATGCGTTTTTTCTAGTCTGTTAAACATATACATATTCATTACGCTCAGGAATCCACTTTTGCTACTGTCACTAATTTTTGAGTTACTGTTAAGGCGCTTGAAAGCTTTCATTGGCCGTTATTATCTCGCACGAATCGAATGCAACACAGCGTATCAACATAACCTCGCCGAGAAGCGTATGACAATCGCGCTTCGCCGCTCCTTGCCATTACCCGCCGCTCTACTAACCCTAGGCGATTTTCTTATAACTAACATCAATATTTTCTCCCGTGGCACCATCTAAAGCACCCAGTGGCTACAATACCTTGTGTTTTGGAAATATAAAACTGTTCGCAGACATATGCGCGAAAGGGCAACGACGACGCCATTAGGGAATTAACGACGCAGCAAAGAGACTAACTGCATGCGTTTCGTCTTCCCGTTACTACTTATAGATCGGCGGGGACGAACAGTTAGTCCGAATTTATGCACACGGCACGTACTCTGCCGCAGATACTCCCTTTGAAGATGAACGGTCGCCCGCGAAGACTAACGGCTGTATTTTAGTCCCTATTTTAGTCCTTTTTGCCTAAGAGTGCAGCGTGGCAATGCGACAACTGGATCTGTACGCGAGATGCAACTTGCCGGCTCATCTTGCAGATCTTTAAAAATGAGAAAATCAGGAGAGACATGTGTATAGTTCAGCCGCCAGTTTCATTGCCACCTGATGGGATAACTTTGTGGGGGCACCCCTGGCGTGTTCGTGCGGGATGCTGGTATCGGGGCGGATGCGTGTGCTACGTGCTATGGGCAAATGAAAACGCCGCATAAAAGCGACCCAGTTTTCTATAATAACAGTGATAGAAAAGATCCCTGTTTTGTACTTTTGGTTTTGATGTCACGCCATGCGATGTGATCTGGGAATAATGTCCAACTATTTAGCATAGTTTTTCCTACTTTCCAAGTTCCGACACATCGACATGTGTTCCGACACATCGCAACAGTGCCCTAAACTGAGATACGACACTCCCCACCCAGTATCATAATGGACTGAGGCGCGTATTTTTTTTAATTGCGAAAGTTTGCTCTGCAGCATAAAACGGTGGGGGCGAGTGAGTCTAAATGTACACAAACAGAAAGTTCTCACGGAGAAAGTCTTAAAGGCGCCGGTGATACGGCCCAAAGAGTCAGCGTCTTTAGTCGAGCGGCCGGCCTGGGTTGAGGTCCACACTATTTAGTACTTGCTGTCGGGAACGTTGGAGACCACGGCAAGTCCACAGAAGATGGTGAATGTCTGCGGTCGATGCCGACGTGGAGCAAAATGGACATCTCCGGCCAAACGGAGCCGTCAATCCGACGGCCAGGTGTGGGTGACAGCTGGTGTAAGAGCAGCACGGACGCGAATCCTGGGCTATGTCCCGAAGCGGTTTGAATAGGTACCCGTAGATCAGCCGAACCACTGCGGACAATAGCGGCGGGAGCCAGGCGGAAAGTACAATGCACTCACACAATTACAGGCGTTCGCCAGTAGAGCGCAGTAAGGACACCGCAGCCTCTCAGAGTCACGTCGCAAAATCTGATAACTTGAAAAAAAAAAAAAAAACAGAAATTGGAATAAATTGGGAATGACGTCAAGGCACAATCAGGCTTCGTTAGAACAATTGCAAGGAAGCGGGAAGACAAATAATAATAATAGTAAAAATTTGTGGGGTGCTGGTTGGCCACAAACTCCCGCTCAAAGCGCACCGTCGCGCCCGCGAAGTTTTCAGCGGAGTTGTGCGATGCCGAAGTCTTGTGTTTTCCTCCTAGCCGCATTCGGTGTCCCGACGGGTGACCGCGGCCCGATCTTCGTCGGCGGTCTCCTTTCTCTGCGTTCACTTTTGTTTTCTTTACGCTTACAAAAACAAAGCTTACACCGATCTTTTTAAAGTCGGCTTCACTTCCAAACAAACATGCATCGCTGGGAAGACTCATTTTCCAGGGGCAATACATGCCCTTTTAAATCGAAATATGAAGCGCCGCAATAAAATTGTATAACTGCTCCGCTGTAATAATAATAATAATAATAATAATAATAATAATAATAATAATAATAATAATAATAATAATAATAATAATAATAATAATAATAATCAATCAATCAATCAATCAATCAATCATGTTTATTTACGTGCCCAGGAACAGCCAGAGGCCTGGGTGCTGGCGCACGGATAGTTACATAAAAACAAAATACAAGAAACATATTGAAAGAAACAAACAAGCGACAACACACACACAAATTGAAGTAGCGAAAATTACAGAAATAAAGCACAGGCGGAGCCTGGGTACAGGTAAAAAAGAAAAAGAAGATGCCTTTGTGGCTCAGCTTATTGTAATGAATACACAACAAGCAGAGAACAAAGTTTAACAGTAAGACGACAAAAACAATGACAAAGTATAGAGACAAATGATAAGACAAGCATGATAAGTAAACAGTTTCAAAAACAGGCAACTATATTGGTTAAACAGAACCACAGAGAAACGAAATTTCAGCAATAAAAAAAAAAGAAAAACGAACGACAGAGATATCATAGATGTTTAACATACTGTGTTCAACAAATCAGTACGGTAAATTGTAAAGGAGCCTTGAAAGATGTCAAGGCGTTCAGAGAAGCGGTTGTAGCAATTCTGTATTCTGCGCACAGGAGAATGATTGGAGTTGCGCGCAGCGGTCAAGAAAGGGCGATGCGACCTGGTGGGCCTCTGTGGAACACTAAACTCTAAACAGTTAAGCAGGTCTGCGCAAGAAAGGTCACCATGAACAATTTTGTGAAGAAATGTAAAATAATAATAATAATAATAATAATAATAATAATAATAATAATTTATTAACTATTGCTATTCAACTACCGCTCATTATAACGATACCTCTTCGTATGATGCACCGACTATGACCGTCTGGATATGTTTCAAAGCTTTTTTTATGTGAAAGTGAAAGCATTAGTTCCCTTAGTTAATGGAAAATCTGGCGTCCATGGCGCACAAAATAGCCGGGGGACGGCACACGAAAGTGCCGACTGCTCAAAGGATAATAGCAGGTGACAGCTCAGGGTGACGATCCTACAAGGAAAGTAATGACTTGAGTTGAAAAAAAAAATGTGGCTAGTTTTTCGCTGGGTAAGATCGGAACGAGTGTGGGACAAGCGCGGAGCTCCGAAGGACCACCACAGCCCGAGCTTACTAGCTTAGGTACACCTAGTGAATGGATTGTGACCTCCGATTTGGAAACGTGGGCTCAGGACATCTACTCAATAGGCTACAGGAGTAAATTATACAAGCATGTTAATTATACAAGTAGAGATTAGGGGAATCGCAGAGTACGTTACCGCAACTTTTGTAGAAGGCTAACAAGGACGATTGGCCAAGCCGCTCAGTAAAATGATTATGATGATAGGAAGAGGATACATGCGGTCCAATTAACACGTGAAACAGTAGGCACCACGCCATTAGCGTGCATACAAGGAAAGCGCTTCCTTCTACGCGACACAGTTGCTTTGTGAATTTCATCCCTGCGGTGCACATGGCGATAGACTCTGAACGCTCTATATTCACAGCATCTGCAGTGTGGAACGAGGCGGCGTACACAAGTACCGGCATATACTTTTCACAGTTCAACGCTGTCGCATTCACTACATCACATCCTAGAATTTTCTGTTTGCCCTCTAGTGACAAAAGGCTGTTGCAGCTTAAGAGCTTTCATTTCATCATTGGGAGTTTACCCGCAGTAGTTTACTGTACCTGTAATGCCCACATGATGTTTTCATTTGCGTGTTTGCTGTATACAGGGTGATCAAAGTTACGTCAACAGATTTTTTTTTTCAAATTAGGGGCTTTGCTTTACATGAAGAACGCCTCTACAGTGAGGTTATGCGCCCAGAGGGACACAGAATTAGGCGGTAACTATTGATGTCGGTGGCTTAATTAACTAAAATTGAATAAATACTGTTTTAGCGGCCGCAGTAAGCAGCCATGTTTGTATTGAAGAGTTAGACGCAATCTTGTTTCCACGCACTTTAACTTGGTACAATTCTTCTAGCGCATTCGTACTCCGAGAAATTGAACTGCGAAGTTTAATTTCCGCTATCATGATTACGCATGCTAGACAGTGAAGACCACCGAATCGGCCAGGTCAAGAGGCATACTGGACTAGGGACGCTTCACCACCACCCTTTTCCGTTTTCCGTTTGCTCCAATAAACCTTTTCTTCTACTACTACTCTCGTGGTCGGAATGGAACCTGGGTCCCTCGCGTTATGAAACCGGCGTCTATCCGACTAAGCCATCATCGCATTCCGGGCGCACAGCATTTCCTTTGGCTTCGTAGCGCGGGCGTTGGCTTCGGACTTGGCCGCGGGTTCTAAGGCGTGCTAACACGGTTTACTTTGGAGAGATGTGAAAGCCTGCGAACAAAAAGATCCCGGCCTGCCAGCCATGGAGAACATTGAGCGGCAAGTTCGGAATTAAATGTGAGCTGTAACAACCGGGTCTCCGACGAAGGGAGAGGGGCTGCCAGCTCTACTGTTTCTCGAGCCTTGCACCACTAGTGCAAGCTGTTCCAACTTTTAAAAAATTACTTTTCAGCTTAATTGTTGAAGATGTAAAAATAACCTCCGCTAGATTGTTTTAGTTTTATTTTACGCTACACCTTTTTATATCAATAAACGTTTCAGGCTTGTGGTCAGGCACAGGGCACGTGGTAGCTTTTACAGGCGAACGCCTATGTTAAGCATCCCGTTGTGCGAAAAACCTGCTTGTCCGTTATAGAAGAAGCCACCGCTGTAAAAGTAAACAAACATACATTTGAGTTCGTTTAGGAATTTAACTCGGGCCACCACTACAAGAGCCGAGTGTGTTACCACCCCGCGACCTCACCGCAGCGAAAGCTTATGATACGGCATGGCGTTATGGCATTCTTGCAGACCTAAAATCCTATGATGTAACAGGTAACATGCTGAATACTCTTTCAAGTTACCTGTCTGAACGAACATTCCGTGTCAGCGTCGGTTCGGCACTTTCAAACGTTCACGTGCAGGAGAATGGCGTGCCTCACGGTGGCGTATTCAGCTGCACCTTGTTTATAGTTAAGATGAACTCTCTTCGAAAGGCACTGCCGCCAACCATATCCTGCTTGATGTATGTAGATGACGTTCAAATATCTTTCAAATAATGTAACATATCCATTTGTGAACGTCAGGTCCAGCTTGGGGTAAACAAACTTTCTCGCTGGGAAGATGAAAATGGATTTAAACTTAATCCTTCTAAAAGTACCTGCGTTGTATTCTCAAAAAGGCGGGGCATCCTGCCCGATCCCGACGTAAAACTCTAAAACCTTTGGTGACTAGATTCCAGTAAAAAGAGAACACAAGTTTTTGGGTGTGGTGTTTGACGAGAAACTTACATTCATACCCCACATAAAACGACTCAAACAAAAATGCCTAAAAACAATGAATATTCTAAACGTCCTGTCTCACCAATCATACGGTGCAGACAAACAACTCCTGCTTCGACTTTATGCCGCGTTAGTAGGGTCACGGTTGGACTACAGAAGCGTTGTGTATGGGTCAGCCACAAAAACAGCACTTAAAATGCTCGACCCAGTGCTTCACTTGGGGCTTCGCCTGTCTTGTGGGGCGTTCCGTACCAGCCCTGTCCACAGTCTTTATGCAGAGTGCGACAAATGGTGCTTAGCGTACCAGCGAACTTATGTTGACCTCCTATATGCCTCCAAAATCTCATCAATGAATAACCATCTCTTTAAACCGGTTTTTAATGGTATGTCCACAACTAAACTCTTTTTAAACCGCCCATCCATTCCAGTTCCTTTCTCGCAGAGAGTGAGGGACGAGGTGACAATTCATAACGTCTCCTTCTTAGACACATTCAAATCATCTCACACTGATCTTGTAGCCCCATGGCATCTTCGTCCTGTGGCATGTGACTTGTCTTTCATACAATACAATAAGAACAGGACACCAAGAAGTGGGATTTTGCAGCATTTCATGCATCTGCAGAATAAATACAGGGCTGCAGAGTTTTTCAGCGATGCATCTAAAACGTTCACTGCAGTGTCTTGTGCTGCGCATGGTCCCAATTTCGAAGCATGTAGAACAATGAATGTAAAGACAAGTATTTTTACGGCAGAAGCATATGGCATATTTCTGGTTGTAAGTCACATAGTTGAACATCATATTCCTACATCCATCTTTTATACAGATTCGCTGAGCGTCGTCCGTGCATTATCATCCGGAAAGTCATCAAAAAACCATGTCATTAATCTTGTCTTCAAAACAATTATGGTAGCTTAATCCTCAAACCTTGGGGTGACTGTGTGTTGGGTGCCAGGCCACTCTGGCATTTACGGTAATGAAGTGGCGGATGAAATGGCCGCCAATGCTGCACTCCGAAACACAGTAGACATGGCAACACTACCTTACACAGACCTCAAGCCACACATTAGACAACAACTCCGTAAAACTTGGCAAGCAGACTGGAGCGAACAGACAGACAACAAACTACACGTAATAAAACCACACTTGCGACAATACAGTACTGACTCACACAACAGGCACATTGAAGTTACCTTAGCTAGGTTACTGATAGGCCATACGCATATAACGCACTCGCACCGGCTCACGGGATATCCAAGACACCTGTATAGCAGGTGTGGGGAGGGTTTATCCGTGATACACATCCTCATTCAATGCAAGGCACTCAACACTACACGACGCAAACACTTTAGAGAACTCTACAGACAACATATTCCCCTACACCCATCGTTGTTTCTGGGTGACGATGCCATGGTTTCGGTGAAACGCGTGTTTAAGGATTTGTCAGATGTTAAGTTTTTAAACCTCATTTCCTATCATGCATAATCAAATCTGGCCCTATACACCAGCCATCACCATTATCTTTATTGATCTTACTATGTCCAGTTTACACGGTTTATACCTACCTTTTGTGGTAATCACTTCTTTTCATTAAATAACTTCTCTGGCGCTCTTTGCCCTCGTCGGCCTTGCGCCATTAAACACCAGCCATCATCATCATCAACCTCACCACAGCGGCTCAACACGAGTTAGCCTATATATACAGTGCACGCGGCGCTGACGGCCTATATTGCGTGAAAGGCAAGCAGAGCAAACGCACTTCAGCCACGGATATTTGGGAAGCTTTGCCGTCGCCAGTCTGCCTGTCGAAGTAATTCACGCCGAAAGCGAAGAAAGACGCACAAACCCGATGCATCACCAATAGAAGTCTTTGATGAGTATAGCTATTTAGTATCCATAATGCTTTCGTCTCCAAAACACGGAAGCACACTAAAGTTTCCCGAGGGTATTTCTTTTCATGTGGGTGAACCGGGAGGCTAAGCGAGCAAGGTAGTCAACGTTAAGGTGAAGGTTTCTTTAAAACACACTAGTAAGCGGCATAACTACGCGATGAATGAGCTGGAAATTCCCTCGCCGGAGCCGCTGGCCGCTGGCGTCGCTAGCTTGCCTGGTAAGAGCCACCGAGGTGTGGATGGTACATGCAGCGTCTAAAATAGGGTCATAGCGGCTGATTTATATGCCTTTATGACGCTTTTGTTTCCCGAGTATACTTTCCTCGTGCATCGTCACATCATCTGTTGAGATTAGCGGTTACCGGTCTCTTAATAACCTTCAAGTGCTGTTTCATTACGGTGAAGCACTTTGTCGATGGAAGTTGGATGGAGACCAGTAAGAACCCTCCCTGACATTTGCGTCACAATTTCAGTCGTGGTCATGCAAAAGCGTTTTAGCGTTTTAACGACCATTAAATGACGTGGTACAGGTTATGGGCAAAACCAGAGTGCGTGCGTGCGGGCGGGCGGGCGTGTGTGTGTGTCTGTGTGTGCCTGTGTGAAGGGGTGGGGTGGAGGAAAAGCCCCTACATTTCTCCTCCTAACCAAATCACGCTGCTTCAGCTGCCCCGCCAAGCCGTGCATTTTCCAAGCAACAACAAACCCAGGCCAATGAGCGAGAGGAAAGAATTTCAAACGCGTGGTCCACCTTGGTTACGACGAGCACACATCACCGCAATAACCTTATGCGCATTAGGAATTGCCCGTGGGTATTGTCAGCCGCAACACCCACCAGCGCCCAATCGCTGCGTTCAAAGAAGTGAATGTGGAGAATTACGACGCCTTACAAACGGCATGTATACGCTCGGACATCAAGCAGTTCAAAACTAAATTATTGCATTACGCACACCTCAGTCCATCTTGTCGGGTCATATTACATGCTTTGCTCCATCATTTACCTGCTTTATCCCTTTTACAGCTATACGACTGGTTCATCACGACCGCCGTGGGGAAACAGCGTCGGGGAGAATTTTCCAGAGTGTATGACCAGAATACTGGTCATATGTACCGTGTGGTTTATACCGTTTTTCTTTAATGTCTATTTTTTGGAGACACCGGGTTTCCCGCTTTGTAGCAATTTTTGGAATTCGTTTAGCGTGATGTAACCTCAATGAAATGCTCGCACGCTGATCAGCTGTCACCGCGCCTAAATTAACGGCGTACTGGTAGTACGCCGGATCGCCTTCGCCGCGCTTGAATTACTCGGGCACGCTCGCACGACCGCATGCTGCCGAAGGGTCGCCATGGTTGCATCACCGCTTTCGGCCATAAACGTTTCGTCTAATAATAGCGTCAATCAATTACGCGACGATCTCATGAGTCCTTCCCAACGAAATAATTCCCACTGCAGGGGCACACTTTGTCTTCCGTGTGCACATGGGAATTAAAAAAATCTGCAGAAAACACAGAACTAGAGAAATCTGCTAAGGTAATTCACGCATGGCGACAGCCATCGCACCCCCCCCCCCCCCCCCTTCCCATGGCTCTATTTGAATCTTCTTGATACCTTAGGAGGGACCGTAACGCTGGGCATTGCAATGCGCGCTTTGTTTGTCCAAACAAACCTTGACAGCTTCCGCACAAAATGGCCGCCTGCTGCGCATTGATATTTGCGCTTACCACAATAACAGTAGCCCACAGCTGGTGCGTATGATAGAGAGCTCCATCGGCTTATGCCATCACACCTGTCTCCGGTAACGCGAGGTGAAGCGATTTTGTTCAGCGTACGTGCGTGAGTGTGGGCTTTCGTGCACGCTTTTAGCCCACGTTTGAAAAATAAAACACACTCCGTAGCACAAGGCACATTTCAGCACAGCTGCATTCTTGCCGCTGTTCTTTACAATGTTCAGAATTGCAGGGGTATAGAATCCAGGTGGACCTCAGTTCCTCCAGCCCTATGAATCACAAGTACTGTTCCTTAAGCCGATGCCAGGGGACAAGTCTTCTGCTGTGTCAACGATTGCATTTTGATCAGCAATCGCGAAATTTCTAAAAGCTGCATTATCATCGGAAAGTATAGTTTTGGTGGGTGTCCCCAGATGCACATTTTCTCTCGTTGAATACGGGCTCGTGCCTATCCGGCATTTCCCGTGGCGGGTATAAGACAGTTCCACATGCAATCGTTAGCTTCTATATGCTCCAAC
Source organism: Haemaphysalis longicornis (assembly GCF_048455015.1). Taxonomy (NCBI): domain Eukaryota; kingdom Metazoa; phylum Arthropoda; class Arachnida; order Ixodida; family Ixodidae; genus Haemaphysalis; species Haemaphysalis longicornis. The sequence continues at coordinate 220,385,260 of NW_027526203.1, read as the reverse complement.
CGAGGTGTCCGCTAAACACACCATTACCGTACTTGTTTCTGCGTAAGGGGGAGGGTGTACTGTGAACTGCATAATACGAGCGTAGGGGGCACTGCGTAACAGATTATTCCTAGGACGAGGAGATTTTCGGTCAGTAAATCACAGAAAGCTGTGCATCAGCCGTGATGCTCCCAACTCGTGCGCAGCCCCAGTGTCTTCTTGGAGCCACGTTTCTTCATGTGTACCCTGCGTTATTCACGCATTTTGTTGCAGTTTGTGAAAGCATGCATGGTAAGCTTCCCTAAATCACTGGTAGACGCTGGGGCAAAATGGTACATTCACAGAAAAGATGCCATTTGCTCTTGTATGAATACGCAATACAAGGGGATTAACGTACCTTCACACAAGATGACAGGCGTTTCGTTCGATCGAGTGAAGATGGGGGGACATCGTCCTCATGCGATGTCAAACGTTGCTTGTCATTTAAGCTGCTCTGCATGCCGACTTTTGACGCTGAGATTTTCCGGGCCAAAAAATGCTTGCCTTATCCAGAAAAAAGTCAGCTTAATTTACTGATGGCACAACTACGCACTGCACTAACAATAACATATCCCGACGCAGCATCACATGCGCTAGTTCGAATTAAATGTTTTGCGTCGAGTTTGTGCTGACTGTGCAGTAAAACCTTGTAGCAGTGCGAAATACTTGGTTTTAACCGCATATACTCAAATTTCGATCGCGCGTACTAAAAGAAGTGCCCAGTGTGGTTATTTTGGAAAGGTGCGTACTAAAGAGGAAGACGTCTATGTGCTTGTAGCGTCATGAAATCATTAACTGCAGACGAAAAGGCTGCCATTTAGTCTGCACTGAATGGTCTCATGACAGCATCGTTCCAACATCAGCTTGAACGTCCAAATCGGCCTTCATTTTCCCATAGACGAAATTCGTTTTTATTTATTTTCAGATTAAACAGGTCAGTACCATAGTTGTTCCCGGTCTCAAACAAAATAGACCACAAAATTTGACCTTCGTGTAAAGTTTGAGCGCTAATGGAGCAGCGGTTCGCTCAGACAAAATTTTTAAAGTGTTTTATTTATTGATGTAACATCCTTTATATACAGTATAAAAGTACAAATGTTGTGCCACTACTTCTAATCAATTTTAGAAGTGTCATTGTTCGCGTATTGAATTAGTTCGGCTGGCCATGCTCAAGTGAATTCTGGATCCATCGTTTTTTCCCTTGGTTAGTGGAGGAAGGAGGCGGGTCAAGGTTTGCAGAACAGCTGCCAGGGCAGTGCACCGTTGAAATTTCACTGAATGGCTGGGTATACATTGCCCTGTAAGGGGCGGACTCAGCCTGACCTCCCCGGGGGGGGGGGGGGGGGGGGGGGGTGTCTAAATGGAGGGAGGAGGGAGAGGGGCATTTGGGAAGGGATACCCTACAACATCACTAGGAAAGAATTGGGGAGGGCTGTGATAGCTTAGCGGAGGTTGTACCACCGCTGTAGCGAACGTATTCGACTGTGCATTCATGTTAGTTTTACCTTAAACCTGCGAACTGCACACCGCATGTTAGACTGAAGCGGTGAGCGTAGCCGTAATCCGCACCATTGTAAATATTATAAGGGGATATGCATGAATACTTGAAACCATGGCGCTGCCCGTTTCGAGCAAACCGCGTACGGCGTTAGGTTCTATTCTTGGGAGACTTCTAACATGGAGACACCTGTCCAGCAGATGTACACACCTTCCACGAGTTGGTCACAACTTCTGGTAAGCATAAAAAGGAGAACGAGATGCTGCGCAGAAGAGCTAATGACTATGACAGCTTATGAAATTTTAAATGTAGTTAGAACGCGAGCTAGACAGCCTCCGCAATGCAGCCGGCGAGAAAACATCGAAATTCACGGCCTGCAGCTCACTATAAAATAAAACCTGCTCAGCAAAATCTACGATCTTGCCGAGAAGCTCGACCTACTTGTGATTTCGGATAGCTACATTGATAGCCACCATCGTCTCCCCGCGTGCCCTAACAAAGTGCCGACAACCATCCGCCGACAATGTTTTCACGGCCAAATGTGAACGCAGCTTTGCTCGCGAAACAAAATAACCTACGAGGCTCTGGTACTGAACATTAGGTCTTTCACAATTCGACCGCCGTAAATAAGAATGGGCCTTGGCTTGCCCGACTCAAGGCGCATGAGCCGAATTACCACTTCACATGGTTCCCCGAGGGAAAAAGTGCTGGTTAAAAAAAGAACAAGGCGCTCGTGTGATAAGGATTGCCTCAAAAGAAAACCTTGAAAAGATGGCATGAAGTCAGAGTGCTTTGTAATAACGCCCTCACAACTCAGGAAGTGTAGCTAATTATAATTAAGCTTATTCCTTCAACAGCTTGTTCTATAAGTTTCGATCTCGAGATCCTTCTTCTTTTTGCCTACCACCTAAATCGACAATGCCTCATAAATAAAGCAGAAGAAGTCGAGGCCGACCTACAGTAAGATCGACATCTGTTTGAAATTGGATTTACCGAAACTGGGTATACCTCCGATGTCATTGTCACTGGATTTCGTGGTTACGTGAACATTTCCATATTTATATGAAACAGGCGTGGTGGTAGCGTGTCTTCATATTTTAAAAGTAGCCCTCAAAATGAACCATTCGTCAAGTACACGGTTCCCATGATCATGCGGCATTTATTGGTATAATATATGACGATGGTAAAGAAATTTATTTTGTCGAGAAAAACTAAGGAAGGGAAGACAAGGAGTGGGAGATCCCGGCAACGCCTACCCCATTTTAGGCGGCGGCCCTTAGCGCTTAAGAACAGACGGCGTCTGTCTGATGGCTTAGCGACACCTCTGCTGTGTCACCCACCTCACGGGAATACAGACGCGTTTTTCTTTCCAGGGTTTCATCATTGTTACCGTTTTCAAGCTTCAATTAACATCAACGGCAAGCAGTTATATTTGGCGACCTTAATATCAGGTTTTACTTACGCAATAGAATAATTAAATTATGCTGACACATGGTTCTGAAAACATGGTTGACCTTCCAACATGAGTTCATATCTGCTCTGAGACTTTATTAGATTAGATAGAACCGGGCCATGTCCGTTCCGAGGAAGGAAGACCGGGCGCAGCGACGAGGTTTCATGGCACGAGGTGTTCCGTAGCGCGAGCTTCAAGTTTGCAGTAGCGAGGGGTAACCATCGACGCAAGTGCAGTGTAGACAGAAGACAATTGCAACAAATGCAAAATTGGAGGAAAACATATAGTACGCCCGCCCGAGGGACCAGCTAAATACGAGGAGAGGCGTCGGCAGCCCAACCGCGCACGGGCTCACCAACGTTCTGCCCAGTGTACCGCTGAACACTGTGCACGGGAGGCAGTAGCAGTCCCAGGGACTGGTTTTGGGGGGGGGGGGGGGCGATTTTTTTTTTTAGGGGGGGGGGGGGGGGCGAATAAAAAACCGCTCCTCTGCTTGCGCCAGTTCTGCGGAGGAGGTGATAGCCATGCAGGCGTGTGCGCGTAATGTGGTGTAACCCTTCGCCCCCCCCCCCCCCCCCCCCCCCCCCTTGGGACCGCCACTGACGGGAGGCCGGTGGTCCGAAACGCGGTCGTCCGAGGCTCTGCACAAACGCCAAAAACGCAAGTTTCCGCCTCTTCCAAGTTCCACTGGGCGAATTCCAAATTGAGGAGGATGTTCCTTACCGCGGAATTTAACTTGAAAATTCGGCTTGAACGAAAACCACAGGACTAAGGAAGGAAACACGGACACAATGCTGACACGGACACAATGCTCAGGAAGGAAACACGGACACAGCATTGTGTCCGTGTTTCCTTTCTTAGTCCTGTGGTTTTCGTTCAAGCTGAATTTTCAAGTCGATATGAATCAAATAGCCCAAACCCAAGCCCCGTAATTTAGCCACGGTTGTTTGACTTTCGCTAAAGAACTTTAATAAAACAACAACGCCACACTTCCCTGTGTACCAGAGTGACCTCTAGAGATATAATTTTGCGCAAATGCCTATCATGTCCCCTGCGCTCCTGTCGTGGCATTTTGATTCGTGAGCACGAATTAGAGGTTAGGAAAGGCTCTTGTGGTGTTTTTATAGTGCCTATAGCTGCCTATTCTGGCGTTTGTGCCTGAATGCCCATAAGTGGCCATAAATGACTATTTCAATGCCTATTTTCAATATCTGCGCCTTTATGAACACTATTCAGTCTCGAGTTTTACTTTCGGGTGCAGTTTCATATCGTTATTCCTGTTACCGGGCAGCATTGACTGTTCAGAACACCGTAGGGTTCAACCTAGACCTCTAGTTCAACCAACGCCCGTAAACAACCGTAAATGTCAGTAGAATGTGACGCTCATTCTCAGTGGCAAGAGGTGCAATTAGGAATTAGGAATCTGGAGATAGTGATAGCTTACATCGATTCTACAATCTTCAACGTGATTCTTAGACTACGTTCCCCTTGCTCTCCAAGCAGATTTCTTCAAAGATGCGCTGTGGCATCCTCGTTTCTAGCAGCATACTAAAATACAACGCTGTTTTCAACGCAACGGTAGAGCGCCGAACCCGCCTTTGTTAGCATACCCCCCCCCATATCCCCATACTGAAGAGCCGACGGAGTAACATCACTGCGCAGCTGCATTTCTTTACGCCTTAAAGTTCACATTGCGGTGAGATCTAAAACACGTTTTTCCATCAAAAATCTTTTCGGCCGCTGAACACCTTTTTTTGAAAATTGCTCTTCAAGTGTGTGTAAGGGTATTTGACAGTGTTGGGAAGTCTTGAGTGTTCAATTCTAAATCGCTGTATATGACGAAATTGCTTGAGTTGTACCCAAGAGTCCTCATGTAAGGGCGTAATAATTTCTTGATAAATCGTAGTCTCTCTTACGTTTAATATTGGTGTCTGTTTCCGTTGCGTCGAAATTAAATTGCGTCAGGCACACATCAACTACACTCGGGTACAAATTAAAGGGGTCATGCAGACAAAATACAAGTATGTTTGTTGTTTTGAAAGATTCCGTGTTTCAATGTACCCCCAGCGCTTTTCCGACAGCAAAATATGCCGTATTCACTGAGACATTACTCATTTTAGGTTAATTTGATTGTCCCGCCAAATCGTGTGTTTTGGTGAGGTCTGCAATGAAGTCACAAGCGCGGGTATTCAAATGAACTTCCAGTGCGTCATTGGGCTGTGCAGCCTTGCTTGCGGTCAGTCGTCCCAGATGGCGCTACCATACTCAGCCGCGGACCGTTGTCCACCGTTGCTTTATTGTTGACCGTATTTGCACCTGGCTTGTTTTTGTTACTGGAGAAAGTAATCGTTTCGTGAAACCTAGGGTATGCTCGACGAACAGGGTCACATAAGACAACGTCGCTTACGCCAATCGGTCAGTGCCGTGTAAGACAACTCCACAACGGCGGCCTGCAGCGCAGCTAAAACCGGCATAATGCACCTCGGCACTTCAATGTTTGCATGTGTTTTCGTAACTTTCATTGTTTACCCCACCATTCTTACTGCTGTAAAATGAATTTGAATAACATTTAAGCGCAAATAGCTCGTTCGGCAAGCTTATAAGCCCTGCCTAATTTGCGTTTGCTTTTGCTGGCCTCAGCCAATCGCACAGCGGGGCATATGACATCGTAAGGTCTGTTGCGGGAAATGAGCTAGTGGGTCGCTTTGCCATTCACATTTTTCCTAATTATACAGCTTATTTGAACAAATTGAGCGTTAAAAGGGTTGTCAGTATGATTCTAACGAGGCAATCGTTCAAATGAACCAAACTTGTGTTTTGTCTGCGTGGCCCCTTTAATTACGACAACGGAAGGTGTCATGCGCCTCATCACCGTAGCCGGCGGTTCTGCGGCGCGGCGCGCAGCACGCCTTCCTGCAAGTATTTTGAACATGACGCGAGCCATTTCAGTGATTTTTCAGACTTAATCTGCTTATAAAGTGCCCTAGCGACGACAAACAAACAACGTAAGAAAAAGCAGGTGATGTCACGCATTAAGCGCAATCTCCTTTCAAAACGCGCACCCGTGCTGACATCCGGGGCTGTCGCTTCGGCGGAGTGATACACTGCATGAGCTATTGCCATGCTTAACTTGTACCCGAGTATAGGGCTGCTTTTTTAAATCAACAACCCCAGCTCTCCAAACATTCTTTTTCATGCCTGTTTCCCTATATGCGACGCTCGAGCAAGCGACGGTGGCCATTGAACATGAATGTGAGCAGTGCGCTTGTTGACTTAAGCCAATGGATGGCCATTAGTGCAGCAGTTCTATGGGACAATTGAATGGCTATGTTCCCCTGTTGGCACGTTTGTGGCATCATAAACAATAACAATTTTGATCTTCCTGTCGTAGGTACAGGTCACGCACGTCTTCATTTTAAATTATTTCCAGTTATGTCAAAATTCATGATGCCTATATTTCCGTCTTTGGAAGGGCTGTTTTTGGCGCTTAAAATGCGCTTTTTTAATGCCTAAAAATACGGCCTGTAGTGATCACAATGCACAAAGACGATCTGTGCCCAGGCGCTGTAGAAAAAAAGAGGATTACATGGACGCTAGATCTTCACCAATCCCATTCACGGCGCGGATCGGAACAGTTTTTCTTTTGTTTATGTAGGGTTTTGTGTCATGGTTTTAATTTCATTCAGGTGATATGTTCGTCTAATAGCAATTTATATTTAAATGATATATGTATCTATAGCGAAGCTGTATGTGCGTCGATTTTCATAATCGTCTGCGTGCCAAATCGGCTTTGGACGGAAATTTTTCGCACAAGACGAGTGCTTTCGTCTTCAAGGGCTCCTGGAGTGACGTTTTGACCAATGTCGTTCCCATCTAACATGCGAACATCACGAGTTGCCCCTTTGTGCGTGCACTGGTGGTGGTTGGTAGGGAGAGTGTGTGTGCACGCGCAGCCAGGCTTGATGCGGTCACCGATGACATGCCCCATGTGCTGGTGGGAAATTTCAACGTGGGAGGCCCGATGAGACCTGACTGCTGTCCTCCGTGGTAAAGCGGTTTAGGTTGGTGGTGATGCCTACGACGCGAGAGAGAAACGGACACCCCGCTAGAGTAAAACCCTAGTCCTTCAATTTACTTGTGTTTTGTAGTACTTTTTATTGTGTAATTTCTGTTTGACATATAGTTCTTTTTTTGTTTATACCACGTGCTTTGTTGTTGTTTGTTTAATGTTTATTCTTACGTGTTATCTCTAGGTTGAATTACCTTGTTATATTTGTATGCGCGCATGTGCTGTTCTTTCCATGCTTTCCATTTTCTTAGTGGACGCCCTATTTTTCGGCTGTGTTGACCACCCCCTATGTAATACTCTGCTGCGTGAGGGCCTTTAGGGGAATTTCGAATAAATAAATAAATAAATAAATAAATAAATAAATAAATAAATAAATAAATAAATAAATAAATAAATAAATAAACTTCTACAAAATAAACTTTTCCTTGACCAAGGAAGTTCGAGATAGGTCTCACATTTTCCCTCAAAGTTCATGCGTTGAAGGCTGGTCCCTACAAAGAGTGTTTCGTAATATTTCTTTGATTGAATGCCTAGAACATCAGGCACATCGTAAAAATGTCAACGGCAAGCTAAATGATACGCAGTGATCGACGTTCCACTTTGCACGGCCATCAGTTTGTTTCTGCAATGCTCCCTTTCTCGTTGGTAGGCCACGCAAATATAAAGTTTTTTTCTTCCTTTTAGCTTTTTATCTCGATCAGAAGAATCCTGCTTGCTTAAGCCAATTGTTATTTATGCGCCCTTTCCCCACAAAACCCTGGCATTATCCGCGAACTGGCGTGTTCTTTTTTTTTTCATCCAGTTGAAGCATTCTCGAATCCTGTCGGTAAATAAAACGCAAACGAGGATTTTTATTCCCAGTGCTGCGCTTGTGCACACGAGGTACGAATATATTGATCTGACAGCACGTAAAATCTTGCGCGTGGTTTGTACAAGATGCTTGCAGCCCTCGTTTGGCGTAACAGGTAGTTGATTTATATGTTATTTACGTGCAGATACTATTTGAGCTGCTTAAGGCGGCTTTTCTGCTTATTATAGTTTCGGAAATAGTCCTCGGTTTTTCACAGTTACGCTTTTCCGCAGAAGCGCTCATCTAATTTTAGAAGTGCTTAAGCATTAGCGTTTATTTCTTACGTGCTTTATTCCATTTTACTGACATTGCCTGCCAGCCTGCCGAGGCTATCTAGCTGGATGATATGAAGTTTAAATTCATCATTCTTCAGTTCTCGTATTTAGACAGCTTAAATAGCCTTTCGCGTTCCGCGCGTTCGTTGACCAGACTGTGTACGCGCTCGCTCGTTCCGTTGCCTGTTCTGAGCGCCATGTTTCGTAATATTTTTTTTATTTTTGAAATGCTGTGTTAGATAAACTGCACGAATTGCTTTCGTAAATAACGGTGGTTCTGTATGTTCTAGGTCGGCCTATGTGCGGGGCGCAGCCGACGCATAATTAATATGTTCTGCATCGCGCCACAAGTGCCGGGCTCGCACCGTCAACATTACGAAATATGGCGCCCTTGTAAACACCCACCCTCCTCCCTCTTTGATGCCTTAATTCCGCTCTAGACTGCACTATTGTAGACGCTCGTCCATCGGACCTGACTGTGGAACCCCACTGGAATAATATTTTCGAATGCTCCTACTATAACCCGGAAGTGTAGCGACAGCCCCTCCGGGGGGAGGGACTGCCACCTTGAAAGTCACCCATTGATTGAGGAGGAGACGGATATACGTACAATGGCGATACAAATTCCATGACATTTTCTTGGAGCGCGAAAAAGCTCACTATAAAGAGCGTCGAACCAATGTCTGCAATGTCTGCAACCAATGTCGGCATCCACCCGACACGGTGGCTCAGTGGCTAAGGCGTTGTGCTGCTGAGCACAAGGTCGCGGGTTCGGTTCTAGGCCGCGGCGGCCGCTTTTCTGATGGAGGCGAAAAACGAAAACGCCCGTCTGTACGAGATTTCGGCGCGCGTAAAACATCCCCAGGTGGTCAAAATTAATCCGGGCCTTCCACTACGGCGCGCCTCATCGCCTGCGTTGCGTCGGCGCGTTAAATCCTACAATCAATCAAGTCAATGTCTGCATCCTCCCTGCATATTCTTGGATTTCACAACAGGAAGAATAAAAGACATCGGAGAGGCGTGTACGGCGTGCGGCTGACTTTTGACGGGATTCATTGCAGATATTTTGAAGTCGGATAAGGCACGGCCACAGACTAGCGTTCTCCACATTGGAGAACAGCCATACCCGCAGCAAACCAGGGTGTTTGCTCCGTAACATCAGCGACGCTGGCCCGCCTGCTGGAAAAAAATGCGCAAATCGCAACTTAAAAACGACGGTAGTTTAGTGTATCGAACCAGTTTAATCCCCATTGCGAAAACACTTTGCGCATTTAGGCCGCATTGTTGGAACGACGTTGCGCTCACGCTGTACATTCTTAAAGCACATCGCTGTACGTAGATTGCGAACTTTCTCCGTGACGTGGGCGTTATACTTTGCCGAGAAATGAAAGTACTATTAATCGATTATGTCACCTTATTCATTACCGTCTCACCTTCTGTCCGTAAGCAGCTTTCCGCGTTTTTGTTGTATTTTAATATGAGTGCAACGATGCTCCTGATGACGACAATTCACCCTAATCGCGGCCCTTTTCGGCAAGGCTGTCCGACAGGAAGAAGCGAAAAAAGGAATCTGTGGCCTACTGCTGGACATTGAGTCTCGCTTTGCAGATCTGCATGTGTGACTACCTTTAAGGTGTTCCTTTGTCTGCCGCAGGGCTGACGGACAAAGCTAGGAAAGAAAGCTCACCTCCTAGAGGAAACGGGGAAAGAAGATAAAAAAGAGGAGAGGAAAAGAAGACGAAGGTTGGAGTGAAGCGAGCTTTCCCCAAGGTTGACGATTACACGTCACGAGCATCACGAGAGCACGCGAGTAAAGCGCGTGGTCACAAGCATAAGCTTTTAAAGGGGAAACAAAGAAAAGCAACCCCGGGAAGTGATCGCGTAAAACCCGGCCCAGACAACGGCGTTGAACCCTGTTCGCGTTTGTTTTGTTTCTGACATGGTTAACGAGAATGAAAAAAAGCGACACTGTACAGTACTCCGTAGACATTAATTAACGGAGTCGCAGAAAAATGCAAACGAAAGTGTCGGCAATACGAGAGTGTGGAGACAATGGCTGATTTCACGCGCCGACGTCACCGCTCCCGAAGACAATGAAGAACCACCCCTCGGCGTGGTTTACTCAAAAACGGCGACGTAGAAAGAAAGTAAGAGGGGGAGAGGAGGTGTGGGAAGGTGACTTACAGAATAAAGGTTATAACGTGGCGGTCCCGCGCACATTGGTAGTCATACTTCGCGCTTCGCGCACAGCACCTCCGAGAGGACTTCGCGCACGGACGGCAGCCCGCTGAATTCGGCTCTTCCTCTGGAAACTTTAACGCCTCGTCTCTGCAAAATGACAACGGTAAGAATTTACCGTATTTTCGCGATACTAAGCACCGCTCCAATTATAAGCACCCTCCCCGACTTTTGAGAGAAAAAACTTGGAAAAAAAGTTTGCATGCGAATCTAAGCACCTTTTTTTCCAAGCAACTATCGCAAGGTGGATTTGAGACGCGTGGAAGCGGGCCCTGGTTGACGCTGGGGCCAAGCCATTTATGAAGTTTTTAATCACAAACCACTTCAACGTAATAGAAGACGACCTGTTAGGGCTACTGAGAGCGGAGCCCAAGCGGCACAACGGTCTCAAATGGTAGTGAGGGTTGTTGATGATGACACGTAAGCGGTCTGTTCACTGTATGTGCCTATTTTTTTAATGTTTGCCAAATAAAACTTTATTCCTTGCGCCAGTCTCATCGAGATACAGGCACGAAAAAAGTGGCGCGGTGGGGGTTAATTTAGGTATTTCGAATCTAAGCACCCCCACCTTCACTTCGGGTATCGCGGTCGTGGAAAAGGGGGGTGCTTAGAATCGAGTAAATATGACAAGTCTCCCACTGGGGGATGGATGTCTGAGAAACGTAACGATTGTATGTTATTTCAAGAGAGCGCATTACGTACCTAGAATCGTGTTTTCAATGCTGACTGATTCGGAAGAGAAGGTGTTGGAGAGGAATATGTTTCCGTTCTAACCTCAGTGAGAAAGGACGGCTCACTGCAGTTAGAACTTACGTTTGTGATGGTGAGCTGTCCTTCGACGAGTCTCTTCAGGCCAACACGAACTCGTTGAGCCCTAACTTGAAGCTAGGAATTGACTTGGTTACATTTAAACGACTCTAACGCCACGATTGCCACATAGCTGCCATTTCAATACATTCGACTTTCAGCGCGCATAAGGCCGAGTTCAGACTGTTGCCGTAACTGTCGTAATAACTTTAAAGAACGACGTCATTTCACGTCTCAGCCAACCGAACTGCGTGACACACCGTTTTTTCACATCCATAGATCCCGATATGGCTTTTGCATCAGTAGTCTGAACACAACATAACGAGGTTTACTTGAGATCGCTTAGATACATTAGAAATCAAGCGAGCGCACGGCGGGCTATGTTTATTGTGGCTCCGCATCTCTTATCAGCAGCAAGTAAGCGATGGAAGGAGGGAGTAAAACGTGTTTATTTTATATTGCACGTGATATCAAGCGCCAGTTTGTGAGCTTTGACATGTGCCCCCGCGGCAGAGTCGAATGCTCGCATCGCGGAATGCAACAGAGCAGAACACAGCTCTTACTTGCCGCGGTGGCTCCGTGGCTAAGGCGTTGCGCTGCTGAGAACGAGGTCGCGGGTTCGATTGCCGGCCGCGGTGGTCGCTTTTCTGATGAAAGTGAAAAGCAAAAACGCCCGTGTGTACGAGATTTCGGCGCACGTTAAAGACCCTCAGGTGGTCAAAATTAATCAGTAGCCCTCCACTACGGCGCGCTTCATCGCCTGCGTTGCGTTGGCTCGTTAAACGCAACAATCAAACAGAACACAGTTCTTCCTCTCTAAAGCAATACCGTAGTTCAGCATTACCACCTGCACTCAAGTGACCAATCCATGCCGTCAACAATGCGAATTCGGCGAATGATAGCAACGTACATACAATTTGGCTCAAAACTGTTATCGGCGCTGTGCACTGCGGATTCCAGAACGACGTGTGTGCGTCGCGTGATGCCACGGCGCACACCGAACCTTTGAGTCGAATCGTATGCTCGACACCATCATTCGCCGAAATTTTGTTGTTGGTTGCGTGGATTGGTCGATCCAGTGCGTTAGGATGAATCTGAATCACGGGGTTGTTTCAGAGTCCGCTACGTCATTCGTCATTCTCTCTTTGGTAGCAACGAGTGACCATTAAGGGAGCGTTGTGCTACGTAGACCAGAGGGGGTATCTTTTTCGAGTGTTTCGCGATGGGGAACGGGGCTAGATGAACGTAGAAGCGCGCATACAAGCACTGTTGCGTACTTGGTTTTACCTCTCGAGGTGAGGGGCATGCGTGGGCCTACTTGAAGGGGAATTGAGGGCGATATCATTCCTACCCCCCGGCACCGAGGCGCAAAATAATGCGTTTTACTCATGAATTTACAGCGTTTACCACTGGATTGAGCTAAACCGACAACTCACCCATGAATGGAACTCTAATTCTTGGAAACACTTGGTTGTTGCAAATGTGCAATTAAAATGAAATTATTGGCACGGGTAAGGAGCGCGTCAAGTTGAAATGGATGGGTGAAAGAGTAAATTAACATTCAAAATTTGAAGAGCCTAAAAATGAGGGCGTCCCAACCCACTACTTTTATATCGGTCAGCACATCGTGTGGTCTCAACCTAGACTGAGGAAATATAAAGCTCTCACTGAAGAAGATAAAGAGAATATTGATGTAAAAAGTAAATGCAGAGCAGAAGAAAAAGTACAGACACGCGTATGAACCTGTGAAACATATATACGGCCTTGTAAAAATGCCCGGCCTTAAGGCACCAACAGGATTCCTTCTGAACTTGATGTACACTCGATGGAAAGACATCACCCCCCCCCCCCCCATCCCCATAAATGGTGAAGCATGCAATCGAGAAGTTGTATAGGAGCCGATACAGTATATTTAATTCGTGCTTTACATTCAGCTATTTTCAACAAACTCGGTCCTTAGCGACTTCTCTAGTTTAACAGGCAAGGGGCTATAATACCGTTTGATAAGTTTTTTTGTTTCCGGAAAGCGGGCCAATTTTTTGCAAAGCTTGTAAGCTTGTTCGTATGAATAATTCCTGGTATAAACCACCTCAAAAGTCACTTGGCCTCACGCCATGAATGAGGTCCACTGAATAATTTAACACATCCAAGGATCCTCCAAAGGCACCGATTCTTCGTGAGAACATGTGCTTTGAAAGCAAAGCTTGATGATTCCAAACACATATAGGGTGCCAGCTCCCTACGCTGCTGTAACGGTCACTTAGTGAACTTACATTATTCATAGCTCCGTAGCGCTGTCGGCTTTGCCACCCCCGTTTCGCAACAGCCGTGGGTGTCACACAATGCGGCAACTAAAAACGATGACCGAACGTGACTGCCGTATCCGCAGTCCGCTGAGTTCCTGGTGTATTCCTCAAACGGCGGCAGAGCCCAGAATTTCGTTCGAACTTCCTCCGCATGCCTAGACTGCAAATGGATTGCGCTGCATTGTTTATGGGGAAGATAACGGGAGGGAAGAAGGAGCGGAAACTTCGACTTGGTCGCAACCGAAGTTCTTGACCTATGCAGCGGGAAAAGTTACTGCACCTAGGCTGTCGAGAACAAAGGAAACGCCAGTGGAATACTCTAAGCGTGAACGCGCAAATCTGATTACATTTGTTTTGGGAGGTGCTAGGCGTTCCTTCTTGGGCTTGAAATTTATGTCCCTCTGTCCGTCGCCTGAATTACCCGCACAATGAAAATGAATTGAACATTCACTCATGGCTAAGGCATTGTGCGGCTGAGCCCAAGGGCCCGGGTTTGATCCAGTCCGCGCCGGCAGTTTTGCTTGTGTAAGTGAAAAACAAGAACGCTCGTGTGTCGAAATTTTTGCGCACGTTAAGAATGTCCAGGTGGTGAAATGAACCCGGAAACTACCGATACGACGCACCTCGGGGCTCAGGTATGGATTCGGAGCGCGAAAAAAAAAATCCACTGTTAACATTCACTGCTGTGATAGGAGTCCAAGTCTCAAGTGCGGAAAATAGAAGCACCGCCGATTGAGCCACGTATCCCAGATGACTGTAAAATGCTCGGAGGAAAGACAAATCAGTTTGTGCGGAGTGACATCGTGCCGCCATCCGCTGGCGTCACCCGAGACGCGGCCGAACGCTCTGCTGTTTAATACGAAGGTGCATTGGTTACCGAAGGAGAGTCGTACAAGAGATGTACACATCGCTCCCTGGCTCTTGTGCGAAAACTTCACCGTGCTATTTGTGCCACACAGCGGGTGCTGTAGGGCTAAAGTTGAAACTAAGTCCCAGTTTTTGGATAGGCTGCAAAATACAAACTGGGCAGCCGAATTAAACAATAGGGGTCTCACCTGGCAGCGACAGAAACATAATCGTCTTTCAACTTCGTTTCCAGTGAAACAAGCAGGTACATGGCCCTTTTTGCACGGGTAGCAAGAACCAACTAAATCATCGACGCCTGCAATATTGACGAATAACGATGACACTCGTATGATGTAATTAAAAATTGGTTCTGCGCTGCTATATCACGCAACGCAATACGTAATTAACGTTCGCATTGCGAAAAGTCCCAGCGAAGTCCACATTTTTCGAATCAAATCGTTTTCCCCCTGTGGAGAAAGGGACGATCCGCCGTTACCCGTTCTGATGCATGCTTTAATCGAATATGCTGGTACTGATGATGATGGGCACGAGGGAGGCCAGGTGTCATCTTTTAGATGAGACGCTGAGAGCACCTCCTGTCGGCGGCCCTGTCCTTCCTGCGTGCGTCCGTTGTTGTTGTCCGCAAGGCTGCGTCTATCCTCCAGTCTCCCCCTCTCCTCTCCGATAGCGAACACTGCGTGCGTCCGTTGTTGTTGTCCGCACCGCTGCCTTCCTGCGTGCGTCCGTCGTCGTCGGCGGCGTCCGCACTCTCCTTCGCTCACCCCCTCTCCTTTCTGATAGCGAACACTCTCTCGCGAGGGGATTGGATTGGATTGGATTGGCTTGGCTTGGCTTGGCTTGGATTGGATTGGATTTGGATTGGATTGGATTGGATTAAAGTGGATTGTGTTGGATTGTGTTGCGTCATAACCGCGGCAGGCGCCGGCGCGTGCCCAGGTGAGAGCGAACACTCTCTCTCAACATCTGCGGGTGTGCGGCCCAGCGCGCTCTCACTCCGCCAGTGGGCGGCGCTCCACGCGGTGCTGCGCATGTGCAGTAGTCTCTCTCTCTCCGCGGTCTCCTCTCCTTCGGGGGCGCTGCGCATATAACCGGTGTGCCGCTCTCCGGCGGCCTTTCGGTCGACGGTTGCTCTCCGTTGCGCTTGAACCCCCCTCAGCGTCGCATCACACCAGGGTTTCCGCGAGGGGAGGTGGGCGTAATTTTTTCAACATTATCCCCCGCGCGAAAATGGCTAGAAGTTTCACGTTGTTAAACACACCGTGAAACTTCTCCAGTCCATAGCGATAGATGTGAAGATAGCGATAGATGCAAAGGCAGCAGCCTTGTGTGTGTCTTCCGCACGGACGCGTACGAGAATGAAGACCTCTCTTGCTTTTTTTGGCGGTTTCGGGAGGTAGACAAACTTGGCCTTATGAACACGCCGAACTTGCATCCCAGTGAACGATTCGTACGTAGATCCACCGAACTCAACTGTGTTTGAAATAGAACGCTATGAGGCACAACTCCCACAGAAGTCCACACCGGTCTCCATGGACGACGATGGCAAGATTGCCCTTTCGAGACTTCACGGTGTACCTCGACAACTTTCTTCAAAAGTAGAAGGCATAAGTCCGGGTGATGAGGCTGGGAGGCAGTGCCAGAGGATGACCGCTCAGAAAAACTTGTGAAGGGAACGTGTGGTTCAGATCATGCCTACTCCATGCCGGACCGTGAGGTCCTCCGAGAGGTGTGAAGAACCCATCGATTCCGTGTCGTTTGTGACGCATACGCACATGCGGTTGGGGCCCATTTCTTGAACGGCCACGTTGAAAAAAAAAACGAATCTGAACTGGGCCTCACAAGAAAAGAAATACCCGCTACTGGCACCTGGAGATGACAGTTCTAAACACTCCATTGACAACGCTCGTAGGAGACTTCTTCACAGTGGGGTCAGCAACGCTCTCGCTGGAATACGCGAAAGTGACGGGGAGGCTACAGCCCGACAAAGCATGAAGAAAGTTCTCAAACGCAGCAAAACCCGCAACTTGCGACAACAACCAGTTTCACCATTACAGAGGGACGGAGTTAGCAATATGTTTGGGCAATCGGCGAAGTGTGTAGGGAATAACGGTAACACTATGACCGGGAAAATGCAGCTAGCTTGCGGTGGAGAATGTACTTAGGCTGACTGATTTTATATCTATGCGAGTGAGCATTTGGTGGCGCGGAGGATGTTGCGGATTTGTAATTTACCGCCAACATGAACAGTCATGATGATGAGAGAGACGCCGACAACGAAGTGGCACGTTCACGCGCCTGGCGATGCGTGCGGACACGTTCGCTCGGGATGGAGTTCGGAACGCTGCGCTTGGACTACCGTGCAGGGCCTTGCGTCGCTCTCTTCACGGCGCCAATAAACGTGGAAGATCGGCTTTCCCTTTTCGTACAATTCTTTCCCTGCACTTGACTTCCACTCGCAGAAAAGACAGCAGATGTTCTACGTCCTGGACAGAAGATCTCTGACTGCTCGTGGAAGCGGTGCTGGCAGCAAGGCTCTGCTGTTTGAAGTAATCGACAACAATGTCGCCAGGTATCACCTTTAAAAGCACTTCATTCAGCATAGCCGCGTAAGAAGAAGCTCCAACGCCCAAGCTTTCCAGTCTTCTCCGGTTCATTTGCACGTGGTCGTACAACTTCCTCAAAGTGGCCACGTTGTTGCCTTAATCGACAGGTCTGAGCTTCAGCTCGATCGCTTTGGAATTGCCAAACCGATTCTTCAAGATATAAAGACCATCTTGATAGCAGGACTCTGTCACTTGCAGGACAGCAACGGCTTCAGCAGCAGCTCCGTCAAGAAGCGAAACCAAGTAGTGAAAACAGTCAATATTAGACAGCCGGGAATTCTCGTGTACGGAATGGCGAAACACCCCCTTCAGCGGAATTGTCGGTCACTCAGGTTCGTTGTGGTGTACATCAAGGTGACCGCATTGCTGTGTAATATAAAGAATTAACGTCAGTATTTGACATCTATTGGGTGATAATCTGATTTCATGCAGTGGGCTCCAAGCAGGGACCGATTTTCCGATGTCGCACTACTCCCCGAAACTATATTAGCATAAGCCGTTCTGGAAACCAACGCCTCCACATGGTATCAATGACGATATTTTGGGTAACAGGGACTAAATTAATACTAAAAGTTATTTTACTTGTAACATGTGCCTCTACACTGTCTCTGGGTGTCGTCACTTTGCATTTGGCTGTGACATGCTGTGGTGTTCGTTGTGGGTGAAAGCAGAATCCTCAGCTGCTGCAGCATGCCAGTTTGTGGCTTAGGTACACCAGTCTCGGGAATCATATTCAAGTATTTGTAAAGTGGCCCGTCACCAGGCAAAAATGTCGCAGATATATATATTCCGAAATCACTGAGCAACTGCTTATTCGCATGTGCGGACGATGCGCAGCCATCCCGTCTGACTTTGAGGCAATAACACAAGTGCACGTCTATACTCTTAACATATATCCCTGCCAACGCACTCTCATGGCGATTGCCCGGTGCGAACGCTCACGATTAATCGCCGTCCGATTCTGAATGACGCACCGACTTACATGTAGTGTGCGCGGTCGAGTATGGAGAAACGATCCGTGCATTTTCTGGCCCACCATCTCGTAGATGTAGTGTGTCATTTATTTTGTACTCGTACAGAGCGTCGCTCACAGATGTTGCGGAAAACTTCCTGGTAGAAATGCCGCTGCAGAGAGCTAGTTTCTAGCTATCTAATGGGTGTGAGGAAGTAATATTTGGCTCAAATACTTTGTGCTCATCGAAACTAAGGGTTGAAAACGTTTATTCCCGTTAATTTCAGTTATATCATTCCAGAATAGACTGAAAACTCACCATTGCGCTTGATGTAGGCGAAATGCAAACCATCGGTTTGCGAAACGCGGAGATTTAACGAATCAGCGTGCAATTTGACGTGAAGCTTAAAAATTACTTCGGTGCTACCTAACTTGGCGCACAAGATGTGCGAAAGGCGCTGCTAGGAATTCTGAAGCCAAACACGAGACTTATGTTAAAGATGGAAAGCTTCTTAAATGCATTTTTGTAGCTTGAATTGGAGTTCGGTAAATATGCACGGTAAGTCGAGTTCGGTTAAGGGGAACGAACGTTGTGTTTCGAATTGGAGGACATCACGTAATCTTCTTATTTGTTTTCAGGAACAGAATTGTCTATTATTTCCAGGGATCTTCTACAATCGTCACTCGCGAACAATATTTTCATTATCAACTTCATGGCGACCACCATCATTACGCTGTTATCTGTTTCAATCGTTTTTGTGAGGTGGTGCTGCCAGTGAAAAGCTTCGTCAGAGTCCGTCAATGCTTTGACGGACTCTGGCTTCGTCTTACTGCGGCCGCTGAATCACAAAGCGGCCCACCGAGTCGGCCGTGAATGTATAGTCTCCATAGTACCCGCGCGGCACATTGCAGGAACAGCGTCACGTACGGCCCAAGACCGGGATCCCGCCTTATCGAATGGGTGAGACCCATGTGCGGGGCACAGCCCTTCCATCGCGTCCACGCTCGCGTCCATGGTGGACGAGAGCAGTATGGAGGGGCTTTAGTGAGGAGGATCAGGCGTTTCCCCGCTAAATGTTGGGCGTACAAAAGATGCGCCCCATATAGGTTGCCGGGAGATTGCAGGCCGCTATCACTACATCTAGGTTACTGAATCAGCTTTCTGCAGTTCCGCAGGAATTTGCTGCGGCAAGTCAGCTGTGTAGCGTAATATGCAGCTTACACCACCTTTGAGGGGAGGAGCTGGAACGAAGGATGGTAAGGACATGACCGTAGAAGCTCCTAAACGACAAACACTGAGCATGCTCTATCCGACCTTATATATGCTGATATGACCCTTGCACATTGCGCGACGCTATTGATGTTCAAAGTCAGATCAATTGTATCTCAACATGCAAGGTAGAGGCCCATTCTGGATACCAAATATTTTTGTTTACAATGTCGGCACCACCCCAAACTTTATTCCGGCATTTTTCTCTCGTCTTCCCTTCCAACACGTGGCTCACGGCTTGCTAACAAGAGCGCAGACGGTTTCAGCGTGTTTGAACCATTTTTTTATCACTACTTGTTACCGTGTTATAGCTTATTTCTCTTTAAAGTATGATTATTTTTAGCCAAGAAAAACATAAACGGCACCTCGTGCGAAACTGCGGCTGACAGTAAAAACACGACGAATTCGTTTTGGCCAATGATCTTGCACTCAAATGTAAGACCAGATGAGCTTCGTACAAGTGGAATTTGCTGAGGTGGGACGTAATCCTTCCTGACAAAAGTTTGAAATAGGTCAAGACTTTTCAACCAATCTCAGAGTGTGCGTTCCCCACGTACTTCTGTGTAGGATAGTAAACCCCGCAGTCATCTCTGTGTTCGGGTCATTTCAGCCAGTTTTCTTTTAAATGTCAGACTTCGTTTCATAAAAACGTAGATAGATAAAACAGAGAATAAAAACGTCCAGAAATGGCAAATTTGCGAATGCACACATACCAACGAGCTTATAAAAATTTGAATTGCCTGCTTATTAATACACTTCTCAACCGCAAGTGCGTGACAAAATTGAAAACCGGTGAAACCAAGCTCACATCAAAATGTCCAATTCAGGAATTGCGATGGAGAAAAAACAAACAAACAAACGAAAACTTCCGTGTGTCGAGATTTCGGAGGACGTTAAAAATCTCTAGGGTGTCCAGAGGCTCCGGAGCACTCCGCCTAGGTGTGCCTCATAGCCCAGGTGTAGCACCGGTGCTCCAAACCTCTAAACTTTGAAAAAAAAAAATGTTTTGAATTTCTTCCTGTGAGCTATGCTCTCAGTGATTTTATTTCTGACGTTTTAACTTACCATAAAAGAAAACAAAACAAAACGAAACTAGATGCAATCTCGTTAAGCCTTCTCACGCCTGGCTTTGTTGTGTTAGGCATGACTAAGCTGCACACGCGCATCGTTATGAGTGTTCTTGAAGCCTCTATATAAAGTGCACCGTTATCCCATTGTTCCGCACGGCCCGAGGTCACTGCTTAAGGAACACGGCCACTCACAGCCGGGGCCATTTTGCGTGACTAATCTGTTTTCCCCTATGCGACCGCAAGGAACACGCGCACACCTCTCGCCGTGTGAAACAATGTTTGCCGCAGCAGTTAGGATTGCGCCACTTTAATCAGGGAAAAAATACTCACGCCAGACAGCGAGCTGTCTTCCCAGACAACCTTGCGATATTAAACTCTTCAGTTTATGAGACTTGCCGGCACTCACGAAAACGCTTTCCGTTTCTTGCAGCTTATGCGGTGGCGTCGTCATGGGGATACTTAATCACACGTTTGTGATGTTCTTTTTTCAACTTCGCACTGACAATGGGCTTCCGTTTAGCAAATGGAACTTTCTGAGCCAAATTGAAACAAGAGATTCTGTTGGGAGAAAGTGGTAAGCAAGTGACAGAGACCTAAATTTAGAGCTAAACGCGTCCAGGTAATCTACGTGGTGTCCGTTGATGAGGTGCTGCCAATTAATTTTGGCCAGCTGCAAATCTTTCGCGCGAGTTTTAGTATTTGGCCTACATAGAAATACCTCCGCCGCAGGGAAGGCTGGTTGGTAAGTTAACTCTGGTTCAGATCAAGCACAACGAAACGAAACCCACCTCACGGCAGGCTATGGGCCTCGTGCACTGCAGTTTCAAATAAACATGTGGCGCCACCTGGGAGCGGCGGCGGAATTTTTTCTTAAGAAAAAAATAAACATATACAGCAGTTCGCTACGCGGCTTAGTTTAAACAACAACCGTAAAATAAGTATACAACAATTACCACGTTTTTTTTAATTCACAATTGTTATAATAATAGAAATATTACGCTGACGAGTTGTGCGGGAATACAAGCCGAAATAATTTAGAAAGCGCCCCTTCTCCAATACAAGCAGACGACAGTACACGGATCAGCTGCCTGCGACGCCGACGTTCCCGAAGCACATAGTACCCGAAAAGAAATAAAAAGAACAGATCCATAAATGCATTTGCGTATGTGCACGCTACTTGCCGTAAGACCGCTGCAAAAAAAAAAAAAAATGCCGTGTATCCAATGCATATTTTTGTAGCGCCTCAATTAGCCTTTGGTGTGCACGCATCAGAAAATACATGGAGCAACCCACGGATATGCATGCTTGAATTGTACGTAGTCATACCAGCAAAATATGAAGCTTTAAAATGAAAACAGAAACGTAAATATTCACGCTACACTGCGACACAACCGTAAACAGATGGACACACACCAGCCACAATTCGGAGACTCGCATCTACACTTTTATTTAAAGGACTCTCAAATATCTCAAACATGTACAACTTGTAGTTTGCGTTTGAAAAACGAGTTGAAGTGGGGCTTGTTGCGCAAAATATTTTTGCTGACAAAGATAACTTGCAGCGTAGTCACACAAACATAACGTACAACTGTCAGCTTTGAAACAATCTCCATTATTCAAAATGGTCTTATTTTATCAAGGTCACTCCGAATGCGAGAGGAATCATTCGTGCACAATTAAAGCTCCTGTTGTGCGATCTACCATATCTGTGCCCGTGTCTATGTCGAGCGATAAACAAGGTAAATAAACGTTCAGAGGCTTTCATGAAAGCCTCGTCTCGCGCATCTACGTCCAAACTTATTCGCATATTAAGTATGCATATATAAACCTATGAAAGCACTTCAAAAAGCATTGTAATATTTTTTATGAGCCCATCCAACGAACTCATCGTAGTTTCAGCAGTTTGAGGTAGAGTTTACTCAAGCAGTTGGCATTTTCAAATACCTGCCTCTACAAACCTGAATCTTCGGGCTCTTGAAGCCGCTTATCCTTGGTGTCGCAATTTATACACACAAACCTTTCGCCGCGATTTCACACACACAACACATCAAATCACTTCCTGACATGTACAAGGCACAGGGGAGTGTACACACGGGAGAAATTCGCTTCTGCAAGCACCATGAAGTCGCGTAGTCGGTCTTCTCCTCACAATAAGCTTTCCGCCAACTGCTTGGTTATGCCAGCAGTTCTAACCCGGCCGTTCTGATCTACGGCTAAATAAATCAAATCCACCAAAGCCACCAAAGCGACCACAGCAACGAAGGCGTTGCTGGCGTCGTTTGGACGTTATGCCGTTATTTCATGCTGTTCGGGGGCCGGCGGCCCCACAAAAAATTTTCCACTGGTGGAGCCAGCGATCACACCCTCCCTCACACATACATTATCGCTTCCGGGAGGCGATGCACACACAGACGCACACTCCTGCACTCCTCTCGTTCTCTTGGTAACATCGCGGGCTTCCGTCTTTTTATTTTTATCTTTTATTTGGGCGGCGCTGCTGGTGTTCAGTGGAAGCCGTTGCGAAATGACAGCGTGACCGCGCGCTGCGCGGAGACAAAACCGCGCTTGTTTAAAACTGTTTTTTTTGTGTGATGCATCGCTTTCCTGTCGCCTTTGCGAACCATATACCATATTCTATTTAATAAAGTAGCGTTTAGCTGTTCGTATCGCATGGCAACAGAATAGCGGTCATTCCTTCTTTCTCTTCTAATAATCGTACTGCGCGGAATACTATCCTCCGGATGTCGTTTGCTGACGGACTTCAGAAATTATGCCTCCTTTGTCCGCAAGATGGCGCTGAACACAGCGCATCAGTGGCGCCACCATACAAGCGCACGAGGCCCATAGCTGATATCCTACCTGTTAAGTCTTTTCTAAAGGTGACTATGGTGACTTTGGAAAAGGTAGGATCTTTGTATCCATTAGTATTTGTTTGAAATTGAATTCACTTTACGCACCTACTCATAACGCACCATAATTAAAGCACTTGAGCGGCTGCCTGCTGCCCAAGGTATAGAGACAACATGGTTAGCTCGGCAAAATAAAACAATACGTATGGTTATTGCTCTTTCGAAGGAATTTGAATCACACGCACATTTGTTGCTTTTCGCTCTGAAACTACAGTCTGGCTTTAAATAACACTCAAACCCGTGCCTCCGTGAGTATACATAAGCTCATATGCATACCAACGAGGTACAGGGGAAGCGTTAGACTCTTTTGTGGATTAAGATAATAATTGATGTACTTTAGGAAAGAAAGTGGAGGAAAGCATGCGCACCGGGTGCTGTTCGAACCCCCAACCTTCTGGTTACGCGTCTGATGCTTCAACCACTCAGCAAACGATGCGGCTATATTCTCCTCCACTTTCCGGGGCATTTATGGTCTTTTAGTGCAGTGTATACGCTCGCCAGTGGTAGCCTCGCAAGTGGCCGGCACACCTTGTAATGTTCTGCCCGTCTGTTTACCACGTACCACCAAAAACAACAACAGCCTCACAGTGCATTCATCTCCATCCGTCACGAGCATTCATCTCCATCCGTCTCCTTGCTTGCGAGTGGTAGTGATAGCCGCTCCAGCAAGTCGGGGTGAAGGGGGCCATCTTTTTAACCTCCGCGTCGTGGCTCAAGCGTCTACTAGGGCCCATAGAGAGGGGCTCGGAAATACGAATACATTGTCCGAAGTCAGTGCCGTTTTCTAACGCCTTCCTTCAATTTTTGTTTCATTCTGCCTTGCGGAGGATGTTAATGTATCCTTCCTTGCCACCTAAGATCCCATTCACCCCTTGCATACTCATGTAACCGGTCATACGGCCATACATTGAGAACCCTCACTAGCCGTGATGGATGAATATTTTTATAGTGGTTTGCGCACGTTTCTTTAGTCTTCTCCTCAAATAAATTTATGAACATATTCGCCGGAGGGAAAAAGATATCATCTATTATGTGTGCGTGGAAGTTTGCCCGATGCCGCGAAGTCTGTTTGTTAAGTGCTACAGAAACATTGAACAACCCTGGTCAAACGCACCTTTCATTGATCTGGGATGGTAGAGCGAATCTACAGCGGGGTAAAAGTCGCGTTTCTTTAAAGCGCAGGCGTGAAATGTATGATCCTGCCTCATCCAGACTAACACGGCTCTATCAAATAGGCGGCAGTTTGACAAACTCCGTCGCTATGTAAACAAAGAAAGCGCACAAGCAAGGCGGGGGAGCATGTTGTCGTGGTAAGGCCGAGGTAACTCAGCCTTGGTAACTTGTTGTGGTAACTCAGCTCGGAGATCGGTGGGCGCGCCACGCGAGAGTCCTGGGGTGTCTTTTAGTTGACATTTTAGACTGCCAAGAACGGCTCCAGAGCAGGTCGGTATTTTTTTTTTTTTTTTCATAGATTTTCTATGCGAGAGCAGCTGTGAACTGCCACGATCTGCTAAGTACTGCTCAGGACTGACAAATGGGAGATCAGTCACTGGTATGCTAGCGCGTGGGTGCCGTACAATCTCCTCGAAAGGGATGTACCGACTAGCAGGTAGGGGAACGAAGGCATGCTCGTGACGGATGGAGATGAATGCACTGTGAGGCTGTTGTTGTTTTTGGTGGTACGTGGTAAACAGACGGGCAGAACGTTACAAGGTGTGCCGGCCATTTCTCTGCCAGAGTAGCACGTTTTAAAGCGAAACTTCCAATGTCCCACTTGTGATGGTGTCAAAAAAGGAACACGTACTGCAGGAAAGCCAACTTTACACCAAGGGTTTACACAAAGGGCAAATGATGAGGATTATACATGTTGGTGATTATAAAACGCGAAGTTTCTCGGATACAAATGCATATTCCGCAATCCTATCAGCCGAAGTGCAGAATAACGAAAACGCTGAGCTAACCAAATCATCGCATTCAGAGGACCCAGTCACAAACTAATAAATAGAAAATCGTAACATCACACTCGGTTAGCGCAGCGTTCTCGTAGATTTGGCCTTTGGCTGACGGGATCGTGGACTTTGCATTTGTATCGGAGAAAGCTTCGCGTTTCAACCATATTTCTTCCCGAGCAGGGCGGGTTTGTTTTTTTAACGATTCGCGGCAGGTAATTGGAAGTCACAAAGGTTTGTGCCCGTCAATAACCGGTGAACTAGGCACGAACAGCTCTATCGCATGCCCTGAGAAGTCCATGAAAAAATGTCTGACGTCACCTGCAGCTGGTACGTCGCACGTTGGACACGGGGACGATAAGCGAGTATTGAAATTCTATCTCGGGCCGACTTGCCACTGTGGCTTCATTTCAAAATACTCCTACATTCCAAGGAAGGAGCCACTGAAACAGAGTACTCAGGGAGAGATGTGAAAAGCGTAGACATATTCTCTCCATGGGAACTCTATCGCTCATTTAACGTCCGTTATAATGACAGAAAGCCCCATTCGAAGTGATCGGCAATGCGTGTGATGCGATGTTACAACATGGTATTGCCATGCAATCTTTACTGCAGTTCCGTAATGATGCTAGCGTATAAAAATCCACGAAAAAGCACTATCACCGCCATACAACATAACATCATTCTGATTAAGTCTGGGGATTGTAATGCAAATAAAACGTAATAACATGGCGATGATGACCCTTTATATCTTCAAGATACTGATGTTATGTCATTTAAACTTCTTCTTCTTCTTCTTCTTCTTCTTCTTCTTCTTCTTCTTCTTCTTCTTCTTCTTCTTCTTCTTCTTCTTCTTCTTCTTCTTCTTCAGCCTACTCAGGTCCACTGCAGGACGAAGGCCTCCCCCATTGACATTCAACCGCTCCTCTTTTGCGCTGCTCACCATGTGAAAAATATTTCATAGTAATGCAGTTGGATGATTGTGCGGCTGCGCGGAGTTTGCGCATTATATGATCGAATAATTGCGTATTTAAGTGGGCCTAGTTTTTCAACGCCAACTTCAAAGCCCACGTGCAGTTTAAGACACGCAGGCGCTTTACAAACGCTCAATACATTGTCTTGGATTTCCCCCCCGCAACCTGTTACAGTTAAACCTGGATATAACGAACCTCTACGTAACGAATTCCTGTATTTAACGAAGTTTTCAATTTCCCATAGCCAGCTCCACTGAAACCAATGTTTTTGAGACCTCTATCTAACTAAGGCGGTGCGACGGTTAACCTTGATGTAACGAATTCGCTACCCTGATGAGCTATTGTTTTTGCTCTTTTTCTTAAAATTCGGCTGGAGAAGTGTACTAATTTAGCGAATTTTGCCCGCACCGCTAACTACTGTGCGTTTCTATGTGTGAGTGCGGTGTCGGTTATGTGTTAGGCCTGCCGGTAGGCGTGTAGTCGCCCGTCTTCTTTGCTATCTGTGGTCTCGGTTCGTCGGTGATGATTTCTGCTGCTAGAAACGGAAAAGTTTTTCTTTCCAAGACAAGCTCGCAACTTTAAATCCCGTCTTCGCTGGCGGCAAAGAATGTAGCCGCCTGGTATAGTATCCCAGCTAGCACCCTCTCGCGAACTGTGAGTGCGGAAAGAGCATCAAGTTTGAGAAAGGCGACCTTCAAGCATAAGTTTGGCCCTTGAAACGCCTTAAGGCACCGAAAAGTGCCAAAAGCAAAGTGATACTCAAGCTACGTTTGTGAATGCAAGGGTAGGTGACCTTGCTGCTTTGGAGGGCCGTGTAATGATTAAGCTTGTGGGAAAGCAGTAGGCGGAAATCAGGCAGTTTTTCAGAGGGAAATAAATATTTGAAGGGCGAGTGCACATTTACTGATGTCAAGCATTTAGGTTTCGTTTTTCCTTCACTCACGAGAGCCTCGAAGGCCAACTGCGCTCAAAATTTCGACCTCTTGAAAACACTATATACGTATAGTCTGCTTAAAAAAAAGCAATATGCAAAATACAACCGCTGAAATACGCCTGTTTGACGCCGCAAGCAGTCAGCAAGAATCGACGATTTTTAGACCGAAATCGAGGAGAGCGCGGCTTTTAAAATAACGTTGCAGCCGGCAAGCGAGCGGCCGGATGGTCAGCAGCTCTGGAGCAAGCCTGCGCGCAAGCTCTACGTGCGCGCGGGGCAGCAAACGAGTGAAGCGTTTCGCAGCACAGCGCGGCCGGTTCTCCAGCTGCGTGGATGGCCAGAGGAAGAAGCTCCGGACGGCAGGAGCATCACATGCGCGTCCACGGCCGGCATGGAGCGGCGGTGTGCGCGCGTGCGCCGCCGCTCTAGCCCGGCCGTGGCGCGTCATGGCTGTTTGCGCGATCCACAGGCAGGAGCAGCGAGGTCTGCGGCATGGCTTTTTTAAACGCTTCGGACTGATTAACGAGGCGTTTTTGGTAGTACTTGCTATACATTAAAAATAAATTTGTTCTATGTGAAATTTGAGCGCAGTTGCCTTTAACTCGAAACCTGCATGTAACGAAAACCTGCATGTAGCGAGAACTTGAAAATTTTTGTCAACTTCGTGATAGCTATAGGTTCAACTGTAGTATCTGACAGGGGATGTCATGAGTTTGTGAAAAATAGCCACAATTCTGATATACTTCAATGTCAAGTACAGTCATCGGTAATGTATATATGGTCCGTGCAGGTCGGAAATAAAAATAATTTTAACAACTTTCCGGGGGTAGTTTTGCAATGTATCAAGTGAGCGCGCATTTGGGTTTACTTTCGCGTCTTGAAATAGAAATCAAGGTACTCTCCCCAGGGGGCTCATTCTGCTTTCAAAGGAGATTATTAATTCCCGCGAAAGCAAGTGCAACTTGAGTCTCCCGTGTGCGTGCCCGATCCTTTCACTCCAGCGCGCCAGAACAATAGGCGGGGAGCGGTGGTTAGCGGGCACAGGCGGCGCCGAATTTCACGCAAGCCACAGACGTCATGCACGCCT
Source organism: Haemaphysalis longicornis (assembly GCF_048455015.1). Lineage (NCBI taxonomy): Eukaryota > Metazoa > Arthropoda > Arachnida > Ixodida > Ixodidae > Haemaphysalis > Haemaphysalis longicornis. Next base: position 220,357,131 of record NW_027526203.1, on the reverse strand, counting down.
CGCGGGTCTTCTAGTAACTGATTATTTCAGGTGATGAAGGCGGACACAATGGCATGACGCATCTCGCCATTACGTTTGGCTGCTAAGTCTGAGAAATTATTCGCTCACGGAATAAAAGGGCGCGCCAGAAACCGGTGACAGGGTACGCGCCATGCTGGTCTAGGCGTGCGCATCGGTCTACTGGCGTATATATAGCAAACGGCGGCGACACCCCTGCACTCAATGGCGCCAAAGTAGATCGCAAAGCCGGGCTAGTTGAAAATGGTTCATGACTGGAACTGCGCACAAAAAAAAAAAAAAAAAAACGGGACCAGGCGTTGTGTGTGTTCTCTTCGCTGGTCCCGTTTTTTAACCGCCGCAGTGGCTCAGTGGCTAAAGCGTTGCGCTGCTGAGCACAAGGTCGCGGGTTCTATTCCCGGCCACGGCGGCCGCTTTTCTGATGGAGGCGAAAAGCAAAAACGCCCGTGTGTACGAGATTTCGGCGCACGTTAAAGATCCCCAGGTGGTCGAAAGTAATCCGGAGCCCTCCACTACGGCGCGCCTCATCGCCTGCGTTGCGTCGGCGCGTTAAACCCATCAATCAATCAATCATCAATGGTCCCGTTTTTTTGTGCGTAGTTCCAGTCATGAAAAAGGCGCCAAAGTGCTAAACGCTGAGTTGCTTTCGTTTCCAGCAAGACCCAGCAACGCGAATCAAATAAGATGATTCAAGCTAGTGAGTAAATTTCGTTGCGGCGAAAATTATAGCACGGTCTTGCTACAGTCACTATCAGCGACAGTGAGAGAGTGATCCAAAAATGGCGGCGAAAACGTATACGTGTCTCCACCCTGCAGGGCGGACGCACCTGAATTGAAGCACCCGAATCGCCGCGGGTCTGCTCGCGATTGGTGCACCAAACACGTAGCTTGCGGCTGCCTTTTGCGCGGGAATCAACTTTGTCGAAATGTATGCCATCTACACAGTGATTTTCTGGTCGAATATTTGAATTTGAATTACGATATACTGGCTTTCCGAATTCCTCACTCGGGGGGTTCTTTTTGGATCTCATGCACCTGACGGCTTTCTCATCGAAAAACAAACAATCTCCCTGATTTTTTTTTTTTGTTTCAAATTGAGGAAACCTCAATTATTTTGTTCTTTTGTCACCGCGGATAATAAATAGCCACTAAGTTCGTGGAGTCTGCTTCAGTTTATTTTACTTCCATAAACTCGAAATCCGTACCTTTCCTCTTCCCCTTTAATTTTACGGAGCCCCCTAGAGATGGTCGCTTCTTTCAGGTTTAATAAATGTTCAAACTCTTCTGCCGATTTCACGGTCCTGTTAGATAACGCAGAACGAACTCAGCTGCAGTGCTCAACAACAACTAGGTGATACCGTAACTAAAAAGCTTTTTGTTCCTCTCGACAAAGTACATTACTAAAAGGCAAGGCTTAAGCAGAGCTGCACGAGTCCAACAATAACAAGCCCTTGCGCGCTCAGCCGGATACATTTGCTGAATTACGTACTTAAATAATTCACGGCTAATTTAGACCGAGCTAGAGCATGTGTGCTTTTTCCGCCTTTCTTCGCGTGCCTCTGGCACTGCCTTTTCCTTTGTGTGAAGCAATGCGACAAAAGGAGCAGCAGCGTGCAGACGGTTGTGTGAAAAATTATCACGGGAGACAGCTAAAACGCCAAGTTATGAATGCCTGACTCGGAAGTTACGACGACAGCTCATACCACCATTGTTGTTAGGCACGACGCGCCTCTGTCGCCAATTGCTCAGCGTGAAAGCACACATACGTGCCAACCATAGAGCCTCTAGATAAGCCACCCGTCTTCCCGCGTAGCGTAGCCTTCTGTAAACAAGTAGTCCCACTTCCCCGTGGCGGGGTCGCGTTTGTCTGTATCATTGAGCATTACGACCCCACAACGCTAGTTTCCGCTTCCAAAGCTGTAAGAGGCCCTACTCACCACTACCCCTAATTGCAAGCGCCCACTTTGCCCAGGGTATCTGGTGCACAATTATACAGGTAGGTCATGCCCCAGCTCTGCGTACTTGGTCGTTTTTGCTAACTTTGAGACTTTCCTCGCCATTCCTCGCCGCCCTTGCCTCTTGGCCGCGTCGCCTGACCGTGGTACCGCTGAATGCACGCGAGTGGGTCCGTGCCGCCCTTCCTTAACGAACGGGAAATTTGGCCACCTTGATCCGGCCAGAGCATATAGCCGCCATTGTGCGGCGCGGCTGTCTCGCAGACCACCGTAACCAGCACCTCAGTGACGGAGAGGAAAAGGCAGGACGGGGATGACCGCGAGCAGCAGCCACCGAGCGATGACGGCGACCTCGGCGAGAGCAAGACCGTCTCCCAGGCTCCCGCAAACACCGAGATCGTGTGGCGCAACGTGTGGCTGTTTGTTTTCCTCCACGCCGGCGCTGCCTGTGGGCTGTACTGCGCCCTCTTCACGGCCAAGTGGCAGACCAGCCTCCTGGGTAAGGTGGCCTTCTGTCTTCCTTGCACCCTTACAGCGGCGATGACCTCACTCCGCGGACCAGCGAGCTTTCGGTGGAAAACAAGCAAATGCAGACAAGAAGCACACGCGGGACGACGTGCAGTGTGTGACCTGGGCAAACAACCTCTAAGAAAGACTTGTCTTTTTTTAGGCTTCCACCCGAAATCCAACTGGAGCGGATGTCTGCGCTGAAAAAGCTGGTTGGAATTAAGGGTAGCGAACTGGTTAGCCGTGAAAGTGGCAAAAACGAGGATAGAACAGGGGAGGAAAATCGAAGATTTCATCGTCCAAATCATAAATGACTTAACTATCTTTTGTACGAGCAGCCCTATAGTCAAGACAAGACGGAGTTCCTTTTGTTGTTTAAGCAACCACTTCTTTCGAATCAGAATAAGAAACAATCATCATGGTCTTCCTGTTCATCGTCATCACATATTTATCCTTCTTCCCTTGGCCACAATAGGTTGCTTATCAAATGCACTAATTTACTTGCTTTCATTCTAAAAAGAAGGGGGAGAGAGCCCTTATTACACCAGGAAGACGCTAGGTCAAGTGGGGGAAGCGGGAGTAGAGGGTGGGATGTTCGTAGCTTGGGACATCTTGAAAATAAACCGTTCAAGGTGAAGCTGGGTGGCTCCTTACGAAGGCGGAAGAGACCCCGTGGGGTGAGGTGAGCAGGCTCACGGCTCTAAGCTGCACGCGCTAGACCGCTTTCTAGAGAGTAGTGCGCAATTAAAGTCAGCCTGGAGGGTTCCAGCGTTCGAGGGTCGACGTATGAGGAGGAGACACTTGGAAGAGGGTTGAAGGTTCTGTAACGCGTAAATTTCGGACAGTGCCAAATTAGGTGCTGGAGAGTGGCGGGCGTGGGAGAGGTGCAGAAGGGATATCGAGGCCGCAGGGATGGGGTGTACCATTTACGGAATATCTCTGGGGTAAGCTAGCATTGGCAAAATCTAGAAAAGCCTTTAACTAAAGCGGAAATGTGGACTCTGAAGTGCTGGCTAACGCCAGAAAGGTAAACTTATAGGCAGTCACACCGATCGATGCGATCCCATTCACCGCTTCGTAGTATCGTGCAGTCTGTAATAGACAATATATGCGAGGATTGGAACCAGATGGTGTCTGCATTGTTTTTTTTTTTTTTTGCCGTTTTCACTTTTTTCTCGTATCAAGTTCACATTGTATTTATTTATTTATTTATTTTTAATTAATTATTCATTTTATTCATTAATTCATTAATTTAGGTTTATTTATTGTTTATTTGTTTATTTATTTATTTGTTTACTTGTTTATTGACATCAAGGTGTCGAACCGAAATTTCGGGGGTTCGTTTCTGGTTCGGGTTCAAGCGTTTGGGGTTTGGTTCCGGGTTCGGTTTGCGAGCACCACTCTGTTCCTTGAACCACTTCCAGCGGGTGGTTCAAACGGCTTCGGAGGGGGAAAAACACCACGTGTTTATTGTTTTACTTTTTTAGTGCAGCATTTTTGTTTCTTCGCTTTTCTGTCAGGTCGGTATAAAAACAAATTAATAACTTAGGTGTTTTTTTTTTGTTCCTTGCAAATGTTAGTTGGCCAACTTGATTGTACAATGCACTGCAAAATGCTTTCCACCGGAGGCCAAAATATAATAAAACTATCTGAAGGGGAATAAAAGGTTCGCAGGGACACTTAACTTCCTTGTGTCTGTGTGAAAGCATTACTCTTTACAGCCGCAAGTTTATATTGATTAATTCATTTTGGTCCATTAATATAATTACAGTTCATTTTATTCTTGGCTCATAAACCATAGCCCGCAGTTGTTTTCTTGAGGAAAACAACTACAATTGCTCAACGTAACCGCCGCGGCGCCCCCTTGTGCTCCACTCCCATTCCCGACGAGTGACGGGCCGAACCTCGTATCCAAATAATGCATCCTTGGGCAAGCAGCCTCTTTGGCGGGCACGCAAATTTTCTGGGCAGCAGAGAGCCTGCCCGTGCGCCATCTTTTTTAATTGGCACCATCAAATGTCGCCACACACACGCGCGCGCACCCACACGCGCACACGCGCACAAGCACAGGCACACACAGGCACATACACACGCACGCACGCATACACGCACGCGCACACACCCACGCACGGAAGCCCACACACAGACACACGCACACACGCACGCATGTACACACTCAGACACACACGCATAAGCACACAAGCACGCAGCACGCAAACACGTACACACGCACACTGACACGCTCGCCGAGCGCACACACGCGTATTTTGTGAACGAGCAAGTAATGCTTTGGCATTGAAAAGGAGATTGGTTGGTCTGCTACGTTTTTCATGTACCTACAGTTTCAGCGGTGTTTTGTCTTTAACGGGGGATCATTACCAGTGATATAGAAATCGAAATCTGACCGGCGTCGGCGTCAGCCTCCACCTCTCAAGTGTGGCACGTGGCGTTTAGAGGTGTTTCATTCTCCCCACCTTCCGCCTGCTAACAGAGGTACGGCTATAATGACTCACTGACTACAGGGAAACGCTGGCCATAGCAACTTGCTAATGACACTTCAGCGACAGGTGGCGGCGATTGGGTTCTATAGCATAGTGTATCGACAAGCAGCAGTAGTGGCCGCTGGTACTCCAAGTCTGCAGAATGGTAGCGCAGAGGGAGAGAAGGTATCGAAGAACGCTATCGGATTTCTATCCCGTGAATACAAGATATGCGTTAGGCAACTATTCATTAACTTCAGTGCCAGATATCAATATTAACTTAGAAACAGCATAAACGCGCAATACGTGAATAAAGAAGGGAATTTTATAACATTAAGGCTTCGTCCCAAAAAACTATCCCGCTTTTTTCTGTGCAAATAAATTTTCTGCTTGTTAAGAGAGACAGCACCGCTAAATTTTCCAATGATAGGACCACCAAAATATCGAGGTTGGTCTGACCCACTGCATATTTTCCCGTTCGCTGTAACCCTTCCCGTAACCCTTTCAATAACCGCTTTCGGAACCGGTTCGGAACGCTTCCTTCGATTCGTCCTGGTTCGGGCTCAGTTCCAAAATGGCGGAAAAAATACGGGTTCGGTTCGGTTCCGGTTCTAGGCACGAATTCGGGATAGGTTCCGATTTTCGGGTTGGTTCCGGTTCCGGTTCGACACCCTGATTTACATCAACCGTTAGAGGATGCACCGTCACAGAGTGCCAGTTATCTTCGAGATGTTCTTTTCCCCGGGGCTTCTCCTCCAGGCTGACGTAGCGCTGAGGATCTGACCCCGGGTATCCTCAACCGACAAACTCAGCCTCGATCAAAACTGTACATTTATTTACAGCCCGGCGGGCGACTAAAAAACAGTACTCGCGCGGAGCACGCAGACGACGGGCCGAGCTCTCCTGCGCCCGGGCCACGTCTCTCTGTCTTCATCTTCCCTTCCTCCTGACGCTGACGGCCGGGGAAGAGGGAAAAGCCAGTTGTCTCCGTCGGTGGCCATCGCATGTGGTGGTGGTTAAGAGATCCGGTGCGCGCAGGCGTTCGAAATGCGCGGCGTCTCAAGGCGCCGCGCGATACGTGCATTTCATTTGTGCGCTGCTCGCCCCAGGGCCCCCGCCAGTTCGTGCGTCGAAGCGCCCGACACCTCCACCACCACTGTGAAACATAACTTCAGGAATGTTTCACACACGAAACACACACCACACACACTTTTGGCACGTGCACCATCGTTCCTTCAGTTTGACGACACAACAATCAGCACGGCCAGTGCCCCTTGACCCTGGCTGCAGGTCACCATGACAAAATAGGCACAATCCTCATCTAGCTCAATCAGAGCGAGCGGCCTTTAGCAGGTGGTACGCACCGGCCGTCGTCGTCTGAAAACCCCCTTGCCATGCGGCGCACCTCGTCGCCCAACAGTATTAGGGGCCCCTCTCCTCCTCGCTTCCTCGCTCGGGAAGGGACCACTGCCGGCTCGTCAGCATACGCCGCAGCCAAGCTGCACTCAGGGGAAGCTAAGTGACGCAACAGTATCGGGAACCCCTCTCCGCCTCGCTTTCTCGCTCGAGATGGGACCGCTGCTGGCTCGTCGGCCTGCGTTGCAGCCACGCTGCACTGCGGTGAAGCTGGCTGACGCTTCCTCCCCTTTCTAGGCGAACCCTCTGGTTCGGCCGCTTCTGCGCTCGGAGCGCCGTGCTCCACTACGCACTGCTGGTCAGCGTAATCAGGAGAAGGCAGCTTAGCGGTCACATTACCCCTGACACTGACTGTCGGTTCAGCTACGCCTGCAGTCCTACCTGTAACTGCCTGGGGCTGCATTACATAAGCAGCCGTACACTGAGTTACACTTTCCTCCTCCAATTCGTAGGAGCTCCCCATGGCGATCACATTTTCGCAACATGACATTTGGGGATCTCCAGAAACAAAAGATGCAGTGTGCGCGACATCAACTGCATCCGATTCCTCCCGTGATTCCCGGGCTGCTGCATCCTGCAAAGCTCTTGGCCGCTCGGCCATGCTCCCGGAATGTTCTGCGCCTCCGCACGATGCGACGACAGGCTCACGCGCAACTGAAGCCAGTCTCAGCCCCTTCAGTACTGCTGCTTTAAGAACTGCGTAGCTCTTCCGCTGCTCCCCTGAGAGTCCAGCTAGGCACCGTCTAGCCCTCACGCTCAAGTAGGGAAGAATTACCCCTGCTCGCCATTTTGGCGGCACACAGTAGGAGTCTAGCCTGGCCTCGGCACCAGCGAACCAATCTAGCACAAGCGCTTCCTGGGAGGGCATATCTACGAGCACCCCCTCCAGCATGCTCATGCAATCTAATCTACCATCCATCTCGCTGCACCCTTGTGCTCGCTGCCCAATCGGTGAGGCGGTGGCGTTGTTAGCGCTTCTCAAACGCTCACTCCTTAGACGTTCCGCAGCTAACTCCGCCTCAGCGATCTTCAATTTCGCCTGCAGTAGGGCCATCTCGTCAGCGAAAGACATGGCTGACCTAATTCTGACGCTCGCTACCTCGTCAGCCCTTACACTCAGCTCCAGCTCACCATATCTAACCGGCCCCCATTATCTCAGGGCTGCTCATGAAGCACCCCCTACATGTCATGGTGAGCCACGCACCCAGGATCAAGTGAGGCACTGACCTGCATAGTTCGGTGCTTGTGGTGATGGGCTGGATCCGTCGAGGTGGCTATCCGTATCCACGCGGCGCCGGCCGCGTTCTCCTTCTCGGGTTGCAGGGGTGATCCGGCTCCTTCCGATGAGGCGTCCGCACGCGGCACTAGAAGTCACCGCCTTCTGCCGTGGCAGCTCACTCACTGCTCCAGCCGTTCCCGTTCAGCAGGCTGCTGCTCTCCGTTGAGAAGTCCGTTGAGCGCCGGTCGAGCCGCTTCTCCAACTGGCTGGCGAGCTCGCTGCTCCCGCCGATCTCGTTCAGCAGACCGCGATTTCTCCGCCTGCTCCGTCCGTCAAGGGCCCGTCTCGCCCGCCGGCCGGCTGAGTCGTCGCTGTTGAAGATCCTGTCGACTGCGCCAGTTATCTTCGAGATGTTCTTTTCCCCGGGGCTTCTCCTCCAGGCTGACGTAGCGCTGAGGATCTGACCCCGGGTATCCTCAACCGACAAACTCAGCCTCGATCAAAACTGTACATTTATTTACAGCCCGGCGGGCGACTAAAAAACAGTACTCGCGCGGAGCACGCAGACGACGGGCCGAGCTCTCCTGCGCCCGGGCCACGTCTCTCTGTCTTCATCTTCCCTTCCTCCTGACGCTGACGGCCGGGGAAGAAGGAAAAGCCAGTTGTCTCCGTCGGTGGCCATCGCATGTGGTGGTTAAGAGATCCGGTGCGCGCAGGCGTTCGAAATGCGCGGCGTCTCAAGGCGCCGCGCGATACGTGCATTTCATTTGTGCGCTGCTCGCCCCAGGGCCCCCGCCAGTTCGTGCGTCGAAGCGCCCGACAGTGCCGGTAATTACCTTTATTTTTTTAGGCGAAAAGCGCTACTATACCCGGGAACGGTCCACGCCATGTTATCAAAATTAGAAGCCGGACAGGCAGAAATTTTAGCAGAACTTAAGTCCATTAATTCGCGGCTCACTAACGCTGAACAGACCCTTGCTGACATTGTTGCACGCCTAGTGAAAACCGAGGACCAATGCAAACTATTACCGGACTTGAGGTCGGATGTTGGCAATTTGTTGACAACGTCCGTGCAGACGTCTGACAGACTTGTTCGCATTGAGGACAGACTAAATGACGCCGAGGACAGGTCGCGTCGCTGCAATCTTGTCTTCTACGGCGTCGAAGAAGGCGAGTCGGAATCTTGGGCAGACAGCGAAAAACTTGTAACCAATATTTGCAGAGACACTTTGAAAATAACAGTGGAACCGAAGGACATTTAAAGAGCGCATCGTATCGGCAGAACCGCACCTGGCAAAATTCGTCCGATAATTGTAAATTTCGCTTCTTATAAAACTAAGGATGATGTGCTATCTAAAGCCTTAACGCTCAAAGGCACAAGCATAAGCATATCTGAGGATTTCTGTTTCGCAACACGTTCCGTTCGTCGTGAGCTAATTCGCTTCGCGCGTGAACGGAATGCGCCCATTAAATTACGCTACAAAAAGCTGATCATTGGAAAGAAGACATACTACTATGACACTGTGCATAAATTGGTGAAAGAAACGACAGAACGGGGTAGCTAGCAAAAGGAAAATATCTCAAAACCTTATCTGCCACATTCACCCCTCCGTAACCCGCCGCAGAATGCCTCCATATCTACTACTGACGTCACATACTCGATTCTTTATACCAACATTCGTAGCGTTCTTCCCAAGCGCGAAGAACTATCCGCCGTAATCCAATCAGCTGATTGCGATTTCGTCATTCTTACAGAAACATGGCTTTCATCACATATTGCCGACTCAGAAGTTACTCCGTACTTGCCCGGTTTTGCTCTTTACCGTAGAGACCGCTTACTAAACCGAGGTGGGGGTGTTCTAATCGGAATAAAAAATTCAATTAGTCACTTCAAAATAGAATTACAAAACCCCCTAGAGATAATCTACATAGCTTGCCGAACCCGATCAAACCTCACTATTATCGGAACGTGCTATCGCCCCCCAAGACCAGATGCCGATTTTTACACGCACTTTAATGATTCCCTTGACCTTATTCGAAAAAAATATCCCGCAGCAAATATAATAATATGCGGCGACTTTAACTACCCTACTATTGACTGGTCTAATCAATTCAATGGAACCACTGGGGAGTCCAGCCAATTCCTAGCTACACTTCAAAATTTTCAATTAACGCAAATAATAACCCAAGCTACGAGAAAGACCACGCACACTGCCAACATTCTTGACTTGATCCTCATGTCCGACCCAAGCTGTATCCAGGCAGTACATTACCTAAAGGAAATTAGCGATCATAAAGTTATCTTGGCATTTTTTCAATCATCATTTCAGACAGAAAAACCGAGGAGGAAGCAGATTAAACTTTATGAAAAGGGCAACTATGAGAGATTTACCGCTGAACTCGAAGAGTTCTATCCTTTTTTCGAGCAAGGTTATTGCGACCGCTCAGTAGAACAAAACTGGAAGCTGTTTTCGGATAAAATGCAAGAATTAATTGACAAATGTGTTCCAACGGTAACTATTCAAAGCAAACAGTCAGCGCCTTGGTTCTCTAACTCAATTAAAAAGGAAATAAGTAGAAAGAAAAGATTGTTTAGGAAAGCAAAGGCAAGAAATGATCGCCCCACGTGGCAAGCATACCAAAGTGCGGTAAAAAAGCTTTCAAAAACCATTCGCGCAGCCAAGCAAAACTTCTTCGAGATAACACTAACAAATATGTTAAAAAACAACCCGAAGCAATTTTGGAAGGCCGTCAACCCATCTCCTCCAACCGCGATAAGGCTCTATGACGACAAAAATGATGAACTAACCGATAGAGACACTGCTATCACACTGAACAAGGCGTTTTCTTCAGCATTCCCGACAGAAACAGATATGAACCCCTCCCTCTCCTCACAACCAGTAATTTCAGAACCGATGCCCCCGATTTCAATCACGCCTAGCGGAATTCTTAACATAATTAAAAATATGAAACTGTCGCCCGCCACCGGACCAGACGAAATAAACTCAAAAATTCTGAAAAATGTTAAGGTTCCTGTCAGTGCCATTTTTGCTTTGCTCTTCGCTCAATCCTTGTCATCTAGCTGTGTTCCCATTAAATGGAAACTAGGGCAGATTGTTCCTACCTTTAAGAGTGGCAACAGATCATCACCTCTGAACTATCGACCCATCCCAATAACATCCGTTCCATCAAAAATTATGGAACATATAATTTTCACGCATATCATAAATCACCTCGAGCGCAATAACTTCCTTTCTATCTCACAACATGGGTTTCGTAAGGGACTATCGTGCGAAACAGAACTTGCCGCCTTCACCCATGATTTACACGTTAATCTCGACAGCAATATCCAAACAGATGTAATTTTCCTTGATTTTAAAAAAGCATTCGACAGGGTACCTCATCGCCGTCTAATGTACAAACTATCGCTGCTAAATCTAGATTCATTTGTATTCAACTGGATAGAAAACTTCCTCAGAACAAGAAAGCAATTCGTCGTAGTAAATGCCGCGCAATCTAACACAACCCCTGTTCTTTCCGGCGTGCCACAAGGTACGGTACTTGGCCCGCTGCTGTTTCTTATTAATATTACTGATCAACCTTCATACATTACTAACATCATTCGTCTCTTTGCAGATGATTGTGTGCTGAATGCCAAAATTACTTGTAACCAAGACGAACTTACCTTACAGTCTGACCTAATTACTATTGCAAACTGGTGTAAAAGTTGGCAAATGTCACTAAACGTTTACAAGTGCAAATTAATGTCTTTTTCACGACGCGCGAGTCCGTTAACTTTTAATTACACACTGTCAGGCTCCTCTTTACAATTCACAAAGTCTTATAAGTACTTAGGTGTTCACATCAAGAATGATCTCTCCTGGACCATCCATCAAAACAAGTTAATCGCCAGCGCTAGTAAATCTCTTGGGTATCTGCAGCGTACAATGAAACTTGCTCCTTTTCACTTAAAACTGCTAGCCTATAAAACCCTAATCCGCCCTAAATTAGAGTATGCAGCCGCCATATGCGATCCACATCAGAAGTACCTAACCGATAACATAGAAGCAATTCAAAACCGCGCCGTTAGATTCACTTTCTCGGACTACTCATCATTTACTAGTGCCACAGACCCGAAATCACGCGTAGCTCTTCCTCCCCTCAGCCACCGCCGGAAGCTTGCGAGGCTGGAATTATTTCACCGGTTTTATCATTCTTTATCACCCAACAATTACATCGTGCCGAAACCCCATGTATTAGCCGAAGCAATAATGAACTACAAGTAACATACCCTCGGCCCCGTACTAACACATTTGCGCAGTCATTTTTTATTCGCACTACAAAGGAATGGAACAATCTTCCAGATCACGTGGTTCAGTTAAGAAACCTTGACCAGTTCAAGTCGTCGCTTACAGCGCCCGGGATTGTGTGATATATTGGTGCCGCTTCTTTGTTTGATGGCCTTCGCTTTATTCTTTTTTATTCGTTGTTTTCATCATATTCGTGCTTCAGCCTTACCGCTAATGCATTGCGTATTGATACTATTTCCGTGTCCGCTGAATTTTACATTTTTGTACATTTTTTTTCGAACCGACGTTGTGCATTTTATTTTTGTTATCATGGAGCTAATGTCACCCTTCTATGCTCGTACCAAGTGTATTTTTGTACCACCCCTCATGTAATGCCTCCCTGCGGAGGCCCTTGAGGTATTAAAATAAAAATAAAAATAAAATAAAACCACGGCAGTAGCTCTTGTGCGGTATCACTCCTACGCGACAGACCACCCGGATATCAACGGTCGCGCGTTTTAAAAGGAGATTACTATGACTGCGTGATACCGTCTGCCTTTTCTCACGAACTTTGCTTGTGTCGCTGCAGTAGTTTATAAGCATCTTAACTCCAAAAAATAACAAAAACGGATCGTGCCATGTTCAAAATATTCTCAATAACGCACTACTTGCGGAGCGCGGAGTAACATCCGGCTTCGGTGATGAGGCACAGCGGCAACAGCGGCAGGGACGAAAAGAAGATTAGAATGCTGGTGGACGAAAAGCAGAGAGGGGAATATTGCCTAGGACAGTTACCACCTGTAACAAGGAAAATAAAGTATTTCGGGCCTAATTAGCTTTAGTGCCTACCCTAAGCAGCGCTAGTATTAAACCAAGAGTGTAAAACATGGTTATATTAGTCCTTTTTGGTAACATGACATGTCATCACCCCGCTTCGAAGGGGAAACCAATAGCAATCATCATCATCGGCAAAATATGTTTTGAGAGCAGGCTGAGAGCAATGAATCAACGTAGGTGGGCCGCTAAGGTGTTTAGGTGCCTATACTTGAAAAGCGTGGACACGCAGTGGTTGAGGAAGACTAGAAGGCTAACGATGAAATACGGAAAGAACAGTGGAGAATCCAAAACACCCAAGGTAACCAACAAAAATTCCCCCGCACCTCCCCGAAGGGAATCGTGCAGAAATGCGAACGCATTGGGTGCACCGATGAGTGTGTTGCGAGTAATGGCGTAATTAATGACGAGAGTGTGAACGTAATCATTTATTCATCAGCACCTGTTTGTTTTATCGTTGTGCCTGACGGCCACAATCACTGCCTTGTGATCACTAAAGTGCACGGTCAAAGGGTCTTTGAGAAGCATACGCGCGTCACAGTTTCGCGTAAATACCAGATCAATGCAACTCCCGTGAATGGTAGTGGGGCACGTGTCGAAGCTGGCAGAGAGACAATGCATAGAGCGCCTGGTCTGCATGTACTCGACCAGCCACTCGCCACTCTTCTTGCGCACGTCAACGTTGAAGTCGCCAACCAAGACTATGGGGTCAGAGGGTTTGGAGCGCACGCGCACACTTTCCATAGCCGCGTCCAGCTGCGTGGCAACGGCGTCTCGAGCGAGGTTGGGCGCGAGGTACACAGTCACCACAAAGACTCCGTCTCCGGTGTAGGCAAGGGTGTACAAGTCCTTGTACGGAGACGTGTCTCGAACGGGAGACGTGGCAACGGCGTGCGATATCAAGTTCCCATACACGTTAGACACGAGACTAACACCGCAGTACTCGCCGTCCTTGCCGCTTCGAGCAAACTATTACAGCTCGCTTGAAGCGCATGCGTTCGGCATTGAGCGTGGAGAGATAACACCTGCGGGCGCACGCCGACGGAGCACGACAACCCCCGACTAAGAAATGCATTCGCATTTACGACGACGACGACGACGAAGGCAGAACTACGAGGCGCGCGCTCACGTGCGCTCGCGCTGGAGGAATGAAGCCGCATGCCGCTCGATGGACGCAAGACAACCCCCGACTAATAAATGCATTCGCATTTAAAAGAGGCAAGGTAGATAGAAACGGATAAATGGAGAGAAAAAATGGAAGCTAAAACGTCGTTAGAGATGTACAGGGCGGAGAAATTGGCCTTCAGAAAGGGAAATTTCTACGATAATTCCCAGGGCAGTGCTTTGCTTTTTGAGGCTAGAGCAGTTTGCTTGTAAACTGAGAGCTTTGTGGGGAAGTATTCCCAAAATGATGGGGTATACGTGGTCTGCGAAAAAGATACAGAAACTATGCGGCACATAGTGTTAGAATGCGAGGGTATCCATCCAAATCTACATGAGGGAAATATAAATGATGTGGTATGCGTGGTCTGCGGAAAAGAAACAGAAACTATGCGGCACATAGTGCTAGAATGTGAGGCTATCCATCCAAATGTACATGAGGGAAATATTCGGCTTCCAGAAGCCCTAGGATTTAAGGGTAGCACAGAGAAAGTTTACTTCAAAACTGTCGAGGCGACGAAAAGAAGATTAGAATGCCTGTGGACGAAAAGCAAACGGGAATATTGCCTAGGACAGTTACCACCTGTGTTACAGAAAAAAATATATATTTTGTGCCTAATAAGTTTCTTGTGCCTGCCCTAAGCAGAGCAAGTATTAAACCAAGAGTATAAAACATAGGTATTATAGTCCGTTTTGGTAAGATGACACCTCATCACCCCGCTACAAGGGGAAACCAATTGCAATCATCAATCATCAATCATCATCATCATCATCGTTGCCTTTGTTAAGTATACCCGAGTATACTAATGCGTAGCAACCTGTATTTGGTGGTTTTTTGTGTGAAGCCTACCGTACTTCCTGGTTTATGCGTCGCATCTGGAAAGGGGCCGTGCAAAGCGCGAAATATAACCAGCCGAGCTGTTGGTGCAGCAGAGGGATCGGGGGGACGCAGATATGCGACGGAATTACGTTAGGCCTAACGTCCCTCTTTCAGGTCTAGCGTCGTCAACCTGTACCCGCAGCTCCATATAGAATGAGATTGACGCTGCTTGGCCTGTCGTTAGGCTCAACGTTAGGTTTACCTAACTTTAATGCTGGATGTAGGGCCAATACTCCTACTCATAGGATCAGAGAGATGCAGGAAAAGACGCGAAAAACACGGTGGTGATGAAAAGGTAGCGAGACATTGCGGAATAATCCAGCGGGAAGTTATGTTCACGCATTCGCATGAACGCCTGACGCACTGTTACACGCCTACAAAGGACCACATACCCGCGGAGAGGTATTCAACAATGGTTTATAATCAGGAATTAAGACTGCTACTGCCCGATATTCCGAGTTTGGCGCAGCTGAATCGTCTTTAATTTCTTTCCTTCCTTATTCCCTGTCTGAAAAATAGGTTACTTTAAGTTTCGGCTGCCGCGCGTAATTTGCAAGTTCAAATGAAGCTGCCCGAAACTGCCAATACGTTCCGTTTCGCGCATTTGAGTTTAGCATGAAAGCCCCAAGAAGCGCAGTACGATATGTACAATTTTTGGGTACAGGTCACAACAATGGCTCGTCGCAATCATTTTGCCCTGTGTTACTTCGCCGCCCACAGTGTACCTTGTCCAGGTGGTAAAGCCTATCGTTACAACGAAATGAGCTTATAATGCAACCAATTTCACGAAGTCCTAACAGATCGGAGCCAAACACTAATTTGAAAATCAACGTCTACTAATGCGTATACTGGCGTCTGCCGCAACAAACAGAGCGTAACGTTCTCGGCTAAAACGTCGCAATTACTCGTCGAGACAGGCCGGGATTGTTTGGTAACTACAGAAAAAATACATGGAAGTGCTGATTGGCAGTAGGACCCCACGTCCCACGCCATTCTTGCTGGAGCAGTTGCGTGCAAAGACTTTCGTTTGTTCCTTGAGGGTTATCTGCGCTTTGTTGCGGCGTGCCGACTGTCTTATTTTGAGTTTAATAACATAAATATACCCAGACAAATATCCGTGGGTCTTCTTCACCGCAACACACCGGAATGACCAAACGCCAAGTTTAATAGAGCAATTTTCAGTTGTCACGCGGTCCCGGCAACGATTTTATTCGAAAATGTTTTTGCTCAGCTGTCGGGCCAACCACAGAATTCCAAAAAAAAAAAAAAAAAAAAAAGGACGCTCCCACTAACGTGTAAGACTTGAAGGTAGCGAAGCTGTACTCAACTTTCACGACCATCACGACAGTTTAAGTCCACGATTGCAGCCGATTTGCTTCTTCTTCGCTGCCGCATCGATCTTGACTCCATCCCTGTTGCTTTAAAGGCGAGCTTCCTTCATTTTTTTGGAAGGAATAATCATTGGACATCACCTTGGAGGGGCGTACGCTATGACGTGTCTTTGTTATTCTGAGCAAGTGTTGCCACGATTAGGGCGAATGCTAGAGTTTTTTTTTTTAACTCTTGGCCAATTGTATGCTTGGATTGACAAACGTGCGCCGAGGACGCTAGGCCGTCGCCGCGAGGCACGCACGCACGAGCGCTCGGCATTTCCTTGGTTTTTTTAACTGGCGGGCGGTCGCCGCGAGTCACGCGCTCGTGTGCGTGCGCTCGGAATTTTCTTGGTATTTTTAACTGCAGACAGGAAAAATTACGATTTGATAATTAGCTTCGCTGCTAATAACGTCGTGCCTGCTTTGCATAAAGTCACCACGCGCACCGCATTTTTCGAGCCAAATCGGATCCTGTGCCTCGTCATTGATGACTTCGCCCCTGTGATCGGAACGATATCGTGCAGGAATGTCATGGCGAAGCCGAACAGGGCACTGTGAAGCGAATGTAGTCTGAAAAGTGTGAAGCGAACTTCGCTTCATTCCCCCGAGCACCTAGGCCACTGACCTCAGGGCCTAACTGGTTTATGGTTATGGAGCGAAGCTTCATCTAAAGCTAGAACCACGCCAGCACACTCCGCAGCGGAGCAGTAAAACGAGCAAGATACCACATTTAGGGTAGCTCTGGACATGATCTGCTTGACTCGGATTACAGGGAAAATCGTAGCGACGTGGTGCGATTTGGGAGTGTCATCCGATGAATGATTCGTTTATATTGGGTGGGGATTTAATTAGGCATTCCGTTGATGATTAGTCGCTGATACTGCTTTGATCGTGCGCTTTTAGTTATAGAGCGAGTTATATGACCTTGACGTATTACCCTGTCGTAGCCACTTGCTCGGAGTTTACATGTTCATCGGTCCTGCACGCGCCGTTTTCATGTGTATTTATGAACCAGCTGCGGTACTTACTGCATACGCTACGATAGGCTACATGCTGTGAAAATGTGCCTATAACACAAGTTTCGGGCCTATATAGCATAGCACGAATGCATTTAAAATGTACTGCATAAGTGTAGAGTTTTTTTATAGACTCTATTGCACCTAGTTTTTCTGTGCACCCTTGTATACTCTACGGAATTTGGTACCTTTACTTACCCGACTTTTTACTTCCATTCGGCCCTCGGCAAATGCTGATGGCTAGAGCATCCAGATAGGCTGCTTAACTAGATGCATTTATTAATAAAGATAGAACGTTCATTTGAATAAACATAAGCTAAAATAAAAAAAATGTCAAAATGCTAAGCAATTGCGTTGCACGAGTTAAACTTTCACCGTTCGCAGCGCTATTCGAGTAATGCATTGTCAGATCGATACGTGTGTGAGGTACTCCATTGCTACTGACTTCCATAAAGCATAGTACGTGTTCATGCCTCAGCATGCGGGGCGAGCTATCAACCGCGGTCTCCACAGCAATGCACGGCGGGAAGACATCGCCAAACAACGAGGTGTCTACACCAGCACCACGCCCATTTAATCAGAGTGATTACGCGCTAATTCACCCGTGTGTAGTGCATCTTGGCCGCCACGGCATCCACAACAACACAACTGTCGTCTCCAACTATGCATGTAGAAAACATCCTGTATCAGTGGAACAGCGGATAGCGGGCTTGCAAGTTGACGATGGGTGGTTTGAAACCGGCCAAAGGCAGCAGAACAACTTTTACAACGAATCTGTCTAGGGCTAGGATCCAGCAGATCGCCTCCGGCGGTCTACAGAGCGTAGACCAACTTTCTGCGTATGGGAAAAAAAATAATTGAAAAATAAAGCAAGGTTTCAGGCCTCCAAATTTTTACAAAAAACAACGTATATTTCCCCCGAAAAGATGTCTGCCTAGCAATGCACTTGCGTTAAGAGGTGAAGCCGATTTTAAACAGGTCTGTGTGAGTTTTGTTTTTGTAAACTGGCTTTTCCCCATTGTGTGTCGCACTGTGAACCATGATAATCTACAGAAGGAGTATGGTTACAGCCCCACTTTATACTCCTCGCCACCGCCACCACCATTTCCCAAGTCGCGTATACTCCTCGCCACGCGCGGCGTCTCTATCCTTCCTGAGACTGCGCGATCCCGCGTTCTCTTCGGCGGCCACCTCTGCTGTGCACTAGAGCCTGCGCCGTCATTGCCGTAGCCGCGTTGTAATAAAACGTCATTGCCTCTACCCACCATTCGTGTATGTACTCGGCCTGTGGCGTCGATATCGCGCCACTTTACTTATAATTCAACAAAGCAAATCCACAATATAGCTAAATTTTCACAGGGTCGAAGGTCTGTGATTTTTCCATGGGGTCAGGTCGGGCGTGAACTGAGGGCTATTCCTATCTTATAAGACAAATAGATGCACGGTTTATTGGTTCAATAATTATTACCACCTGAATGCGCCATTAATTTGGGTGCCACACACGAGGAAGTTATTCCGATTGTTCATAGGCGCTTCCAGCTGTTGATAATTATTTATGATATAAGGCTGGACAAAGTGCGAACAAACGAAACAATTACCCCATCACTAGATGGTGGCTAATACCCGTGCCACACGCACACAGTAACGACATGAAGTGCTTAATGCCTTAAGTTTTGATGACCTTAATTCGCTGCTACACGCAAACATTTAATGCCATTCGCTGTAATGTCATTTTTGGTTTAAGGAGTTCCGCACAACTCATTCACCTTCGAGAACACTTCAAATCTACCTACGCTCCAATGCGATGAGCAACAAATGAAACCAACAAAACTCTCAGCACCAGAGTGTTGACGCGGAAATGTAGCCTAACTTCGAAATAAGACGATTTTTTGTGCACTCTTGGTGGCGATGTTCTTAAGACGAAGTTCACTAAAACAGCGGCAAAACGCAAAACATCGTGTTAGTCGTCATTTTTCAGATGTGGCTACCGCTGGCAGGCGACGGCAGCTGCTTAAGCCATTTTTAGAAATGGCTCACACCATTTATAAAAAAACACTATTTCTCATAACGTTTTCTTCCACAAAAACATTTTAACCATCGTAAGACATTTTTCTGTGCGCTAAAAACTTCTAAGATACGAGTGAATTTCTCTTTTTGGTCATTTTCCCCATCATGCCTAACACATTTAATGCCTTTGCGTTTTCGCGTGTACATGGGCCGCCCAAATAATGTCATTCTGAATCTTAAAGCCTTAAACACTTAATGTCATTTTTCCTGTACGTGTGGCACGGGTGTAAGTGGCATGAGAGAGTTTCACCTTAAAACTTTCTGTCCTATTTTGCCTAAGACCTTTGCTTGTGAATGTTGTTCGCAATCATTGCAGGAGAATTGCGTTCAGGTAAGACTGGATATAGAGACGAATCAGGAGTTTGCGCACAGGACCTTCCCCATTTGCTGTTGGTCACCCTTGTCCGATCAAGCCTCTTAAATCACGCACGCACTTAAAGTGCGCCAGAATTAAGCGAGTCTTGTTCCCTCCCTGTGCGCAGCCTTCATTGGTCTCGGCATCTCGGGAGTCGGCTCTTCAGTTGCGGCTCATCGCCTTTGGTGTCATCGCACGTTCAAGGCGAAGCTCCCACTTAGGATACTGCTTATGGTCGCCAACTGCTTCGCTCTTCAGGTGAACCTCAACTGTGCGATGTAAAGCGGGGTGATGTTAGCGGCATTACACCATGGAGAATGTAGATTCATCGGCACTGCTTAGACACTTTAGTGAAACTGAATCGCTAAGGGAGAAAGCCTTATTTCCACATAATTTCGCTCCCTTAATTTCGCTTCAAAGGTATTGTACTTTTTCCGTGGGCATTTACCTCAAAGCGTCGTTCTGAGCTTGTGAAAATGACATGACACATTTTTCTCGATGGAGGAATGAGCCAACTCTACACGCGATAGAAGCGGAGGAAGCTTGTCTATGCATTGCCTGCGTGTATGGGTTTTCTACCTTTCGTACATCGCGAATTCTTTAAGCAGGACGGCCTCCAGCTGTACACGTGCGATGAACTAGATTTTAGAAATTAGTTTAGGGTTCATTAATCTTTCATTCAAATGTTGTAGCCCATCATCAATTGGGGCTCATTCCGATCAATAAAGGTGCTTGATATTTCTTTATGAAACGCTTCCCTTAAACTCCTTCGAGACTTTTAACAGCGGCACCAACAAGCATTTTCCAGGCCCCATTCAGATTACGAGGAGTGCCTGACAAACGCAGGTGTCCTCCGTATTTGCCGGAGCTCGTGCCGAACAGCATGCGAGTAGGTTTGCTTCAATAACTGTATTTGGGTTTCGTGCGTTTTGAGAGTGGTGTTCCCAAATACAAAAAAATGCAGGATCAGAAAAAAATAAACTTTTGAGGGACTACCCTGCGGCCGCGTCATGAACTGTGGTGTAGCTCTAAAAACGGAAACAGATATTATAAATAATATAACCTGCGAAACAAACACAAAAAATGCGGCGTAATAAACAGCTAAATGTAAGGGCCCTGCGGCACCTTTCCCAAATTTCTGTCAATTTATTTTCCAACGCT
Source organism: Haemaphysalis longicornis (assembly GCF_048455015.1). Lineage (NCBI taxonomy): Eukaryota > Metazoa > Arthropoda > Arachnida > Ixodida > Ixodidae > Haemaphysalis > Haemaphysalis longicornis. The sequence continues at coordinate 220,336,400 of NW_027526203.1, read as the reverse complement.
TGACGAGAGCTTGTATACCACAGCCGAATATTGCTTCCCTATACGCAAATCCGGTAACTTAAGAACCTGCTGAAAAGATGTAGTCTCTTTTCCCGGCATCCTTCAAAATCCGGTCATTCTTTAGCTGTTTATGGAATGTCGCACAAAGAATATTTCACAATTGGCCGGCTTTTTGTCAGCTGCCGTAATAAAAACTGGAGTGCTTCTTTAAAAAGATCGCGAAACAAAACGAAAGAGAGCAAACCACCGAGTCCCGCTCTGTGGTATCCATAACTGTAGCTTTCGTAGAGCTTCCATCCACTGAAGAAAGAAAGAAACAGTACTGGTTTGAGGATACTTTTAAGACTGCAACGATTGTGCATAGGTAAATATTGAACATATTATTTGTACTCAGATCAGAATCAATTTTTCGTTTCTACAATGTGTGGTGCAAAGAAAATGTAGGTAAACAATATAAACATATAGACAAAAAAACAGAACTTGAAATGTATAAATCGCATGAGACTCCAGTTGTTTTTTTTTAACTAACCTATAAATAGCGAATAAAATAAGATTACGGGAAATTCACAGACAAGCATTTTTTATAAGGGATCAATCAACAATGAGCGCAGCATTCAGTTCTCGTATCATCGGAATGGCGCGAAAAGACGAAAAAAGAATTATCACAAATATTACGGTTTTTCGCTGATAACTATCGCATTGCTGCGGCCCTCAAGCTTAGCCTTCCGTTGTAAAAGGTGTCTGTTTATTTGAAATCTCGTGAGAAACAAGCCTCGCCCATGACGTGAGGGCACTCAAATGCAGGCCCTAGTTTCAAATACCTGCTCAAAAACCGAATTAAAAAGACTTCCTCCATTTGTAAATTTTATTTATTTATTATTTTTTATACATCGCACAATGAAACAAATGGTATAGGCAGTGTAAATGAACAACACAATTACAAGAAAGATACATCAAAGTACGATAAGAATACACTGAATATTTTAAATGTATTGTGAAACATTCAATGGATATATGTATCAGAATATATATTCAGTTTCTCTAAGTTCTTAAATGTAGCTCATGGAATTGTTGAGTCCTTCAAAATTATTTTATCTCGTAAGGCATGGTATCCATGTCAGTGCATGGCAGCAGCTTGTGAGAACCTACAAGCCTGAATGGTTAGAATCTTTTGCAATCACGCACAGAGCTAAGTGCAGGCATTGCGCCCAACTTCAAAGCACATACTAAGGAACTCTGTGGTACGTACGAAGGGCAAAATTAACTCTAATTTCTGACCATCGAAGACAAATTTTCCGACATATTATACCAGTTTTAAACGTCGAAGCTAAAGTTGTATCGCTGCTGTTGGCCGGCTTCCTTTCCGTTGCAGCAAGAAAGGCGAGACTAGAAGTATCACGCCGTTGTTTTCGTATTACTGGCTGCAGCTTTCGAAGTGATTCCAGGTACGAAGGAAAAAGTGAGAGAGTTTATCTGGAGTGTTGCAGGAAACGTTCGGGTGTGTTCGCTGGGGCGTTGTGTTAGATGCTACTCATCTGGCAGCAGAAGCTTTGTTTCCGGGAAAATATTCGGGTTCACCGTTTTTGTTTGCCCTTGTCTTTCCCGGCGAGTGCAGAACGACATCTACGAGTGGACGCGTGACCATCGGCTGCACCACAAATACTCTGACACGGACGCTGACCCACACAACATCAACCGCGGCTTCTTCTTCGCGCACATGGGCTGGCTAATGTGCAAGAAGCACCCGGAAGTGTTCCGCAAGGGCGCAACCATCGACTGCTCCGACGTGCTCGCTGACCCCGTGGTCGCCTTCCAGAGGAAGTGAGTAGTCAGGCAGCCGGGCAACTGGCTCTGGGACGCTCTTTGAGAATGATTTATATACTATACTCGTGAACAAGTTAAGAACTGCAATAGCTCATGTACGATATCAATCCGCCGAAGCGACGGGCCTGGATATCAACGGGCGCGCGCGTTTTGAAAGAGATGAAGTGTCGTCTGACTTTTCTCACGTAGCTTGTTTGTCGTCGCTGCAGTAGTTTATAAGCGTATTAAGTCCAGTAAATAACGGAAACGACTCGTGTCATGTTCAAAATATACCCAGTAATGCACTAATTGCGCCGCGCGGAGTAACGTCCGGCTGCGGTGCGAGACACAGCGGCAACTTCCGTTGCCGTTCTTAAAGGCGTTGTGCCACCAAATTTTAAGTCTGTAAAAAGCCTGCTGTAGGCTCTCTCTGAATGCAAGGACCCTCAACACGAAGTGCTGGGTACAGCAAGCGCTTAATATATATATTAATTCGCTTCTAAAAAGTACCTAAATGCTCTTCTGGGTATCGGGACCCATCGCTAGCGCCACTAACCATGACGTCAGTGAATTGCCAGCATAACAAAGTTTGTGACGTCATACCACGTTAGCGACTTGAGTGACATCAACGTGAACTCCAGTTACCACAGTTTGTTTGGTCGCTTGGTCGTATCAGACACACTAGGCCGATACGACGGCCACGCCAATGGGTCACCAAGCCATCGGCCAAC